>NW_028270170.1:38669251-38984129 GCF_037043375.1 Chiloscyllium plagiosum | reverse complement strand
GGTCTTTGAAGAAGGAGGCCATCTGGGTTGTTCGGTATTGGAATTGGTCCTCCTGGGAGCAGATGCGGCAGAGGCGAAGGAATTGGGAATATGGGATGGCGTTTCTACAGGGGGCAGGGTGGGAGGAGGTGTATGTGAGGTCTGCAGATGCTGGAGATCAGAGCTGAAAATGTGTTGCTGGAAAAGCGCAGCAGGTCAGGCAGCATCCAGGGAACAGGAGAATCGACGTTTCGGGCATCCTGAAGAAGGGCTTATGCCCGAAACGTCGATTCTCCTGTTCCCTGAATGCTGCCTGACCTGCTGCGCTTTTCTAGCAACAAATTTTCAGCTGGGAGGAGGTGTAATCTAGGTAGCTGTGGGAGTTGGTCGGTTTATAGTAAATGTTCATGTTGAGTCGGTCGCCTGAGATAGAAATGGAGAGGTCTAGGAAGGGGAGGGGGAGTCTGAGACAGTCCAGGTAAATTTGAGGTCGGGGTGGAAGGTATTAGTGAAGTGGATGAACTGTTCAACCTCCTCATGGGAGCACGACGTAGCGCCGATACAGTCATCGATGTAATGGAGGAAAAGGTGGGGGTTGGTGCCAGTGTAGCTGCGGAAGATGAACTGATCTACATATCCGACGAAGAGGCAGGCATAGCTGGGGCCCATGCGGGTGCCCATGGCTACTCCTTTGGTTTGGAGGAAGTGGGAGGATTGGAAAGAGAAATTGTTCAGAGTGAGGATCAGTTCAGTCAGTCGAAGGAGGGTGTCAGTGGAAGGGTACTGGTTGGGTCGGTGGGAAATGAAGAAGCGGAGGGCTTTGAGGCCTTCGAAATGGGGGATGGAGGTGTACAGGGACTGGATGTCCATGGTGAAGATAAGGCATTGGGGACCAGGGAAGCGAAAATAATGGAGGAGGTGGAGGGCGTGGGTGACGTCCCGAATGTAGGTGGGAAGTTCTTGGACTAAGGGGGACAGGACAGTGTCGACGTATGCAGAGATGAGGTCGGTGGGGAGGAGCAGGCTGAGACAATGGGTCGGCCGGGGCAGTCAGGTTTGTGGATTTTGGGCAGGAGGTAGAAACAGGCAGTGTGGGGTTGTGGAACTATGAGTTGGAGGTGATGGATGGGAGATCCCATGAGGTTATGCCCAAAATCCACATTCCTACCACCCCTCCCCCAAGTCCCTCCTCCCTACCTTTTATCTTAGCCTGCTTGGCACACCTTCCTCATTCCTGAAGAAGGGCTTATGCCCGAAACGTCGATTCTCCTGCTTCTTGGATGCTGCCTGACCTGCTGCGCTTTTCCAGCAACACATTTTTCAGCTCTATGGCAGGTGGTGAGGGAACCAATAAGAAGGAACAACATACTTGACCTCATCCTTACCAATCTGCCAGCTGCAGATGCATGATAGAGTCCTGCCTTCACAGTGAGAATAACTTGCATCGTTTTGTGTGGTACTGTCATCGTGCTAAATGGCAAAACTTCGAACTGATGTGCCAACTCAAAACTGGGCATTCATGAGGCGCTGTGGGCCATCAACAGCAGCAGAATTGTACTCCTGCACAATTCCTAACCTCGGCCAGGCATATCCTCCATTCAACCATTAAGATCAAGCCAGAAGATTAGATTAGATTACTTACAGTGTGGAAACAGGCCCTTCGGCCCAACAAGTCCACACCGACCTGCCGAAGCGTAACCCACCCAGACCCATTCTCCTACATTTACCCCTTCACCTAACACTACGGGCAATTTAGCATGGCAAGTCACCTAACCTTCACATTTTTGGATTGTGGAAGGAAACCAGAGCACCCGGAGGAAACCCACGCAGACACGGGGAGAATGTGCAAACTCCACACAGAGAGTTGCCTGAGGCGGGAATTGAACCCAGGTCTCTGGCGCTGTGAGGCAGCAGTGCTAACCACTGTGCTACCGTGCCGCCCACCAAGATCAACCCTGGTTCAATGGAGAGTGCAGGAGGGCTAGCCAGGTGCAGCACCAGGTATACCTGAAGATGGGGTGTTAATCTGGTTAAACCACCAACAGGCCTACTTGCATACCAAACAACATAAACAGCAAGTGATAGGCAGAGCTAAGCGATCTTACAACCAATGGATCAGATCTAAGGTCTACAATCCTGGTCTACAATGGTTGTGGACAATTAAACAACTCACTGGAGGAGGAAGCTCCTCAAATATTCCCATCCTCAATGATGGAAGAGCCCAGCGCATCAGTGTAAAAGATAAGGCTGAAGCTTTCGCAACGATCTTCAGTCAGAAGTGCCAAGTGGATGATCCATCTTGGCCTCCTCCAGTGGTCCCCTGCATAACAAATACCAGTCTTCAGCCAATTCCATTCACCCCACGTGATATGAAGAAATTGTTGGAGACACCAGATACTGCAAAGTCTATGGACCCTGACAACATTCTGTACTCCAGAACTTACCACTGCCCTAGCCAAGCTGTTCCAGTACAGTTACAACACTGGCACCCACACAACAATGTGGAAAAATGCCCAGGTAAGTCCTATACTTAAAAATCTGGACTAATCTGGCCAATTACTGCTGCATCAGTCTACTCTCTATCATAAGTAAAGTGATGGAAAGTGTCATCAACAGTGCTATCAAGCAACATCTGCTCAGCAATAAACCGCTCAGTGACCTCCAATTTGGGGTCTGCTGGGGCCACTTGGCTCCTGACCTCATCACAGCCTTGGTTCAAACATGGACAAAAGAGCTCAATTCCAGAGGGGAGGTACGGGTGACAACCTTTGACATCAAGGTTGCATTTGACCAAGTGTGGCATCAGGGAGCCCTCACAAAACTGGGATCAATGGGTATCAGGGGGCAAATACTCCAGTGGCTTGAGTCATACTTGACACATGGGAAGATGGTCGTGGTTATTGGAAGTGAGTCATCTCAGCTCCAGGACATCCTCAGTATAGTATCCTAGGTGCAACCATCTTCAGTTGCTCCATCAGTGATTTCCCCTCCATCATGAGGTCAGAATTGGGGATGTTCGTTAATGATTGCACAATGTTTAGCAGCATTTGTGACTCCTCAGATATTGAAGCATTCCATGTTTAAGTACAACAAATCTGAACAATATCCAGGCTTGGGCTGACAAGTGGCAAATAATATTGGCACCACACAAATGCTAAGCTATGATCACCACCAATAGGAGACACTATAATCACTGTCCCAGGCTCCAGTCACACAAACAGAATTCTACCATTATCCTCTGTCTCCTGTCACTGAGTTAATTTTGCATCCAGCTTACCAGATAGCCTGGATTCCATGAGCTTTTACCTTCTTTATCAATTTCCTATGTGATACCTTGTCAAAGTCCTTGCTGGAATCCACGTAAACTACCTCAACTGCCCCACCCTCATCCAAACACTTGGTCACCTTTTTAAAAAATTTAACTAGTTTTGTTAGGCGTGACCTCCCCCTGACAAAGCCATGCTAACTATCCCTGATGAAACCTTGACTCTGAATGGAATTCATTTCTTCTTCACAATTTTCTGCAATGGTTTCCCTACTACTTATGTTAGACTCACTGGTTTAGAGTTCCCTGGTCTATCTTTAGCTTTTTATAAAGTGGGATCACACCAGCTGTCTTCCAATCCTCTGGCACCTCTCCTGTGGCCAGAAATGATTTAAAACTTTGGATCAGGGACTCTGTAATTTCCTCCTTTGTCTCTCGCAATAACATGTAGACAACTATCTGGATCTGGGGATTTGTTCACTTTTAAATTCTCCAATACCTCTTTGCTTGTTCTGTCAATCTGCACAAAAACTTTACAGACCATCTACTCAAATTACAAGTTCCTCTTCCCAGGTAAAGAGGGTGTGAAATATTTATTTAACACTTTCAGCTTCATGCACCAATTGCCCCTTCAGTCCTAATGGGCCTTACACTTTGCATGGTTATGCTTTTCCCCTTGATATACTTGAAGAATATCTTTGGATTCTCCCTCATCTTGCTCACCAGCAGTTTCTCGTACCCCCACTTTGCTCTCCTAATTGCTTTCTTGTGTTTTCCTGACACTTCCTCTACTTCTCTAAATCCTCTGTTGTTTTGCCGCCTTTGTTATACAGCTCTCTGCTTTTTAATTCAGTCCTGAATATTCCAAGACATCCAGCATTCTAGGTGTTTGTTGCTCTGACATTTCACCCTAGAGGGAACATGTTGGGCATACATTCTCCCCGTACCTTTTTGAAGGACTCCTATTGTTCTGCTATAAATTTACCTTCAAGTAGTTGTTTATTTTGGCAAGATCCTGTCTTATTTTCATAAAATCTGCCTTACTTCAATCCTAAACTCTCTTTTTTTGCAAACTTTCTTTCCCCTTTTCCAGAACATAAGTAGTACTCTAACAGAGGTATTTAAAATAGAATAGGGTGAATTTGTACTTGTAGAGTTACATTGTACTTTGCTCAAAGATTGCATGAATCCATGTAAGACTCTGTTAACTCACGTTTTAGATTAGAATCAGTCTAAACATCATGGTACAGACAGGGAACACAGGGCTAATACCTTCAACAACCTGTGCTGACACCAATTGTTACAGTTAACATGAGAATGTAACTTTTAAAAAAAGTTTTGTGATTTACATATGAAAGAAGTGAAACTATCATGGTCACTCTAACAGATGAGAGACTTAACAAACAATCAAGGTATTTTTCAATGTATAATTTCAGTTACATCACACTATAAACTTCTGCTCTAAATTCTGTGTCTTACAATTGTGCACTCCACAACCACCTGATGAAGGAGCGTTGCTCCAAAAGCTAGTGCTTCCAATTAAACCTGTTGGACTATAACCTGGTGTTGTGCGATTTTTAACTTTGTACACCCCAGTCCAACACCGGCATCTCCAAATCAAAAATAGAGAGATTTTGCTATAGCCGGTTGAAATGATTTATTCTCGCAAGTGTGTAGTAAATAATGGTCATAGATTGAAAATAATTGTCAAAAGAATTCAAGGACAAATTAGAAATTCTTTCACACAGGGATGTTGAGATCTGGATGAGACTGCCTGAAAATATCCAATCAGATTCCATATTACTTTCAAAAGCTAATGGACACTTGCTTGAAGAGGAATAATTTGTTGAGTTATCAGGAAAACGTGAGGTGTGGAGCTGATTTACACTGTTCTTTCTCTGATATTATGGCTTTCTGTATGTTTAACATTGCAATAATTTTATTAACAAACACAATAAGGAACTTGGGAGAAAATTCTTTACTCAGAGAGGTTAATATGCGAAGCTCATTATCTCAATGATTAGTTACTACATTTAACATTTAAAGAGAAGCTAGATAAAGATGAAAATAAAATATGATATATTAATGGATTTGGATGATGAATGGAAGGAATTTTGTGCACAGGAAAGACAGTAGCGGAATGACTTATTTTTATGCTGTAATTGCTATACAATATGATAAGAAATATTCAACTATTTTACCCTATGTTTGAATTCACCACCTTCATTTACATCTTCAAATAGCACCAGCTCCCAGTATTGAATTGAGTTATATTGAATTGAATTAGCGTTATTGTCACATATGTTGAAATGACTACAGTGAAAAGTTTATAAGTCACCACTTACAGCACCATCTTAGGTACACAGATACCTAGGTACAATTTCTTCAATTACAAGATTAATTACAGTGTAACAATGTCACCAACACACAGTGCCATCTTAGGCACAGAATTACCTCGGTACAACCTGTAGTTACAGTGTAGAGAAATGAAGAAAAAACAAGGTACATTACAGCTATACACAGTAGGTCAGATACTGGGTTTGAAAAACAAGAAGCGAAGTTAAAAAGACAAACATCACAGTCTCTACAAGGGCTCTTCACAGCAGACCAATGCAGGGGGCCTCAATGTGGTCTGACCGCCGGTTGCCATAATGCTCCACACTGGGCAGCTACTGCTGCTGCTTTGCATCGCTGGTTGCTGGCAGCCTGGCTTTGGGTCACGAACTTGTGACCTTGCTTTGGAGGCTGGGAATCAGAGTCTCGGGCTGGCTGTTCGAGGCCAAGAGAAGGGTGGAAAAGAAGGAGGAAAAAGAAAAAAGAATGGCAAGAGTGGACAAGCTCTGGCTGGAGCATCCTACTTTGCTGCCATGTTATCGGAGTAGGGTCCATTTCTATTAGATGCTTCTATGCAATATGTACTGAAGTTTACAACTTTCCTTAATGTGATTTTTTTTAAAATATAGATGTGAATATAATTGTTTTCCTTGAATCTAATTTTACAGGCCTGTTTCCTTAAGAGTTATAGTTTCAATACTTAGGAAGGGGATATTCCTGAATTCAGTAATCTTGGGAAAGTTAAATTCAGCCAAAGCCAATTAGTCTCACTTTGCCTTTGTTTAGTCCATGTTGGACTAATTCTGAAATGAAGATAAAAGCTGAGTGGTTCTGATGGAATACACAGCATCAGTGAGCAGGTTATTGCTGAGCGAGTACAGCCTGGTAGCACTGTTGTTACTTCCTTTCATGACTTTGCTGATGATGGAGCGTTGATTGACTGGAGTTAGGTAATGGGTGGGGTTGGATTTGTCCTGCTTTTGTGGACTTGATGTAATTGGGCATTTAAAAAAAAATCTCAGTCAATCTAAATATCTGGGCTGATTGCGGAAGTGGGAGCAGGGCACTGAGTATGATAACCATCCATTTTCATCATAATTTGGATGTGAACATAAGAGGTATAGTTAGTATATTTGCAGATGACACCAAAATTAAAGTGTAGTGGACAGTGAAGAAGGTTACCTCAGAGTACAATGGGACTTTGATCAGATAGGCCAATGGACTGAAGAGTGGCAGATGGAGTTTAATTTAGATAAATGTGAGATGCTGCATTTTGGAAAGGCAAATCAAGGCAGGACTTACACATTTAGAGGTAAGGTCCTGGGGAGTGTTACTGAACAAAGAGACCTTGGAGTGCAGGTTCATAGTTCCCTGAAAGTGGAATCGCAGGTAGATATGATAGTGAAGAAGGCTGTTGGTATACTTTCCTTTATTAGTCAGAGCATTGAATATAGGAGTTGAGAGGTCATGTTGCAGATGTACAGGACATTGGTTAGGCTGCTTTTGGAATATTGTGTGCAATCCTGGTCTCCCTCCTTAGGGAAGGATGTTGTGAAACTTGAAAGGGTTAAAAAAATATTTACAAGGATGTTGCCAGGGTTTGACCAATAAGGAAAGGCTGAATAGGCTGGGACTGTTTTCCCTGGAGTGTCGGAGGCTGAAGGGTGACCTTACAGAGGTCTATAAAATCATGAGAGGCATGGATAGGGTAAATAAACAAGGTATTTTCCCCAGATGGGGGGAATCCAGTACTAGAGGTCTTAGTTTTAGGGTGAGAGGGGCAAGACTTAAAAGGGACCAAAGGGACAACTTTCTCACTCAAAGGGTGGTGCATGTATGGAATGAACTGTCAGAGGAAGTGGTGGAGACTGGTACAATTACAACATTTAAAAGACATCTGGATAGGTAAATAAATTGGAAGGGTTTAGAGGGATATAGGCCAAGTGCTGACAAATGGAACTCGATTAGATTAGATTAGATTACAGTGTGGAAACAGGCCCTTCAGCCCAACAAGTCCAAACCAACCCGCCGAAGCGCAACCCACCCATACACCTAACCTAACACTACGGGCAATTTAGCATGGCCAATTCACCTGACCTGCACATCTTTGGACTGTGGGAGGAAACTGGAGCACCTGGAGGAAACCCACGCAGACACGGGGAGAACGTGCAAACTCCACACAGTCAGTCGCCTGAGGCAGGAATTGAACCCGGGTCTCTGGCGCTGTGAGACAGCAGTGCTAACCACTGTGCCACCGTGCCGCCCACCCGATTTGTTTCGGCTATCTGGTCAGCAAGGATGAGTTGGACTGAAAGGTCTGTTGTCGTGCTGTACATCTCTACACATTGAAGTACTTAAATCTTATGATTGTTTTTATCTCTACACCCTTACAAGCAGTAAGTTCCAATTTAAAGACTTTTTCTCCAACTTCTTAAAGTCTTTTTCTAAAACTCCTCTAAACGTTCTGCCTTTACCCTAAATCAATGCCTCATTGATACTAGTTTCTTCTTGTCTACTCTATTAGCCGATTATGGATCCAGTTTGCCAAATTTCCTTGGATCCCATAGAGGCCCAAGTAGACTACATCAAAAACATTTCTCTCATCAACACACCTGGTCAGCTATTGCAAAAATTCAATCAAGTTGGTTCGACATGACCTCCCCATAACAAACCCTGGCTTCTGATATCTCACTTGCCCAGTATTGCCATTAGCTGAGGCATAAAACCTGGACACAGTGTCTTAAAAAATGGCTCTGAGTCATATGATTAGTCTTGTTAATTCAGACAAAAGGCAGTCAGACTGGAATGTCTTCCCAGCTTTAATTACAAAGCTGTCAGGGTGGGAAAATTCAATGTCCATTAGTAGGAGTGGCACCTAATGGCAATGTATCTACATCACATAGACTGCTTCAACACAATATCTTACCAGCATCTTGTCAAGAGTAATTAGAATTGTACAATGAGTGTCCAACTTGCAATGCCCACATTCCATGAATGAAGAAATGAAGGCAAATATTTGTACACTTCAAGTTCCCGCAGGCAATAATTAGATAAATGACCAGATATTGGTCATTGGAGATAGAATATTGGGGAGAACTGTACTCCAAATTGTCTAATAGGATCTTTTACATGCACTTAAGAGAGGCAGACAGAACTTCTGTTTCAGTGTCATCCAAAACACAGTACCTCCAGCTTTCCTTCAGTACTGCATTGGAATGTCAACCTAGACCTAGTGCTCAGATATCAACAGTGAAACTTAAACCCAAAGCCTATGACTCAGAAAATAGTTCTACTATTGAATCAAGGTTGACACCTGTTTTGTAACTAAATAATAGGATACAACAAGACTGACTGGAACTAAAACATCCCTAGAGCACTGACTCGGCCAGCATGTGAACAACTAGATGGACAATCTTCAACCTGTACTTCAAAATAATGTGTTCTCATTTTCTCTGACTTAGGTATTTTATTTACAATACAAACAACTCCTCTGGGCACTGTCAAAGTTTGTGTTTTATTACAAAATATTTGCGAAACATGCTGCTGACAGTTATGGTCAGAGAACACCACTTTCTTGTCAGAAGGCCCACCCAGAAAGCTGAGATGAAACTTGTATTAGGGGGTTTAAAATTCTTAACTGATTCCCTGGCCTTACATTTTAGCAATGCTACTGTGGATCTCTGGTCAATCTTGAAAATTGGCTCCATGATAATATGTTTGGCTTTCAGTAATGCCTGGGAGAATGAGCAAAACTCAGTATCTCAGCATTTACTATTCAGGTTTACAGACCATTTCTTAGATTGGCTTACTTCTGATGAGTTACTGGCTATTGTGTAGTTAGACTCAGCTAGTATGGCATAGAGGTTTTCCACACCTCTGCTGGCTCTTTTCAGGTGGTGTCCAGTTAGTCCCACTCCCTCCTCTTTCTCCTAGCCCTACACATGTTAACCTTGTCAGTTATATCATCAATTCTCTTTTGAAAATTGTGAATGAATCTACATGCACCACAATTTTGCCATGACAGTCAAAGCATAACCACTGACTAAGTGAAAGAAATTCATCTCATTCTTACATGTTTGGAAATTATCTTCAATTATGGCTGTTAACCTTCTTACCAGTGGAAGCAATTTTTTTTTTCTCATTTACTCTATCAAAATCCCTCATGTAGTGATTGGAACGAGGACCAGGTGGATCTCATTGATCATGAGATCCTTGATTAGGTTTGTTAACCTGGGCCAATCAGGGAGTCCTGGCTGACAGGGATAAACAGCAGATTCAGAAGATCTCCTCCGTCTGGAGACTGGCTTTGAGCTAGCTTGTCAGAGCCCATGTACTGCGCACATGTAAATTAAGGGTGACTTGGTGACAGGATACTAGCCTCTGTGCAGTTATTTCACTTTTCAACATCTCTATCACATGTCCCCCAACATTTTACAGCTCTTAGAAAACAATCTGAACTTCTCTACTCTCTTTAGTGGAGTAGCCTGTCCACCGTCTACAAGAGACAAATCAGAAGTGTGATGGAATACTCTCCATTACCTGGAGGGGTCACAACAAAATTCAAGAGACTTAACACCATCCAGAACAAAACATCTTGATTGGCACTCCATCCACTACCTTCAGCGTTCACTCCTTTTATCACCAATACGCTGTGGTAGCAGTGTGTACCATCTATAAGATATATTGTAGCAATTCATCAAAGCTAAATCGACAGCACCTTCTATAATCATGCTCTCTACCACCCAAAAAGACATAGGTTGCAGGTGCACAGAACTACCACCACTTGCAAGCTTCCCATGTGCGTCACACACCATCCTGATTTGGAACTATGTTTTCATGGATGATGACTTGGAGGTCCCTTCTTCTCAGCACTGTAGGTGTCCCTACACCCCAAGGTATGCTGCAGTTCAAGAACGTAACTCATCCTTACCCATTCCAGACCAATTAGGGATGGATAATTACACTGGCCTGTCCAGCAACATTCAACACCTAATGAATGAATATAACATATATCCATGGTACCATTCTATTCTACGGTACCAGTGCATGCAATAAAGAATGCTGATAGAAATAACAGATTTCAGGAAGATAGAAACAGACTTGATGTAATGGACAGATACATAGTAATTGAAATTGAGTATGAGGTGAAACATTTTGGTAAAAGAATGAGGAGCAGCAATACAAAGTAACTGGTGTGACATAAAACGATGAGCGGGAAGACAAGGAGGTGTCTGCACTCAAACATTAATTACACAGAACAAGTGGAGAAGGCAAGCAAGCAATTTGTGATTTGCAAGGAGAAACAACTTCCAGTAGCAGAAGGGTCAACAGCTGAAGGACATAGATTTAAGGAAAGGGATTGATTTTATGCAGTAACTATTATAATCGAGAATGACTACCTGAAAGAAATCAAACTTAAGGGATAACTTTCAAAAATAAATTGGATAAATTCTTGAAGGTATAATATTTATAGAACTTTGGAGAACAGCCAGGAAGAGGGACTGGTGGAATACCTTTACACTCCAGCACAAACATGAGATGTGGGCATCCCTGGCTAGGCCAGGATTTATTGTCCATCCGTACTGCCCAGAGAGCAATTGTTCAGACTCAGCCACATTGCTGTGGGTCTGGAGACACATACTGGCCAAACTAAGGATGGCAGATTTCCTTCCCTAACAGACATTACTGAACCAGATTTGTGTTTAACTCTAAATGTTCTGAGGATAGGCTGCCTTACTGAAGTCTGGCTTTGTCTCAACAACAGATAATAAACTGATCCTTTTTTGTATTTGGACAGCAGTGTGGTTGGCTAGTCAATGGTGATTATTTGAAATAGTTATTTTATTAAAGGTAATCAGTGTGAAATTAACTCTCTCACCATCTTAGTGCACCACAGATCATTAACCCATTAACGCTGTACCTCACAGGAACAAAAGAGTTTATGGGTGTCTGGCAGAACAAGTGGAGAAGGTATTGCAAGCAATTTGTGATGTGATTTGTAAAAAAGTGTTTTTTTTTACTGTTTTTTGCTGTTGGTCTATCTTTATACTTTTTACAGAATGCACTTTACAGCAATAATTCTTCCACAGCTGAAGTATGAAAATTACTTTCTGCTCTTCCAAAAGCTAATTTTTCAAAATATAACAATGTATATTTAAATTGTTAGTGGGATCTTACAGAATTCAAATGGGTTGCTAACCTTTATCTATATTAGAAGAAGCATCACTTCAGTAGTGACTCATATGATACACTGAGTGACATTTTTCTGTATCTGATTATTATCTAGTGACCTCTGTTAGACAGCATGTCTGCATAATGCTGGTGAGGGCAAGGTCAGACTAACTGTGATTACACCCGTAAACCACTTGAGACAATTCCTGACACTTACTGTCCTGGCTTACACAAACAACTTGCATTTATATAGCACCATTATGTCCCAATGCATTTGATAAGATAATAAAAGTTGACATTGAGTCAAATATTGGGGCAGATGATGAAATGTAGGCCAAAGAACTAAATAAGGGATGTCTTAAATGATTTGAAAAGACAGTTAAAAAGAGCACTGTAGAAACTAAGGCCAAAGGTGATGAAAACACAGCTACCAGTGGTGGGCTGCAAGGGGTGGGGGTATATAAAACTGAGTTACAGAGTTCACAGTGTTCTCGGAGAGGTGTGGAGCTGAAGGAGATGGGGAGGGGCAAACACCAGAAGCCAGTGTAGACCAGTGAGCGTAGCATTGGGTGAACAGGTCCTGGTATGAATTAGGATACAAACAGTGGAGATTTCCATCCGTTCAAGTTTATGGAAAGTGGGAAGCTGACCGAGGCACACATGAGTCTGAAGATGATGAAATCATGAATTTAGGGAGTCTAGTGGCTGCACCGACTGGTGAGAAGAAAATGATGGAGAAAAGAGGAATAAGGAAATAAAGTAAATGTGTAAATGTTTTCTAAGCACTTTCTCCCTCCAGCCAGTACCCTTGATAATTGATTGATAATGCAACCTTTCTCAACTGACTGCATGAAAAGCAATTGAGAGATGAAAGAGGAGCTGAGTCAATACATTGCGCAGGCTACAGTGGGAGGTCCTGCTTGAAAGGTTATTTCCTATTTTATGAAAAGCCTTCAGGGAAGCAGTGACTTGGGTCATGAATAAAGTATTGCTTCGTCCCACTGACCACTGGACATGCAAAATAGATCGGTGGTGGGGCGGGGGTGGAGGGAGTGGAGGTGTCGGTTAGAGGTATCCTACAGGAAAAGTTGATTTTCATGGTTACACTGTCTTCATTTATCTTGTCTACCAGAGGAAGGAAGTAAACTGGCATCTGTACAGGACCTTCCTGACCTCAGGATGTTCCAAAACAACTCCCCAGCCAAAGAATCGTTATTCAAGCATAGTTGTTGTTACAAGAAAATGTACTAACAAGTTTGTGCAAGTGAATGCCCCATAAACAGCCACATGACCAAGGGCCAGACCATTGACCTTTAGTAATGCTGATTAACAGATAAGTGTTGGCCTGGAGATAGCTACCTGGTAAGTGTCGCCAAATCTTTCAGGTGTGTTGAATCTTGCAAATGGTGCAGTGTTAGAGTCCCTACCTCTAATCTAGGAGACTTGGGTTCAAGTCCTACCTATTCCAGAGGTGTGTCATAGCATTTTTGAGCAGGTTAGTTAGATATATCAAGTAACTAATAAGGGTGCTTTCAATGAGGCAATTCTAACTTTACTACATTGCCTCAGCATGGGGAAATATATGCTGATATCTAGGATTCAACATGTTCCCCTTCCTTTCTATATAATTGGCATGGATTCTGCAGTATTGCACAGTTTAAACTGAATGTTTGATATGATGTAATCTCATGATAGGGGACGTGCTGCAGACTGTCATCACAATAATAGAAAAAATTGGTATTGGTTATAAAGTTGTATTTGTTTTATATTCTCCAACTCAAGCACATTCAGTACATTTGTTTACCAATTAATGGCATATTCCTGGATATAAACAGGAAAGTCACTACTGACCAGGAAATATGCCAAAGCTTGCAAAAAAATGTACTAAATGTGCTTGAGTTGGAGAATTTTAAACAGAAAATATTCTCCAGTTTAATCATTCATTGACTGATATTGTATTGCATGTCAGCAATTATAATTAATGAAAACAATTGGCTAAATAAACACTGAATACCAGAATCTTCTCTCTTCTGTGTTTGTTCTAGTGACTCTTATGATTCTTATGTCCTGCGACAGTTGTTTTTCTTTCTCAGTGATGAGTTGTTGACATCTTTGGCCTAGACCAGCATTTATTATCTATCCTTAATTGCTCAGAAGGTTGGAGGGGAGTTGCCTTATCGAACTGCTGCAATCCTTGTTAGTAGGGATGACCACAATGATGTTCAGAAGAAAGTTCCATGACTTTGACCCAGTGACAGTAAAGGAATGGCATTATATTTTGAAGTCAGGTTGATGAGTAACTTGGAGAGGAACTTTGCAGGTGGTGCCTGCATCTTCTGTCCAGGTAGTAATGGTCACAGTGTGTAAGGATCTGCACGTGTTATTGCTACTGTGCATCAGTGGTGATGGGAGAGAATTTTGAAAGTTGTGGTTGTCATGCCATACAAGCAGACTGCTTTGTCCTAAATGGTGTTGAGAGTGATTGGAGCTACACCCAACAAAAGATGTGGACAGTATTTTAACGTATTCCTGAATCGTAGGTGAATGAGCACTGGGAAGACATGACTTAAGCGATCATAATATGGTAGAGTTCAGTCTGCAGTTTGAAAGAGAGAAGGCAAAATCGGATGTAATGGTGTTACAGTTAAATAAAGGTAATTATGAGGGCATGAGAGAGGAACTGACGAAAATAGACTGGAAGCAGAGCCTAGCAGGGAAGACAGTAGAGCAAAAATGGCAGGAGTTTGTGGGTAAAATTGAGGACACTATACAGAGGTTCATCCCCAAGAAGAGAAAGATTATCCGGGGAGGGATTAGACAGCCATGGCTGACAAAGGAAGTCAGGAAATCTATCAAAGAAAAAGAGAGATCCTATAAAGTGGCCAAGAGCACTGGGAAATCAGAAGATTGGGAAGGCTACAAAAACAAACAGAGGATAACAAAGAGAGAAATAAGGAAGGAGAGGATCAAATATGAAGGTAGGCTAGCCAGTAATATTATAAATGATAGTAAAAGTTTCTTTCAATACATAAGAAACAAACGACAGGCAAAAGTAGACATTGGGCCACTTCAAACTGATGCTGGAAGCCAAGTGATGGGAGATAAGGAAATAGCAGGAGAACTTAATAAGTACTTTGCATCAGTCTTCACAGTGGAAGACATGAGTAATATCCCAACAATTAAAGGGAGTCAGGGGGCTGAGTTGAGTATGGTTGCCATTACAAAAGAGAAAGTGCTAGAAAAGCTAAAAGGTCTTAAAATTGATAAATCTCCCGGCCCCGATGGACTACATTCCTAGAGTTCTGAGGGAGGTGGCTGAGGAAATAATGGAGGCGTTGGTTGAGATCTTTCAAAAGTCACTGGAGTCAGGGAAAGTCCCGGATGATTGGAAGATCACTGTTGTAAACCCCCTTGTTCAAGAAAGGATCAAGACAAAAGATGGAAAATTATAGGCCAGTTAGCCTAACCTCGGTTGTTGGTAAAATTCTAGAATCCATCATTAAAGATGAGGTTTCTAAATTCTTGTAAGAGCAGGGTTGGATTAGAACAAGTCAGCATGGATTTAGTAAGGGGAGGTCGTGCCTGACAAACCTGTTGGAGTTCTTTGAAGAGGTGACAAGTAGGTTAGACCGGGGAAACCCAGTGGATGTGGTCTACCTAGACTTCCAAAAGGCCTTTGATAAGGTGCCACATGGGAGGCTGCTGAGCAAGGTGAGGGCCCATGGTGTTCGAGGTGAGCTACTGGTATGGATTGAGGATTGACTGTCTGACAGAAGGCAGAGAGTTGGGATAAAAGATTCTTTTTCAGAATGGCAACCAGTGACAAGCAGTGTCCTGCAGGATTCAGTGTTGGGGCCGCAGCTGTTCACATTATATATTAATGATCTGGATGAAGGGACTGGGGGCATTCTAGCGACGTTTGCCGATGATACAAAGTTAGGTGGACAGGGAGGTAGTACTGAGGAAGTGGGGAGGCTGCAGAAGGATGTAGACAGTTTGGAAGAGTGGTCCAGGAAATGGCTGATGGAATTCAATGTGAGCAAATGGGAAGTCTTGTACTTTGGAAAAAGAATACAAGCATGGACTACTTTCTAAACGGTGAGAAAATTCGTAAAGCCAAAGTACAGAGGGATCTGAGAGTGCTAGTTGAGGATTCTCTAAAGGTAAACATGCAGGTTGAGTCCGTGATTAGGAAAGTGAATGCAATGTTGTCAATTATCTTAAGAGGGTTGGAATATAAAAGCACCATTGTGCTACTGAGACTTTATAAAGCTCTGGTTAGGCCCCATTTGGAGTACTGTGTCTAGTTTTGGTCCCCACACCTCAGGAAGGACATACTGGCACTGGAGTGTGTCCAGCGGAGATTCACACGGATGATCCCTGGAATGGTAGGTCTAACATATGAGGAACGGCTGAGGATCCTGGGATTGTATTCATTGGAGTTTAGAAGATTAAGGGGAGATCTAATACAAACTTACAAGATAATACATGGCTTGGAGAGGGTGGACACTAGGAAATTGTTTCCGTTAGGCAAGGAGACTAGGACCCGTGGACACAGCCTTAGAATTAGAGGGGGTAAATTCAGAACAGAAATGCGGAGACATTTCTTCAGCCAGAGAGTGGTGGGCCTGTGGAATTCATTGCCACAGAGTGCAGTGGAGGCTGGGACGCTAAATGTCTTCAAGGCAGAAATTGATAAATTCTTGATGTCACAAGGAATTAAGGGCTACGGGGAGAATGCGGGTAAGTGGAGTTGAAATGCCCATCAGCCATGATTGAATGGCAGAGTGGACTTGATGGGCCGAATGACCTTACTTCCGCTCCTATGTCTTATGGTCTTAAGTTACTGACTGCAGAATTCTGAGCCTCTGACCTGATGTTGCGAACAGTGTTTATGTCACTGTTCACTTCTGTACATAGTGGGCGGCACGGTGGCACAGTGGTTAGCACTGCTGCCTCACAGCGCCAGAGACCCGGGTTCAATTCCCGCCTCAGGCGACTGACTGTGTGGAGTTTGCACGTTCTCCCCGTGTCTGCGTGGGTTTCCTCTGGGTGCTCCGGTTTCCTCCCACAGTCCAAAGATGTGCGGGTCAGGTGAATTGGCCATACTAAATTGCCCGTAGTGTTAGGTAAGGGGTAAATGTAGGGGTATGGGTGGGTTTCGCTTCGGCGGCTTGGTGTGGACTTGTTGGGCCGAAGGGCCTGTTTCCACACTGTAATCTAATCAAATCTAATCTACATCAATTATTCCCAGTCTGTTAATAATGAAGGATTCATCAACAATAATGCAACTGAACATCAAATGGTAATGATTAGTTCACCTCTTATTGGAGATAGTCATTGCTTGGCACTTTTGTGGCAGAAATTTTACCTGCCCCTCAATAACCTAAGCCTGAATGTTGTCTAAGTCTTGTTACATTTGGACCCAGTTCAGTTATGTACCTGAAGAGTAGCAAATCATACTGAAAATTGTGTAACCATTCCCATTCTGATCTTATGATTGAGGGAATGTCATTGATGAAACAGCTGAAGATGGTTTGGTCAGGCCACAACCCTGAGGAGCACCAACAGTGATGCCCTAAGTTGAGATGATTGAACTCCAACAACCACAACTATCTTCATTTGTGTCAGGTACGACTCCAACCAGTAGAGAATTTTCCTTTTAATTCCCATTGACTCCAATTTTACCGAGACTCCTTGATGCCATTCTTGGTCAAATGTTGCCTTCATGTCGTAGGAAGTCAATCCTACTTCAACACTGGACTTCAGCTCTTTCATCTGTGTTTTGGATCAAGGCTGTGATCTGGAATAGAGTGGGCTTAACAGAATCCCATTTGAGCATCAGTGAGAAAGTTATTCGTTTGCAAATGCCACTTGATAGCACTGCCATTGATCCGCTCCATCATTTTTCTCATGATCAAGAGTAGATGAAAGGGTGGTATTTGCTTGGGTTGTAGCTGTTCTTTTTGTGGACAGGGCATACCTGAGCAATTTTCCACGTTATAGCATAGACACCAGTGTTTTAGTTGAACTGGAAAAACATGGTTCAGGATGCAGCCAGTTCTAGAGCACAGAACTTTGGTACTATTGTCAGTATGTTGTCGGGACCCATAGCCAACATGTCTTCAATTATGATTTGGAGATGCCGGTGTTGGACTGGGGTGTACAAAGTTAAAAATCACACAACACCAGGTTATAGTCCAACAGGTTTATTTGGAAGCACACTAGCTTTCGGAGCAAAGCTCCTTCATCAGGTGATTGTGCATACATTCATACATTCATGTAGGACTCTGAGCTCAAAAACTGCATGAATTTATGTAAAACTCGGTTATCTCACTTTTTAGATTAGAATCAATCTAAACATCAGATCATAGACAGAGAACACAGGGGACTAACACCTTCAACATATTGTCTAGCTATCACCATTGTCAACAGCTAACCCGAGAATGCAACTTTAAAAAAAAGGGTTTTGTGATTTACACATGAGAGAAGTGAAACTATCTCTGTATTCTAACAGATGAAAGGCTTAGCAGACAATTAATTTTTCAATGTATAATTTCAGTTACATCACACTGCAAATTTTTGCTATAAATTCTGTGTTACGATCGAGCCCTCCACTATCACCTGCAATGGATCACCCCATCTATGCTTCAGCTTTGTCTTTTGTACTGATGTGTTGAGCTCCATCTTTAAAACTGGGGATATTTGTGAAGCTTCGATCTCTTGCTAGTATTTAATTAACCACTCCATTCATGACAGATTGTGACAGTACTGCAGAACTCAGATCTGATCTGTTAATTGTCAGATCACATAGTTCTGTCATTTGCATGCTTTTTCCATCGTTTGGCAAGTAGTCCTGTTTGGTGTAGCTCCTGGCATGCTCTCCTGACCTCTTCATTAAGTCAGGTTGATCTTGTGCCTTGATGATAATAGTAGAGTGAGGGATATGCTGGGCCACAAAGTTACTGATGTGGCTAAGCATGGCTCCCACATCTCATGGAAACCTAGTTGAGTTGCTTGATCTGTTCCAATCTATCCAATTTGGCACAGTGAGAGTGCCATGGTAGAAGGTATGTTCAATGTGAAGGTAAGGCCTTATCTCCCCAACGACTGTGCAGTTGTCACTTGGATCAATACTGTCATGGACAGATGCATCTGTTACAAGTAGACTGGTGAGGATGGGCTCAAATATATTTTTCCTTCTTGTTATCTGTCACAGCATTGTTACCTTAAAAACGAATGAGGTCAACCACAGAATTTCCTGGTTTTACAGTCAATTAAATACTTTTGAAATGCAGTCACTGTTATAATGTAAAAAACTCAAATACTGACTTGTGTGCAGCAAGCTCTCTCAAACAGCAATGGCTCAGTCACCAGTAAATCACCTTGCTAAGAGAGAAGTAATGCTCAGGAGTCATTTGTTTTCATTTATTCTTTCATTGGATGAGAGTGTGCCTGGCAAAGTTAAGATTTGTTGCCCAACCCCAATTGCCATTTGGGTTAGAATCAAAGAATTTCTATAGTATGGAAACAGGCCATTTGGCTCAACAAGTCCACACTGACCCTCCAAAGAGTAACCCACCCAGACCTATTCTCCCTACCCTATATTTACCCCTAACTTATGCACCTAACCTATACATCCCTGAACACTATGGGCAATTTAGCGTGGCCAATTCACCTAACCTGCACATCTTTGGACCATGGGAGGAAACCTGAGCGCCCAAAGGAAACCCACGCAGATACGAGAAGAATGTGCAAACTCCACACAGACAGTCAACCAAGGCTGGGACTGAACCATGATCTCTGGTGCCGTGAGACAGCAGTGTTAACCACTGAACCACCATGCCTTTGATCTGACAGGCTTGCTAGAAGGTATTTAAGAGTCAACTATATTGATCATAGCACCATATAATCTTTTACATCCATATATGAGGGCAGAAGGAATCTTGAATGAATGTTTCATCTGGAAGCATAGACCTCTGACAGTGCTACGGTCCCTGGACAGTGTACTGGGAACCTAACCTAGATTATGGGACTCACAACCTTCTAACTCAATATACTACATGCTACCAATGAGCCGCACTGACATATACTTTTGTGAAGCTGTGTTAATTAGAGAGAGATCAGGAGCAGGAACCCTAGCCGGTTTTCAATGCATCAACTGGGATTTGAAGAGGAATTTTGTGGCACAGTGGTCGTGATCCAGTCAAGTCCTATCTCTGCCAGAGGTGTGTCATTACATGTCTGAACAGCTAGAGTTAAATAATTTACTAAATTTGGGATTTCTGATCTGTGTCTCCCTTATTAGTTGATGAATTATATTTTTCTCTTATTAGGCCACGGCATGTGTTTCACTTGTTTGATCTTTTCTTTTGAAAAAATTCCTGATCACAGCACAATGTCCGTTTTACAATGCATATTTTATACACCCCAGCCTTTCAAGTCTTGTCTCCGAGCCCAGCTGATTTTTATTGTTTCATCTGCAACATGAAAGGAAGTTTCAAAACAGTGGTTTTCACCTACCTGATGACAACCATTAACAACATGAGAGGTTGTTAGCAGCCCCTTGATAATGATGGTGGGTTACCTTCACGCTACCTCGATCCCATGGGAATCATCAACTTCTCTCTGACTCATGCTCTTTCTTGTTTATATTATTGAATATTTAATTGCAGAGGCTGAGCCTCTGACTCAGTGTTTAGCACTATGCTCTCTGTTTGAAAAAGTGCAGCTTTAAGACCCTGCTCTGTATAGACCCAGAGAATGGAGGCTATATCTCCACTCTGAATTCTGGATTGAAACTTAGTGCAGTTTGCAGTTGGAGGGTCCCTCTCCTCATCAGAGGGGATATAAAACCCCCAAACAACATAAGGATGAACTATCATGGTTAGTACAAAGATGACTGTGGCCAGTGAGCTTGGAGCCATATTGCTGTTCCTTTGCTATTGTAAAGTCAAAATCCTTGTAGTTCGTAGGAGTGGGAGTAGGCAACTCAGCCCTTCAAGCCCACTTTGCCACGATCATGGCTGATCTATCCCGGATTCAACTCCACTCTCCTGCCTGCTCCCCATAGCCCTTATCCCCTTTCATCAGAAATGTATTTCTTTCTTTCTTGAATCTATTGACTGATTCTGCCTCAACTACACCATGGGGCAGTGAGTTATGCAGATTCATAATCCTCTGAGAGAAATAGTTTCTTCTCATCTCAGTTTTGAACCTACCTCCTCTGACTCTATATCTATGATCTCTTGTTCTCGACTGTCCCACATGGGAAACATCTGTCCAACACCCCCTTAGCATTTTATATTGCTCAATCAGTTGCCTCTCATTCTTCTGAACTCCAGTGAGTACAAGACCAAGCTATTGAACCGCTCCTCATACAACAGCTCTTTCATCCCTGGAATCAACCTGGTGTACCTCCTCTGAACTGCCACCACATCCTGCCTCAAGTAAGGAAACCAAAACTGGACACAAATTCCAGACATGGTCTCGCCAATGTCTTATATAGTTGGAACAAGACTTCTTTATCTTTATAATCTAGTCCTTCTGCAATAAATGCCAGGATTCCATTTGCCTTTCTTTTTATATGCTGCAACTGCATATCCACTTTCTGCTATTCATATGTGATTCAAATGAAATTATGCAATTTCCTTCACATCATTGTGGGTGTAACTACACCATTTGGACTGCAGCAGTCCATGAAGGTGGAAAACCTTCTCAGTAGCAATCAGGAATGTGCAACAACAGGGAGCGATGAATGTCTGTTAGATTAAATTGCATCCATTTCAAAGCAAGAGAGCTGACAGGTAAGGCTGATGAACTCAGGGCATGGATAAGTACATGGGGTATTATAGCCATTACAGAAACATGGCTAAGGGAGGGACAGGACTGTCAGCTTAATCTGCCAGGGTACAGGTGCTTTTGGGAGGACAGAGGTGGTGAAAGGAGGGGAGGGGGAGTTGCATTTTCGATTAAGTCGAGTATTACAGCAGTAATCAGAGATGAAATAACTGAAGGATCATCCAGTGAGGCTTTGTGGGTGGAGCTAACAAATAAAAGGAAATGGTGACATTATTACAATTGTACTAATAGGCCCCAAACAGTCAATTAGAGGAATTAGAGGAATAAATATACAGGGAAACTGGGGAGACTTGCAGGAACAGTAGGGTTGTCATAGCAGGGGATTTTAATTTTCCTAATATAGACTGGGACTGCCAGAGCATTAAAGGCTTAGATAGGGTAGAATTTGTTAAGTGTGTTCTGGAAAGTTTCTTCAAGCAGTAGAAAGAGGGTCCTACGTGGGAAGGGGCAAAACTTGTTCTACTCTTAGGAAATAGGGCAGGCCAGGTGATGGAGGTGACAGTGGAGAATCACTTTGGGACCAGTGACCATACTTCTATTAATTTTAAAATAAATTTTAAAACTGGTCCACAGGTTCAAATTCTAAATTGGGGTAAGGTGAATTTTGATGAAATTAGACAGATCTTGCAGGGGTTGATTGGAGTAGTTTGTTCGCAGGCAGATGTACTTCCGGGAAGTGGGAGGCCTTTAAAAGTGAGATAGCTGGAGTTCAAGGTCTGTATGTTCCTGTGAGGATGAAGGGCAAAGTTGACAGGAATAAGGAATCCTGAATGACAAGAAATATTGATGCTTTGACCAGAAAAATGAAGGAGGCATGGTTCAGGTACGGGCATAAGGGATCAAGGGAATCCCTGCAGGTATATAGGGATACAGGAGTTTACTGAACAAGGAAATCAGGAGGACAAAAAAGAGGCACAGGATAGCCTTGGATGATAAGGTTATGGTGAATCCAAAAAGCTTCTTTAAGTATTCTTTAAAGGAAAAAGAATAACTGGGGAGAGAATAGGACCCCTCGAAGACCAAAGTGGACAAGAGTGTGTAGAACCGCAGGAGATGGTCGAGGTCCTCAATGACTATTTCTCCTCTGTGTTTACCATGGAGAAAGAAATGAAGACTTGGGAACTTGGGGAAGTTAGTGGTAATACCTTGGGATGGACGAGTTCACAGTTGAGGAGGCGTTAAATGTGTTAGAATGTATGAGGTTAGATAAACCTCCTGGTCCTAACCAGTTATATCCAAGAACACTGCAAGAGGTTAGAGGAGAAATTGCGGGGACCCTGGCTGATATTTTTGTATCATCATTAGCCACCAGTGAGGTCCTGGAACACTGAAGGGTAGCAAATGTTGTGCCCTTGTTCAAGAAGGACTGCAAAAGAAAGCCTGAGAACTATAGACCTGTAAGATTAACATCTGTGGTGGGTAAGTTGCTTGCATTTGGAAAGACAGATTTTGATTAGGAGTAGTCAGCATGGCTTTCTGCATAGGATATTGTGCCTCACAAATTTGTTAGAGCTCTTTGATGAAGTGACCAGGAAGGTTGACAAGGGTAGCGACGGTAGACCTAGTCTATATGGATGTCAGTAAGGCCTTTGATAAGGTTTCACATGGTAGGCTGCTCTGGCATGTTAGATCGCATGGATTCCAGGGAAACTGGCAAATTGGATACACAGTTGGCTTGGAAGGATGTCAGACTGGAGACCTGTGACTCGTGGTGTACCTCAGGGCTTGGTGCTGGGCCAATTGCAGTTTTTTTATCTATATTAATGATCTGGATGAGAATGTACAAGGCATGATTAGTAAGTTTGAAGATCACACTTAAATAGGTGGTATTGTGGACAGTGAGGAAGGTTATCAGAAATTGCACCAGGACCTTGTTCAGCTGGGGAAGTGGGCTGAGAAATGACAAATGGAGTTTAATATAGATAGGTGTGAGGTTTTGCATTTTGGAAAGTCAAATCAATATAGGAGTTTCATAGTGAATGGTAGGGCCTTAAGGAGTGCAAGAGAACAAAAGGCCTTTGAGAGTTTAGGTGCACGGTGTTTTGAAAGTGGACTTACAGGTAGACAGGGCAGTGAAGAAGGATTTTGGCATACTGGCCCTCACCAGTCAGGGAAGTTATGTTGCAGTAATACAGGACGTTGATGGGGCTGCACCTGGAGTTTTATGTTCAGTTTTGGTCACCTTGCCATAGGAAAGATGTTATTAAACTGGAAAGAGTGCAGAAGAAATTTACAAGGATGTTGCATGGACTTAATGATTTGAGTTATAGGGCGAGGGTGGACAAGCTAGGACGTTTTTCTTTAGAGTGTAGGAGACTGATGGGGGACCTTATAGAGGTGTATAAGATCATGAGAGGCATGGATAGGTGAATGCACCTAGTCTTTTTCCCATTTTTGGGTAATCGAGGAATGGAGGGCATAAGTTTAAGGTTAGAGGGAAAAGAATAAAAGGGAACCTGAGGGGCAACTCTTTTACACAGACGGTGGTAAGCATATGGAATGAGCTGCCAGCAGATGTGATTGAGGTGGGTACGTTAGCAACATTTAAAAGGCATTTGGACAAACACATGGATAGGAAAGGTTCAGAAGGATATGGGCCAAGTGCAAGGAAATGGGATTGGCATGGATGGACATTTTGTTTGGCATGGATCAGTCTGGGCCTAAGAGCCTGTCTCCATGCTGTAGAACGCTAAGACTCTATGACTAACCAATGATATCCACATCCTGTGAAAGAATAAAATAATTACAGGGCAGTTTCACAGCCAATAACTTGTACTGATTTCACTGTCATAGGTAATTACAGAAACCCTAACATTGTGGGAGCCATTCATCCCATCAAGTTCACACTGACTCTCTGAATAGCATCACATCCAGACTGCAACCCTGCATTTCCCATGGCGACCCACCTAGCCTGCACATCTGTGGATACTATGGGCAAATTTGGAATGGTCAATCCAACCCACTTGCACATCTTTGGACTGTGGGAGGAAACTGGAACTCCTGGAGGAAACCCACGCAGACACAGGGGGAATGTGCAAACTCCACAGTGACAGTTGCCTGGGAGTGGAATTGAACCTGGGTCCCTGGCACTGTGCAGCACCAGTGCTAACTACTGAACCACCGGAAGGCACATTGCAAAGAAACAAAGAGTACACCAGCAAGTAGGGTCAGGGTTGGAAAAATTAATAATAGAAAGACAAATTTAAAGGCTGAGTGCATGTAGCATTCATAATAAGACATGAATTATTGGCAGAAATAAAAATAGATGAATATCATTGGATAATCATTAGAAGGATATAGTTGCAAGATGCTCAATGCTGAGAATTGACTAATCAAGGGTATTGGACGTTTCAGATCAAGACAAAAGGAAAAAGGTGGGTGTCTTACATCAGGACACTGAGTTGGAAACATGGATAGATTTAGGGAGGGAATTCCAAAGAGTTTTGGGACAGGCAGCCTTAGGTGTGATCAGGAATGGTAGAGCCTTAAAATTAGGGATGCAAAAAGGCCAGAAATTGAGGAGTGCAGAGACCTCAGAGTTATGAGATTGGAAGGAGTTCTTCGGCAGTCCCTCAGGATTAAAGACAATGTTTTTCTTCTCTGGTGTCATGAGTTCTGAGGTGGCTAGACAGGAAGAGATTAGTTAGAAATGAGGAGCAACAGGCTAGGAAAAGACTTTTGGACCAAGGATGACAATTTTAGTATGGAAGTGTTGCTTAACTTGGAGCCTATGTAGGTGAGCAAGTATAAAGGAGTAGGGGAACAGGACCTTGTGCACACTAAGACTCAAGCAGCAGGGTTTTGGATGACCGTAGGTTTACAGAGCTTAGAATATAGAAGACAATCCAAGACTGCATTGGAACATCTGAGACTAGCAGGGACAATTACCTACTCCAAATTCTCTGGTTGTGCTGGTATGCCAGCGGGTGTTAATATTAGCAGCAATATCCCACTTCCATGCTGTAATAGAAATCAAATAGGGCTTGTTGTACTTGCAAATGTGGCCTTCAAGCTTAGTACAAGCTTCATTCTAGTAGGATGCAGCTGAAAACCTATGGTCAGTGAGTGAACATTTCAAGTATTAAAATCTTTGCTCAATTTCCCTAGCAGTTGAAAACCAGGAAACCAAAGTTGTAATTAGAATTGCTAAGGCTCATATTTGAATCTTTCCATTAAGCTCCTCCTCACAGTGGTCTCTGTAACCTCTCCCAAACCAACAATACTGAGGGCAGACGCTAACAGACCTGAGGAAGGTTCCACAACATCAGAAACATTCTGACATGTTAAGTTTCATATGAAATGATTGTCAACAGTGTAAACACCTCATGGGTTAGTTCATGCATTTTAGTGATGTAAGTCATCTTTACCTGGTTAATCACATTAAGGTCTTGTTACAATTTAGACACAATCACGTGGGGAGCTACTAGCCACAAAATTGATTGCTTTCATTGGAAGTACCTGCAGCACCACATTGTATCAAATTGCTCAGATGATGGCAAACTTGAAAAAACATTTTTCATTTAGCTTTACCTGAGTTTCATACTGGAAAATGATATCAGGGAAGAAAATGGATCATCCAGAACCCACCATCAGAATTCAGCCTTTATCAGGTTGGTAAATAGCCAGGAGGAGTTGGTCAGGAATAGCTAGAGTGTGATTCACTCCCTCCTTTACCTGATTTCCAAGAAGTAGTTTGAGGTCAGAGAAAATAATTAATGTACAAATTAGGAGTACGCATTTGACCACTTAAGGTCACTTCAACTCCTCATTTCCTCTAATCCCCAATAACCCATGGATTCCCTTGTTAGTGAAGAATCTAACTGGACCTTAACAAATATTCAATGATCCTGTCTCCACTTCTCTCTTGAGAAGATAGCAGCCTCTGAGAGAAAAAAATGCTTCCCATCTCAGTCTTAAATGGGAGATTCCTCGTCCTCGTCTCTCCTCACAAAGGGAAGCATCCTTTCAGCATCCACCCTTTTCAACAAATCTCAGCAGATTATATATCTCAATAAGATTGCTTCTCATTCTTCTAAACTCCCAGCTGTCCAACCTTTCCTCACAAGTAATTCCCTGAATGAGGAATTGGTCGAGTGAAACTTCACTGAACTGCCTCAAATGCAATCACAACCTTTGACTGACCCTGTACGCTGTATTCTAGATATGGTCTCACCAATGCTCTACTCAACTGGAGCCAAACCTTTCTGTTTTTATATTCCATTCCTCACACAAAAATGGCAACATTTCATTTGCCTTCCTTGTTGTAACTGGATGCTACTTTTCTTGTGATTCATGTACCACAGCAAACAAGTCCTTCTGTATCTTAAGAGTTCTCGCTCCACTTAAGTATTCTGCTACTTCCTGTCAAAGTGGACAAATTCACATTTTCCCACATTAAACTCCATATGCTGGTTTTATTCCACACTCAGTTAACCAGTCTCTATCCCTTGGCAGACACTTTATGTCCTCTTCATAACTGTATTTCCTTCTTACATTTGTATCATCAGCACATTTAGCTCCTGTACATTCAATTCATTCATTAAAGACATTATTATAAATTGTAAATAATTAAGACCCTAATGCTAATTCCTGCAACATACCACTTGTCACATTCTGCCAACCTGAATATAACCCATTTATGCCCACCCCGTTTCCTAGTCACCAATCATACTCTATCCACAATAATATGTTACCACTTACACTAGAAAACCTTGCTGCTGTTCCAGTGTATACTACAAGGCAGTTGCATCACACAGAGCAGCAGGTAAATAATGTTGGAAATTGAGATTCCTTAAAAGCTGAATTTTCCTGGTATTTACTGTGTCACATGAGAGTTCATTTAACAGCTATTACAGTAATGTATACATCTCCAAAATTCTAGCATGGAAAATCAAAAGGGAAGAATTACGAAAAACGCTGATGTTTGTTAAATGGTATCAACAATTTATCTGATGCCAAATGCACCCTAGTATCCGTGTAAAAAACCAAAACTGTAGATGCTGTATATCAGAAACAAAAGCAGAAATTGCTGGAAAAGCTTAGCAGGTCTGGCAGCATGTGTGAAGAGAAATCAAAGTTAACGTTTAGGGTCCAGTGACCAGTTCTGCGGAAAGGTCATCGGACAGGAAACATTAACTTTGATTTCTCTTCATTAATGTTGCAAGACCTGCTGAAATTTTCCAGTAACTTCTGTTTTTGTTTCTATTATCAATGTTGTTTACAAAAATAAGAAGTATTATGTTCTTAGAAAGAATAGTAAATGAACTCTTAGATGAAGCAGGTAAAGGGGACAAAGGTCATCCAACGGTCATGAACAGTTGTTCCATTGGCCAAAAGCATTTAGGCAATTCATTGATACATAGTAAGTTACCTGCCCCGAGAAATATGATATGACAATAGTGCTAGTGTAGAGGGGAGTTCTCATCAAATGATCCTAAATAATAGTTTCCGACAATGGAAGATGGGCCAGAAGAAGAGAAGGAAGGCTCAGGGAAGGGTTCTCTGATATTTCAGCCAGAGAGCAGGATTTTGCCCTTAACAAGACCAACTCATTCCACAGCAACTCTCTATTTGTCCTCTGTTATCAGTGAACCATCCTTAATTGTCATGGTTGTATAATTTGTTTAACTAATTAACTAATACCTCTTAGGGAGCATGAATTTGAACCACACTACAACAAATGGTGAAATTTGAATTAAATTAAAAAATGGTTTTAAAATCTATTCTAATGGTATCTTGGAGCCATTATTGAGTGTCGTAAAAAAAAAGCCCATCTGGTTCATAAATGTCATCCTTAGGTGTGATAGATGTGTGACTCCAGATTCAGAGCAAATGGTTGACTTTTAATTGTCTTCTGAAATGAAGGACAAATAGAAGTGGGCAGCAATTGCCAGCCTCGCAGGGACATCCACATCCTGGATAATAACGGATGGGTAATGGCCTAACTCCTTCGGGTTCTGTCCTACCCTTATGAGATGTGAGGCAGCACAGTGGCTCAGTGGTCAGCACTGCTGCCTTCAGCGCCAGAGACCTGGGTTCAATTCCAGCCACTGGGAGAATGTGCAAATTCCACACAGACAGACATTCTCCCAGTGGCTGCATGGGTTTCCTCCGGGTGGTCCTGTTTCCACACTGTAGGGATTCTTTCAGCTTTTCGCAACAGAGAGCGGCAGGAGCTGGGCGGAAGTTCAGGCGGAGTGCAAAGCCGGTCGGGAAGGTAAGTGATTACTATTAGAGTGGGTGTGTTGTAAACCCCAGGTCCTACAAAGTAGGGTCTCCCTCCCTCCCTCCTTCTCTAACCTTAATTAAGAGTCCACAGATGTGCCACAAAAAGAGGGTCTAAGGAAGTTTAGATCGAAGAGTGAGGCTTCAGCTCAGGACTCTTTGACAAGGAGGTTGAGTGAAGTGATTACACCACAGTTGAAGAGGGTGAAGACATGACTGCCCAGCTGGTTCAGTGCGTTACGTGCTTGATGTGGGAGGTCAACGACTCTGGTGTGTCTGGCTCGTTTATGTGTGGAAAGTGTGTGCACATTCAGCAATCGACCGAGCATATTGCAGCGCTGACGAAAGAACTCGAAGACCTTAGGCTCATCCGAGAAAACGAGATCTTTCTGGACAAGACCTTCAGCGATGTTATTACACCAATCATCCCAGAAGAGAGCAGAAGAGAGCAAATGATGAGGAAGGCAGAGAGGAGACAGGTGCAAGAAACCCCGGGAGAAGTGCCTGTCAGGAACAAGTTGAAGCTTTTGGAAGCAGAGACTGATGACACTGCCAGTTCGCAAGGCGGCCAAGTTTGTCAATCAAAAGTTGCCGCAGAGGCAGAGCGGAAGAGTCGGACATCGCACAGAGCCGTGGTAATAGGGGACTCCATCGTGAGAGGAACTGACCGGGGTTTTTGTGGCAGCAGACGGGATTTAAGGATGGTGTGTTGCTTTCCTGGTGCTAGAGTGAAAGACATCGCGGACAGAGTGCAGGAAATCCTCAAGGATGAGGGTGAAGAGCCAGAGGTGGTGGTACATGTCGGCACAAATGATGTCGGGAAGAAGAGGAGGAACATACTACAGCGAGACTTCGGAGAACTAGGAAGAAGGCTGAAAAGCAGAACGTCCAAGGTGGTTATCTCCGGTTTGCTTCCAGTTCCTCAGACTGGTGTGGCCAGAAACAGGGAGATAATGGACTTGAATGTGTGGTTGGGGAACTGGTGCAGGAAGCAAGGATTTAAGTTCTTGGATCACTGGGGTATATTTTGTGGTAAACATAAATTCTACAAGAGAGACGGCTTGCACCTTAATAGGTTAGGGACCAGTATTCTGGCAGGCAGGTTTTCTACTGCAACACCGCTACATTTAAACTAAGTAGCGGGAGGGAGGGGACAAGCTGGATGTTTAAAAAGGAAATTGAAGGGAAAGTTAGAACAAGAGAAGTCAAGAAAGACAACTGTATTAATGAGGCAGAAAACTCGGAAAGGCATCATGCTGTGAGGTTGAGTGAAATAAGGGTTGATGGGAAGGGTGAGGGCAGTAACAAATTAAAAATACTATACATGAATGCACGAAGCATTAGACATAAGATGGATGAGCTTGAGGCTCTTTTGGAAATTCGCAGATACGATATTGTGGGGATAACTGAGACGTGGCTTCAAGTGGACAGGGCCTGGGAAATGAATATTCAAGGATACACGTGTTATCGTAAGGACAGACTGATGGGCAGAGGGGGTGGGGTGGCCTTGTTGGTAAGGGACGATATTCAGTCCCTTGCGCGGGGGGGACCTAGAGTCAGGAGATGTAGAGTCAGTGTGGATAGAGCTTCGAAATACTAAGGGTAAAAAGACCCTCTTGGGCGTCATCTACAGGCCCCCAACCAGTAGTCTGGATGTCGGATGTAAGTTAAATCAGGAGCTGAAATTGGCCTGTTGCAAAGATGTCACTACAGTTGTTATGGGGGATTTTAACATGCAGGTAGACTGGGAGAATCAGGATGGTATTGGGCCACAAGAAAGAGACTTTGTAGAGTGCCTCAGAGATGGATTCTTAGAGCAGCTGGTGCTGGAGCCGACCAGGGAGAAGGCAATTCTGGATCTATATTGTGTAACGAACCAGAATTGGTCAGGGACCTCGAAGTGAAGGAGCCATTGGGAAGTAGTGACCATAATACAATAAGCTTCAATCTGCAATTTGAGAGGGAGAGGGTACAGTCGGAAGTGACAGTACTTCTGTTGAATAAAGGGAATTATGGAGCTATGAGAGAGGAGCTGGCCAAAGTTCAATGGTGCAATACCTTAGCAGGGATGACCGTGGAGGAACAATGGCGGATATTTCTGTGTATAATGCAGAAGTTGCAGGATCAGTTCATTCCAAAAAGGAAGAAAGATCCCAGGAGGAGGCATGGGCGGCCGTGGCTGACGAGGGAAGTAAAGAAACATATAAAGTTAAAAGAAAAAAAGTATAACATAGCTAAGATAAGTGGGAAAACTGAGGACTGGGAAGCTTTTAAAGAGCAACAGAGGATTACTAAGAAGGAAATACGCAGAGGAAAAATGAGGTACGAAGGTAAACTGGCCAAGAATATTAAGGAGGATAGTAAAAGCTTTTTTAGGTATGTGCAAGGCAAAAAAATGGTTAGGACAAAAATTGGGCCCTTGAAGACAGAAACAGGGGAATATATTACGAGGAACAAAGAAATGGCAGAGGAATTAAATGGGTACTTCAGATCTGTGTTCACTTGGGAAGACACAAGCAATCTCCCTGAGGTAACAGTGGCTGAAGGACCTGAACTTAAGGGAATTTATATTTGCCAGGATTTGGTGTTGGAGAGGCTGTTAGGTCTGAAGGTTGATAAGTCTCCGGGGCCTGATGGTCTGCATCCCAGGGTACTGAAGGGTGGCTCGGGAAATCGTGGATGCGTTGGTGATTATTTTCCAGAGTTCAATAGATTCGGGGTCGGTTCCTGAGGATTGGAGGGTAGCTAATGTTATACCACTTTTTAAGAAAGGTGGGCGAGAGAAAGCAGGTAATTATAGACCAGTTAGTCTGACCTCAGTGGTGGGAAAGATGCTGGAGTCTATTATAAAGGATGAAATTACTGCACATCTGGATAGTAGTAACAGGATAGGACAGAGTCAGCATGGATTTATGAAGGGGAAATCATGCTTGACTAATCTTCTTGAATTTTTTGAGGATGTAACTATGAAGTTGGACGAAGGAAATCCAGTAGATGTAGTGTATCTGGACTTTCAGAAAGCTTTTGATAAAGTCCCACACAGGAGGTTAGTGAGTAAAATTAGGGTGCATGGTATTGGGGGCAAAGTACTAGATTGGATTGAAAATTGGTTGGCTAATAGGAAACAAAAGATAGTGATAAACGGCTCCATTTAAGAATGGCAGGCAGTGACCAGTGGGGTACCGCAGGGATCCGTGCTGGGACCACAGCTTTTTACAATATATGTTAATGATATAGAAGATGGTATCAGCAATAACATTAGCAAATTTGCTGATGATACAAAGCTGGGTGGCAGGGTGAAAAGTGATGAGGATGTTAGGAGATTACAGGGTGACCTGGACAAGTTAGGTGAGTGGGCAGATGCATGGCAGATGCAGTTTAATGTGGATAAATGTATGGTTATCCACTTTGGTAGCAAGAACAGGAAGGCAGACTACTACCTCAATGGAATCAATTTAGGTAAAGGGGCAGTACAGAGAGATCTGGGTGTTCTTGTACACCAGTCAATGAAGGCAATCATGCAGGTACAGCAGGTAGTGAAGAAGACTAATAGCCTGCTGGCCTTCATAACAAGAGGAATTGAGTATAGAAGCAAAGAGGTGCTTCTGCAGCTGTACAGGGCCCTGGTGAGACCACACCTGGAGTACTGTGTGCAGTTCTAGTCTCCAAATTTGAGAAAAGACATTCTGGCTATTGAGGGAGTGCAGCGTAGGTTCACGAGGTCAATTCCTGGAATGGCAGGATTACCTTACACTGAAAGACTGAAGCGACTGGGCTTGTATACCCTTGAGTTTCGAAGATTGAGAGGGGGTCTGATTGAGACATATAAGATTATGAAAGGATTGGACACTCTGGCAGTAGGAAACATATTTTCACTGATGGGTGAGTGCCGAACCAGAGGACACAGCTTAAAAATACGGGGTAGACCATTTAGGACAGAGCTCAGGAGAAACTTCTTCACCCAGAGAGTGGTGGCTGTGTGGAATGCTCTGCCCCAGAGGGCAGTGGAGGCCCACTCTCTGGATTCATTTAAGAAGGAGTTGGATAGAGCTCTCAAGGATAGTGGAATCAAGGGTTATGGAGATAAGGCAGGAACAGGATACTGATTAGGAATGATCAGCCATGATTATATTGAATGGCGGTGCAGGCTCGAAGGGCTGAATGGCCTACTCCTGCACCTATTGTCTATTGTCTATTGTCTATGAACCTGCCTTCATCCCTATTTAATTCAGCCATCTTAAACTTCATGGGTTTTCATGACTGCTGTACTGTTTCTGAATCTCTCTCAGTTCCCAGTCTCCATGCGTCTCTTCATGATGATTTGTCTCAGATAATCATCTTTGAGCCATCCCAAACCTCAAGAGCTCTATTGTGCCTTAAAGGGCTTTGGAACCTCTGTCAGTTCTTAGCCTTCTGCTATTTACTGCTAGCTTTCTCCAGCCTTTCCAGTCTCTTCTGCCCTTTTCTATTTGGGGATGGGGGGAATAACCTGCTGTCAGACAAATTAATCCCACCAAAAATATTCACATCATCATTGTCGTTAGCAAGCTTATATCCAGTCACAAAGCTTAGTACAAGTTTATTTTGCATATAAACTGCAACTAGTGGCATCTCTATACTCTTTCCAATTATCCATTTTGTCAGCATGCAAGAAATTAACTTATTTCCTGGTAGAAATTCATTTATTTTTCCCCATAAATAAAGTCTGGGAGTACCCCCTATCTCAGAGAATAATGACTTATCTCTTTGGCTGTTTAAAATAGTCTGTGATCATCGTATCTTTAGACACAAATTGCTGATAACCATCCTTATCAACAGTTATATTGGAGAAGCACTTGTTGCAATTTCTCACCTGTCTCCCATCCTGATCTCTCTTTTTAATGGTCAGCAATGTCTGCAATGTTTTCTTTAATTTGTTTGCAGGATGTGGGCATCGCAGGCTGGACCAACACGTATTGCCTATCTGTGGTTGTCCCTAAGGAGGGAGTATTCAGCTGTCTGTTGAACTGCCATTTGGCCCATTGACTCTGCACCCATCCTCAGAATGCATCCCACCCAGACGCTCCAACAGTCTCGTCATGCCGGAGCACAATTGTGGACTCTGCTGGAACTGCAGGCAGACCCACTAAGGAGGCCTGGTAAATAGGTATATTAAATTGGATTTGCCTCCAAATGGTCATATTGAATGGCACAGTTAACAGTGGTGGCCAACTATAAAACAGACTCCAACAGCTTGTTGATAGATATTTGGAAATCTGATTGAAAGCTGATGAGACAGCAGCATTGGATGTTTGAGAATTTGGACAATCAGAAGCATTAGTTTATGTGAGTATACACAGCTATATAGATTTGTAGATATTGTATTAATCATCAAGAAGACATAGTTCATTTCTTTTTGTTTAGAATGAAATTTATTTCTATATACAAGAAATTTCTAAGAGTGCCTTATTTAAACATAAGCATTAAATATAAACAGACTATTTTCAGTTTATTCAAAGTCCTGGATCAGACATCATCTAACAACAACCACAATACACAGACAAACCAATTCAAGACGTGTACTAACTAGTGAGTGATCTACATCTTATGTTTGCCCTGGTATCCATGCTCAGACAGTCCAGCAGAACAAATGGTATGGACTATAAATCAATGATTATTAAGATTTTTTACATTGCATTGCTGCATCTCAACACCAATGGAGAAGGGATTACCATCTCCAACACAAATTATGCTCAGAAGGCTTTTGAGAAAACCCCACCAAACAACTAATTGTCCAACCATTCTGAGACACACGGCATTCTTCTTCAAAGATAAAGGAAAGTATTCATAATGAAAAGCAGGTAGAGACCTACTGAAACAGAGCACAGGGAAGAGAGTATGAATTTGAAAGAGAAATACTCTCTTTGAAAGAGAAACCAGTAAAGGTATCTAAAATATGCAACCAGCCAAGATCATACGAAGTCATTACTGATTATGTTGCTGCACTATGAAGAAGCAGAAGTCAGTTTAGACTACAGTCACAGAATCATAGAGATGTACAGCATGGAAACAGACCCTTCGGTCGAACTCATCTGTGCCAAACAAACATTCTAAATTAATCTAGTCTCATTTGCCAGCATTTGGATCATATGGGGCAGCACGGTGGCTCAGTGGTTAACACTGCTGCCTCACAGCACCAGGGTCCCAGGTTCGATTCCAACCTCGGGTGACTGTCTGTGTGGAGTTTGCACATTTGCTCCAGTTTCCTCCCACAGTCCAAAGATGTGCAGTTTAGGTGAATTGGCCAAGCTAAATTGCCCAGTGTGAGGTGCATTAGTCAGGGGGAAAAGGGGTGTGGGTGGGTCATTCTTCAGAGGGTCGGTGTGGACTTGTTGGGCTGAAGGGCCTGTTTCCACACTGTGGGGAATCTAATCTAAACGCTTCCTATTCATGTACCCATCCAGATGTCTTTTAAATCGTATCAGCCTCTGCCAGCTTGTTCCGTACAAGCACTACTCTCTGCATGAAAAAGTTGACCCTTAGGTCCTGTTTAAATCTTTCCCATCTCACCTTAAACTTATGCCATCTAGTTTAAATGTGTGGCATACCAATCATGCAAGAGGAAAGTGAGGAAGAACGCTTTGACAATACTAGTTGCGCAGTGATGCTAAGTGACAGTTATGAACAGCAAGACAACCAACTTGCCAAAGAAGTGTAACAGAGAACACCTCCCCAGATGAGTATAGGATCAACAGATCAGGATGGGTTGTTATGTTGAAATCTGAAATGTTAGTTTTTAGCTTTGGTTTACCTGTATGAATAATTATTGAACTGACAAAATATGCTTATGTGCAGCTATGCATATCTATTTGGGCTAATTTTTACCTTTGAAAAAGGGAATATATTATGACGCAAAGTAATTAGGTCAGTATACCTTTAAGAGACATGCTCAAGATATCAGCACCACAGCACATGACCTCAGAGTATAAAAGTCTCATACTCCATCTTACCCTTTGATTACTTGAAACATAACATGCTACTGGAAGTGTGGTGCTCAATGATACTTTTATAGCTTATTGTTAACCCAGATACTGAGATGCCTATGAATGTAGTTTGTGCATAATAGTTAGATATTATGAATGTCTGCTGGATTCTTCAATACCACAATTTCCAATATCGATAGCATAGATAACATAAGGACTATCACATCAGGTCAGTTACTTTGTGAAAATCGTATCAACTGGAGATGCTGGAAATCTAAAATAAAACAGAAAGTTCTGGAAATACTCATTAGGTCTGGCAGCATCATTGGAGACAAAATTAGAGTAGTGGCCCAGATCTTTCAAGGGCATCAGAGAATGTGTCTCGATACTGATTGCACCACCTCACCTTTCAGATTCTCATACATGTTGCACCTGCCACATGGTGTGGTTTAAATCTAGCAAAAGAACTGTGTTGACTCTTAATAATAATAAACAATAATATTCATTTATTTGACACAATTAACACTGTCACAACAAAATACACTATAATTTACAATTTACACTACAAATGCCATCTTGTGCTTTAACCTAACTCTGGATGATCATTTAACATCACGTTAAATAACTTGGTCTTGCACCATGTGATGATGTTGTCTGGCCTTCTCCCATTGATGTCAGGGGTTCTCTTCTTGGTAGTTATTCTGCAATTACCGCTCTCCAGTTACTGCTCGAGTTACCACTCCTGAGGGTGGTGTTGCATCGATTCTTATACTCCAAAGTCTTCGCTCCCTTTTGGAAGGAACTTGACTGTCCTCCAATAGATCAATCAGGTTCAATCGCCCTGATCAATTGGATACAAACAGGCGTTGACATGTTGATGGCAGAGTGGTCCTTAGGCCACCATTCCTGGTGGTGCTGGGCACATGTAGCATCCTCCAAATAAGAGTGTGAGGCACCTCTGTGCCTGGTGTTTCCATTTACCCTGAGGACAATGATCATTGCTTCCATTCAAACCCAAATTTGGGTGCATATCTCCTTCCACATCTGACAGAAATTTACCTGTACTTGCACACTCGTCATCTACTGTGTAGTTGCAGCTGATGTGGTCTCCTCTGCATCGGGGAGACAGGACGCTAACTTGCGGATCATTTCACAGAACATCTCTGGGACACCAGCACCAGCCAACCCCAACACCCCATGGCTAAACACTTCAACTCCCCCTCCCACTCCACCTAGGACATGCAGGTCCTGGGCCTTCTCCATCACCGAACCTTAACCACCTGATGTCTGGAGGAAGAATGACTCATCTTATGCCTGGGCTCCCTGCAACCACAGGGGGTCAATGTGGATTTCACCAGTTTCCTCATTTCCCCTCCCCCTACCTTATCCCAATCCCAAGCCACCAACTCGGCACTGCCCTCTTGACCTGAATATCGTCCTTCCTACCTATTTGTTCCACCCTCCTCTCCAACCTATCACTTTCATCCCCACCTTCATCTACCTATCACATTCCCAGCTACTTTCCCACCAACCCAACCCCCCCCCCCCACCCCACAATTATCTCTCAGCCCCCATGGCCCACAAGCCTCATTCCTGATGAAGGATTTATGCCCGAAACATTCCTTGGATGCTGCTTGACCTGCTGTGCTTTTCCAGCACCACACTCTCGGCTCTGGTGTCCAGCATCTGCACTCCTCATTTTCTCCAGATTCGGGTGTGTATTGTAGGGCCTACAGCTACCAGGTTTGCTTGCAAACTGTCTGTTGGTAGCTGCAGCCTGTCTGGATTCTGCAGCATGTTGACTAGCACAATCACTTCGATCAAGGCTGGTTTCCATTTCCAAGCATGCTTTAGTCCTTGTCTATTTTTCATCAAATCCATCATAAACTTTATCATTTCGGATGGCTCGTCCAGCCACACTCATGTTTGCAAATTTCTATACAACCTCCATTTGGAATTTCCCCCAACCTGAGAAACCCACCTTGACCTCTAGGGCTCTGCCATCAATACTCTTATTCTGGTCACTAATGCAATCTCAAGCTTCTCCATAAATATCTCTGTGAAGATTTTGGATGCGTGTTTATGATATCGTTATATGGACAATATTCACATGCTGTTTGGTAATCCTCCTTTGAATTGCCTTGGCACATTTTGCTGACCAGAAATAGATTATTTGGCCCAAGTTTGCGCCCCTATTCAATGATTTGATAATCCCTTACACCCACTTTCCTACTTCATCCTCATAACACTTGATTCTCTTACAAATGAGGATGGGAACAATTTCGTTCTGTAACAGCTGCTTCTTTTTTGAGGTATTTTAGATGCTGAAGGTGATTTCCTCAAATTCCAGGAGCAGCAATTACTGTTTTATGTGCTGTTGCATTGTTTTGGAACTCTGGGAAAAAAAAGTCAAAACAACAGCAGTTTTAAAAGGGAGAAGAACAGACAAAGGAAGCAAAGGTGAGGACAGTGCAGGGGAGACAGAGAGAGAGAACCTGCACAGTTACTGCCTTTGCTGTTTTTGAATTCATGTATCGCTGAACATCAGAGTGCGTCTGGGAAAATTAACAAACAGTGAATTTCACAACTAATCTTGGAGGGTCCTGTTTGGGCAAAGTTCACAACACAGAATCAGATAAGTTAATCATTGTTATAAGTCTGTCCAAGAGAAAGGCTGCAGTAGTGAGTAGAGTGGGTTTTTTCTTGATTATATGTTTTTGGAGATATGTATCTTGATTAAACTTCAAATATAAGCCATAACTATTAATTTAACCTGGGATAGTGTTTTGTAGAAGAATAAGACGGTATTATTTTCTGGATCTGTAGATTGTGAAGGAGCAAAAATGGCCTTTAGTACAGTGATATGTACTTCTTGTCAGATGTGGGTGTTTAAAGAGAGTTTAAGGGTTACTGCGGATTATATCTGCCATAAATGCTGTTGGATGCGAATCTTATCAGATCGAGTGGATTGGTTGGAGAGAAAGTTAGAAGCGATGAGAAATTTGCAACAGCAACAGTATGTGATGGATGGCAGTTATAGAAAGTCTCAGATACAGTCACATTGATGGGTTAACTCCAGGAAAGGTAAGCGAGTTAGGCACCTAGGGCAGGAGTCTTTTGTGGATATACCCATTTCAAACAGGTATGCTGTTTTGGAAAATGTCGGGGGTGATGGATTCACAGGGGAATGTAGCACGAACAGCCAAGTTTCTGGTATTGAGAGTGGCTCTAATGTCGGGTTCCAAGAGATCAATTGCGTTAGGGGATTCTGTAGTCCAAGATACAGACAGACGTTTCTGTGGCAAGCAGCGAGAAAGCAGAATGGTGTGTTGCTTCCCTGGTGCCAGGATCAAGGATGTCTCAGAGAGGGTGCAGACTGTTCTCACGGGAGAGAGGGACATGCAAGAGGTCATTGTCCACATTGGAACCAACGATATAGGAAGGGAAAAGGTTGAGATTCTGAAGGGAGATTACAGAGAGTTAGGCAGAAATTTAAAAAGGAGGCCCTCAAGGGTAGTAATATCTGGATTACTCCCAGTGCTACAAGCTAGTGAGGGCAGGAATAGAAGGAAAGAGCAGATGAATGCATGGCTGAGGAGCTGGTGTATGGGAGAAGGATTCACTTTTTTGGATCATTGGAATCTCTTTTGGGGTAGAAGTGACCTATACAAAAGGATGGATTGCACCTAAATTGGAAGGGGACTAATATACTCACAGGGAAACTTGCTGGAGCTGCTCGGGAGGATTTAAACTAGTAAATTGGCAGGGGTGGGACCCAGGGAGATTGTGAGGAAAGAGATCGATCTGAGACTGGTACAGTTGAGAACAGAAGCAAGTCAAACAGTCAGGGACAAGGTAGGACTAATAAATTAAACTGCATTTATTTCAATGCAAGGGGCCTAATAGGGAAGGCAGATGAACTCAGGGCATGGTTAGAAACATGGGACTGGGATATCATAGCAATTACGGAAACATGGCTCAGGGATGGGCAGGACTGGCAGCTTAATGTTCCAGGATACAAATGCTACAGGAAGGATAGGAAGGGAGGCAAGAGAGTAGGGGGAGTGGCATTTTTAATAAGGGATGGCATTACAGCTGTGCTGAGGGAGGATATCCCGGAAATACATTCAGGCAAGTTATTTGGGTGGAACTGAGAAATAAGAAAGGGATGATCACCTTATTGAGATTGTATTATAGACTCCCCAATAGTCTGAAGGGAAACTGAGAAACAAACTTGTAAGGAGATCTCAGCTAACTGTAAGAATAATAGGGTGGTTATGGTAGGGGATTTTAACTTTCTAAACATAGACTGGGACTGTGTTAAGGGTTTAGATGGAGAGGAATTTGTTAAGTGCTTACAAGACAATTTTCTGATTCAGTATGTGGATGTACCTACTAGAGAAGGTGCAAAACTTGACCTAGTCTTAGGAAATAAGGCAGGGCAGGTGACTGAGGTGTCAGTAGGGGAGCACTTTGGGGCCAGCGACCATAATTCTATAAGTTTCAAAATAGTCATGGAAAAGGATAGACCAGATCTAAAAGTTGAAGTTCTAAATTGGAGTAAGGCCAATTTTGACGGTATTAGGCAAGAACTTTCGAAAGCTGATTGGAGGCACTTGTTTGCAGGTAAAGGGACGGCTGGAAAATGGGAAGCCTTCAGAAATGAGATAACAAGAATCCAGAGAAAGTATATTCCTGTCAGGGTGAAAGGGGAGGCTGGTAGGTATAGGGAATGCTGGATGACTAAAGAAATTGAGGGTTTGGTTAAGAAAAAGAAGAAAGAATATGTAAGGTATAGACAGGATAGATCGAGCAAATCCTCAGAGAGTATAAAGGAAGTAGGAGTATACTTAAGAGAGAAATCAGGTGGGCAAAAAGGGGACATGAGACAGCTTTGACAAATAGAATTACGGAGAATCCAAAGGGTTTTTACAAATATATTAAGGACAAAAGGGTAACTAGGGAGAGAATAGGGCCCCTCAAAGATCAGCAAGGCGGCCTTGTATGGAGCCGGAGAAAATGGGGGAGATACTAAATGAGTATTTTGCATCAGTATTTACTGTGGAAAAGGATATAGAAGATATAGACTGTAGGGAAATAGATGGTGACATCTTGCAAAATGTCAGATTACAGAGGGGGAAGTGCTAGGTGTCTTGAAACAGGTAAAGGTGGATAAATCTCCAGGACCTGATCAGGTGTACCCGAGAACGCTGTGGGAATCTACAGAAGTGATTGCTGGGCCTCTTGCTGAGATATTTGTATCATCGATAGTCAGAGGTGAGGTTCCGGAAGACTGGAGGTTGGCAAACGTCGTGCCACTGTTTAAGAAGGGCAGTAAGGATATGCCAGGGAACTATAGACCGGTGAACCTGACCTTAGTGGTGGGCAATTTGTTGGAGGGAATCCTGAGGGACAGGATGGACATGTATTTGGAAAGGTAAGGACTGATTAGGGAGAGTCAAATGGCTTTGTGCGTGGAAAATCATGTCTCACAAACTTGATTGAAGAAGTAACAAAGGGGATTGATGAGGGCAGAGCAGTAGATGTGATCTATATGGACTTCAATAAGGCATTCGACAAGATTCCCCATGGGAGACTGATTAGCAAGGTTAGATCTCATGGAATACAGGGAAAACTAGCCATTTGGATACAGAACTGGCTCAAAGGTAGAAGACAGAGGGTGGTGGTGGAGGGTTGTTTTTCAGTGACCAGTGGAGTGCCACAAGGATCAGTGCTGGGTCCTTAAGTTTTTGTCATTTACATAAATGATTTGGATGTGAGCATAAGAGGTACAGTTAGTAAGTTTGCAGATGACACCAAAATTGGAGGTGTAGTGGACAGTGAAGAGGGTTACCTCAGATTACAACAGGATCTTGACCAGATGGGCAAATGGGCTGAGAAGTGGCAGATGGAGTTTAGTTCAGATGAATGAGAGGTGCTGCATTTTGGGAAAGCAAATCTTAGCAGGACTTATACGCTTAATGGTAAGGACCTAAGGAGTGTTGCTGAACAAAGAGACTTTGGAGTGCAGGTTCATAGTTCCTTGAAAGTGGAGTTGCAGGTAGATAGGATAGCGAAGAAGGCGTTTGGTGTGCTTTCCTTTATTGGTCAGAGTATTGAGTACAGGAGTTGGGAGGTCATGTTGCGGCTGTACAGGACATTGGTTAGGCTACTGTTAGAATATTGTGTGCAATTTCAGTCTCCTTCCTATCGGAAATATATTGTGAAACTTGAACGGGTCCAGAAAAGATTTACAAGGATGTTGCCAGGGTTGGAGGATTTGAGCTGTAGGGAGAGGCTGAACAAGCTGAGGCTGTTTTCCCTGGAGCGTTGGAGGCTGAGGGGTGACCTTATAGAGGTTTGCAAAATTATGATGGGCATGGATAGGGTAAATAGGCAGTCTTTTCCCTGTGGTTGGGGAGTCCAGAACTAGAGGGCATATGTTTGGGGTGAGAAGGGAAAGATATAAAAGAGACCTAAGGGGCAACGTTTTCACGCAGAGGGTGGTACGTGTATGGAATGAGCTGCCAGAGGAAGTGGTGGAGGCTGGTACAATTGCAACATTTAAGAGGCATTTGGATGGGTATATGAATAGGATGGGTTTGGACCGGGTGCTGGCAGGTGGGACTAGATTGGCGTGGAATATCTGGTCAGAATGGACGGGTTGGACCAAAGAGTCTGTTTCCATGCTTGTACATCTCCATGACTCTATTAAAAATCTTTTTCCAATCCTCCCACTTCCTCCAAACGAAAGGAGTAGCCATGGGCACCCGCATGGGCCCCAGCTATGCCTGCCTCTTCATAGGATATGTGGAACAATCCATCTTCCGCAACTACACTGGCCCCACCCCCCACCTTTTCCTCCGCTACATCGATGACTGTATCGGCGCCGCCTCGTGCTCCCACGAGGAGGTTGAACAGTTCATCCACTTCACCAACACTTTCCACCCCGACCTCAAATTCACCTGGACAGTCTCAGATTCCTCCCTCCCCTTCCTCGACCTTTCTATTTCTATCTCAGGTGAACGAATCAACACGGACATCTACTACAAACCGACCGACTCCCACAGCTACCTGGACTACACCTCCTCCCATCCTGCCCCCTGTAAAAACGCCATCCCATTCTCCCAATTCCTTCGACTCCGCCGCATCTGCTCCCAGGAGGACCAGTTCCAATACCGAACAACCCAGATGGCCTCCTTCTTCAAGGAGTGCAATTTCCCCCCCGACGTGGTCGACGATGCCCTCCACCGCATCTCTTCCACTTCCCGCTCCTCCGCCCTTGAGCCCCGCCCCTCCAACCGCCACCAGGACAGAACCCCACTGGTCCTCACCTACCACCCCACCAATCTCCATGTACAGCGCATCATCCGCCGTCATTTCCGCTACCTCCAAACGGACCCCACCACCAAGGATATATTTTCCTTCCCTCCCCTATCAGCATTCCGTAAAGACCACTCCCTCCGTGACTCCCTCGTCAGATCCACACCCCCCACCAACCCAACCTCCACTCCCGGCACCTTCCCCTGCAACCGCAGGAGGTGCAAGACTTGCGCCCACACCTCCCCCCTCACCTCCCTCCAAGGCCCCAAAGGAAACTTCCATATCCGCCACAGATTCACCTGCACCTCCACACACATCATCTATTGCATCCTCTGCACCCGATGTGGCCTCCTCTATATTGGGGAGACAGGCCGGCTACTTGCGGAGCGTTTCAGAGAACACCTCTTGGACACCCGGACCAACCAACCCAACCACCCTGTAGCTCAACATTTCAATTCCCCCTCCCACTCCACCAAGGATATGCAGGTCTTTGGACTCCTCCATCGTCAGACCACAACAAAACGACGATTGGAGGAAGAACGCCTCATCTTCCGCCTAGGAACCCTCCAACCAGAAGGGATGAACTCGGATTTCACCAGTTTCCTCATTTCCCCTCTCCCCACCCTGTCTCAGTTAAATCCATCGAATTCAGCACCGCCTTCCTAACCTGCAATCTTCTTCCCGACCTCTCCGCCCCCACCCCAGTCTGACCTATCACCCTCACCTTGACCTCTTTCCACCTATCACATTTCCGACGCCCCTCCCCCAAGTCCCTCCTCCCTACCTTTTATCTTAGCCTGCTGGACAAACTTTCCTCATTCCTGAAGAAGGGCTTATGCCCGAAACGTCGATTCTCCTGTTCCCTGGATGCTGCCTGACCTGCTGCTCTTTTCCAGCAACACATTTCCAGCTCTATTAAAAATCTGTCTAGCTCAGCCTTCGATATAATAAATAAATAATATACTAAGTTCATGGTGGGTCTTGGGGAATATTATGGAACAGAAGAGACCTCCGGGCGCATATGGATAGTTCTCGAAAGTAGCATCACAGGTAGACAGGGTGGTGAAGAAGGTGTTTGGCATGCTTGCCTTCAATGGCCAGAGTATTGAGTACAGGAGTTGGGATGTCATGTTACGGCTTTACAAGACATTGGTAAGGAAACCTTTGGAGCTGTGTGTACAATTCTGGATGCCCTGCTATAGGAAGGATGTTATTAAACTGGAAAGGGTGCAAAAATACTCACTAGAGTGTTACAGAAGCTGCAAGAATTGAGTTATAAGGAGAGGCTGGATAGGCTGGGACTCTTTTCCCTGGAGTGACAGAGGCTGAGGGGTGACCTTTTAGAGGTTTATAAAATCATGAGGGGCATGGATAGGATAAATAGCCAGAGGCTTTCCCCCAGGTTAGGGGAGTCCAAAATTATAGAGCCTAAATTTAAAGTGAGAGGAGAAATATTTAAAAGGGGCCTGAGGTGCAACGTTTTCAGACAGAGGGTGGTGTGTGTATGGAATGGGCTGCCAGAGGAAGTGTTGGAGGTGGGTACAATTAAAACATTCAAAAGGCATTTGGGCAGGTACATGGATAGAAAAGGTTTAGAGAAACAGGGGGCAAATGCAGGCAAATGGGATTGGTTCAGTTTAGGAAACCTGATAGGTATTGACAAGTTGGGCCGAAGGACCTGTTTCCCTGCTGTATACCTCTCTGACTCTAAATGACCCAGTCACTACCCGCCCTTAACAGGAAAGAATATCACAGATTCACTGTCTTTGCAGACCAAAAACATTCCTCCTCACTTTTGTGTTAAAAGGTGTTTACCTAGTTATATAAATCCAGGTTGTTGTTACTGCAAAAGGTGTGTTGTTATATGTTGGGCTGGATGTCACATGGAGGAGAAAGTGAGGACTGCAGATGCTGGAGATCAGAGCTGAAAATGTGTTGCTGGAAAAGCGCAGCAGGTCAGGCAGCATCCACGGAACAGGAGAATCGATGTTTTGGGCATAAGCCTGAAGAAGCCCTTCCTGAAGAAGGGCCTATGCCCGAAACGTCGATTCTCCTGTTTCTTGGATGCTGCCTGACCTGCTGCGCTTTTCCAGCAACACATTTTCAGCTCTGGATGTCACATGAACAGGAAAAATCATTGGTCATGTGGACCTTTAACACACGGTCAAGCTTTGAGCCAACCCAGTGATGGGCATCAGATACTGGGAATATTTAAACTATGCAAAGATTCTTGTCCACAGGATCCTGAGACATCTGCACTCAATAGGGAGCACTATACAAAAGTCACTGGAGAAAGCAGAAGACAACAACAAGCAACACATCTAACTTCTGAGTTCCTGCGGCAAAGGCAACATTTCCAAACATCCTTCTTCATACCTGCTCATTACCACATGAGAGAGGATGACACGCTTAATTTGAAAACAATCGAACCCTCTGCAGTCAGGCTTTGTGTTCAAAGTGAGCCTTGTTTACATTTCACACTAACATTAACACAAACCCACAAAGTAGAGATCCATGGGTCCAAGTGTTTTCTCATTCAGATTTAAACGCACAGTAAAATGTTTTGCTGCCTCAGGGTATAACATGTTACTAAGTAAAGTTATTTACACGATGAAACATCTCACAGGAGCCTGTGAAGAAGTTTGCTTTCAGGTTTTCTATCTTTTCAAAAGGCTATCTTTTACCTAACAGCTTTGGAACACAACTACAGAAACAGCATTTATTATCTACCAATGGCTAACTGAGTGAGTGGCCACTGCAGCTGGTTCCATTTTTATAAAGCTGTTCGGGTGCTATAAAGTGTCCATTAAGTCTTGCAAGGATCCTACGCCTGATTGTCATCCAGTGATTTCTAGTGAAGAAATTTCCATTTAAATAAGAATAGGAATGTTGTCTGCGGTAATACTCTCACAGCCACAAGCTGATTTGATTTGATTTGCTTTATTACTGTCACATGTACCTAGTACAGTGAAAACGTTTTGGCAGATCATACCATCCAAAGTGCATTAGGGTAACAGAACAGAGCAATGTTACGACTGCAGAGAATGTGCACAGAGAGCGAGATCAACATTAAATTTAAAATTTGAGGGATCCATTCAGAAATCTAACAACAATGGGGAAGATGCTGTACTTGAAACTATTGGTATGTGTATACAAACTTTCATATCTTCTGCCCAACAGAAGAGGGTGGAAGAGAATTTAACTGGGGTGGAAGGGGTCTTTAATTTCCTGAGGCATACAACAGCTAATTATCCATTTTGGACAGGCTGGGAATGTAAATGGTAAGGAATTGTTTGCCCCTGCTCAATATTAAATTTCATTGAGGTCAATAGAACTGGCTGTTAAATAGGGAGTATCCCAGACAGCCCTATGCATTTGGTTACTGGCTAAGCCTAATATTGAAATGACAATGTCTAGGCTCACAGAAGATGAATGCCCAGCTATTGAGGAAGATTAATGTATGTGAAAATCATTGTATTCAGGAAAGCAGAGGGGACACAAGTTGAGAAGTTGTTAATTGTACTATTTCATTCTATTCATATACTTTTGGTTGCTAATCTCAACCATTCAGTTCACTCATCCTCCTGTCTCATTGCTGTCCCAAGCAATCCTACACATACTGTCTCCATCGTGTAATTTATCTGCACTGGTATCAAATTGCACTATGCTCATTCATTCTTACATCAAAATTGTGAAGCTCCTTATCTCCTTAAACCTTCCTTCTTTGTCATCTTCAAATTTTTAAGGCAATTAGTAGGTGTAATTATAACCTAAGTCTCCCAGTAGGAAATGGATGCTCTATAACATACCGTTTAGTTTCTACTGTGTAAAGAATGAGGCCAAAACTACCTTCAACTATTTCATGATTTCACATATTCTATTTTCCCCCTACCTATTTCATGTTTATAGCTTTCTGCAAGTAACTTCACCTAAATTTACACCTTTTAACCCATTTCTTTACAGTGTATACGTGATGTAATGGAAAACAAGCTTTTTTCTAGAGCTGAGATCTAAATGCTACAACCTCCTCTTTGAAGTTGCATTGTGAACTCTCTCACATTCATGTGAGCACTGTCTGTACAGCTCCAGCACACATATTTGAGGATTTGACACTAGATTCACAAGGTATTGATTCGCATCTGAATGTCTCACCACTGCTAGAGGCAAAACAGATTTAATTACCTGGAATAAAGTCAGCAAGTACATACTCCATTTCATCTGCTACAAATCTATGCAATCTAACACAGTTTCAGGCTCTATCTCTGGATCATGTTATATTAACTGATTTTAATTACAAATCACCAGGTTGTAGTCCAACAGGTTTATTTGGAAGCAATAGTTTTCAGAGTGCCACTCCTTCTTCAGGTGGTTGTGTAGCAGGTCTTGAAGAAGGAGCAGTGCTCCGAAGCTCAGTGCTTCCAAATAAACCTGTTGGACTATAACCTGGTGTTGTGTGATTTGTAACTTTGTGCACTCCAGTCCAACACCGGCTCCTCCAAATCACGGCTACCTGATTTTAGTTAGGGCAGTGAACTGCTTTTCAGATGTTAGCTGTGACTCAGCGATAACACTTCTCTTAGATTTTGCCTGTCTTCGGATGCTGCCTGAATTGCTGTGCTCTTCCAGCACCACTGATCCAGATAACACTTCTCTTGCTGACTCAAGGGAAATTGGCAGAAGGACACCAGCCCGTCCTAGGTGTACTGCAGAAGTAAGTTTGGCCTTGGGTTCCTGTGGACTTGGAAATGATAAAATCTTAGCTTGCCATTGCTAATCACCACCCAGAAATCTCTTCTCATTGGTATGTACACTTCAATATTGATTCAGGACAGATAAAACTAGGCTCAACTGTGACATCTTGTAAAATCTTGGAAATTAAATATGGTTTTTTGAGAAAACAAGTTGAGTGATCTTCAACCACAGTTCCAGTCATGTCCTTACCTGCTATCTGCATTGGCCATGTCCACATTTATGTAATGATGGATCATAGACCATGCAGCCTATTGTTTCTATACTGACTCTGTGAAACAGCTGTTCATCTGCCTTTGCCTTTTCCCCATATATCTACAATATTTTCCTTTTCCAGTGTGAACACCTTTCCCTTTGGAAGGTTAATATTGAATGAGCCTACCTCACCCTGTCAGATAATAAATCCAGGTCATAACATTCATGGCATTAAAAGAATTCTTCTCATCTCCTATAATAGTTCATCTTGAAGGACAATGGTAGCAGATACTTGGCTACAATGTCACCTTCAAGTTCCCCTCCAAGACGCTCATCATCCTGACTTGGAAATATATCGCCAATCCTTCACTGTTGCTGTGTCAAAATCCTGGAATTCTCTCTCTTATGATGTTGTGAGTCAACCCACAGCAAGTGAACTACAGTGGTTCAAGAAGGCAGCGCACTACCACCTTCTCAAGAGTAACTTGGCACAGGCAACAAATGCTGGCCAGCCTGTGACACCACATCCCACAACTGAAGTAAAACAAAGAACCGCAGGTGTTGGAAATCTGAAGCAAAAACAGTATTTGCTCAAGAAACCAAAAGGTCTGGCAGTAACTGTGGAGAGAAAGATGGATCCAGTAGCCCTTTGTCAGAACTATTCTGTCTGTTATCTATACCTCAGCTCTGGTTCAAGTGCCAAGTAAACCATAAAACCACTTTGGGTTGCAATAATTCTTGCTGACCATTTTTAAACGTGAGAAACAAAACTGATTTGCAGCATGATTTTAAAAAAGGATCCAAAAAGTGCACTTTTAAATTCCTTTGAAAAGATTTGTTAAGTAAGGTTTAATCTTTTTATTTCTGATTTGCTGCATCCACAGTATTTTGCTTTGTACTGCTGCCTAACTCTCTGCCATTTTGTTGTGTCCTCTGATGAGATTTCTCAAAGGCCAGGCAGGTCGCTAGTGCCATCTGTTGGATAAGATTATTCAGTACAAGCTCTTATTTTATGTCAGAGAATTGTTTCAATTGCCCGTTGCAAGATAGAATTGACCTCTTTGAGGTTGCTAATCAAGGACAAACTGTATTGACTCTATCACAGTTTCTGACCTTTTCTTAAAAGATGCTCTTCACCATATTACTCCTTTGTCCCTGAAAATTGAGAAGTATTCCCTGACATTAACCGGGTTTTAAGTGAGCACTGCAGATGCTGGAGATCAGAGTGGTGCTGGAAAAGCACAGCTGGTCAGGCAGCATGCAAGGAACAGGAGAATCAATGTTTTGATCATAAGCCCTTCAATCAGGAGTGGGTTTGCTTCCCTGTGATTCTCTTCAGCCAGTGCTTACTGATTTTGAATACTTATATCAAATCTTCTCCCAAATTTCTCTCTTGTCAAAAAAAGTCCCAACTTTTCCAGTCGATCTACGTAACAGAAGATCCTCATTCCTGGAAAAATTCTCATGAATCATTTTTTAACTCTTTTCAATGCCTTCACATTTTTTTAAAGCATGGTGCCAATCCATTATGTTATACAGGTTTAAACATTATTTTCTTGCTTCCATGCTCTACCCTCCTACTCAGAAAACCCAGGATCTCCAGTACTTTATGAACTATTCTCTCAACCAGTCATCTTCAATTTCTTTTATCTATTCTTTGAGAAGTTGCTTTTTTATTTCAAAAATATACTTTATCCATAAAAGTATATTTATATACTTACATAGTCACTGAAGCAGTTTGGCTCTGTACAGTAGCACATGAAGAAACAAACATTGGAATTTGACTCTAACCAAGAAACAAACCCAAGGCATTTCTTACTTATACAAGACTATATTTACATGCATTTGAGGCAGCAGGAGGGCTTGATAATTGAACAGGCTCTTGTTTAAGTTCAGCAGAAAGTCTTTAGACTGTGGTTTTTCTCCAAGCTTTAGTGCATCCCTCTGCACATGGTCCTGGACCTTGGAATGTGCCAGGCTGCACCCAGTTGAGGTCAATTCCCTGCTGTGGAAGAACAACAAATTATGATGCTGTCTCCGTTGACCATCCCTAATTGTTAATGAACTGAATGGCTCACTGGGCTATTTCAGAGGGTTAAAACCAACGAGGTAAAAACAATGACTGCAGATGCTGGAAATTTCAGAGGGTTGTTAAGAGTTAACCACATTCCCATGGATCTAGAATCTCACATGTGCCAGACCAGTTAAGAATACTATATTTCCTTCCCAAAAAGGATATTAATAAAACATAACAGCATTTTAAAAAAAAACAGTAGACACTGATAGGCAACATTACTGATACTGGTTTTCAATTCCAGAAATTAATGTAAACTCTCCCAGCTGCTGAGGTGGGATAAACCCATCCGTCAATAGGATTATCAATCCCCTGATGTTTACCACCATAGCATGACCACCTCCTCTGCATCTATGTACAGGTATAACCAGGTGATCCTGCTCATGCACCCTCCTTAGAATTATATCCTTTATGTTATATTGCCTCTTTGCATACTTCCAATTAATACTTCATAATGGCCTCTGAAATAACTCCACAGAGGCCAGTATCCTATCAAGTCACGTTTCGTTTACACGTGCAATGTATTTGACACTGGTCCAGCTTCTTCAGAGCCAGCTGTCAAAGGGAACAGAACCTCTGACAGTCCTGTTTATATCGCTAAGCCAGGGCTCTCTGACTGAATCAGGTTAACAGCCCCAATCAGGGAACTCATATTCTATGAGGTCCACCTGGCTGATATTGTTATAATCACTATAGCCTCCATTAAAGGTAATATACACTTGTCCATCCATTTCACTAATCTGTTCTATTTTAAAGTGCTTATAATAGTTTTGTTTTATAACACCTTTGGGATAGCACCTTAGAATATATTACTATGTTACTATTGTTCTATTGTTAAAGCAGCCAAATAAATCCAAAGATTTGGAGATGCCGGTGTTGGACTGGGGTGGACAAAGTTAAAAATCACACAACACCAGGTTATTGTCCAACATGTTTAATTGGAAGCACTAGCTTTCAGAGCGCTGCTCCTTCATCAGGTGGTTGTCCACCTGATGAAGAAGCGGCGGTCCAAAAACTAGTGCTTCCAATTAAACATGTTGGACAATAACCTGGTGTTGTGTGATTTTTAAATAAATACAAGTTATTACAAGACACTTGTTCTCATGCTAATGGTTCTGTCCTTGGCCTGCTACAATGTTCCAATGAAGCTCAATGCAAGCTGGAAGATTAACACCTCAATTTCTGCTTTGGCACTTTACAGTCTCTGGGACTCAATATTGAGTTCCACTGCTTCAATTTCTCTTATATTCCCCAAATCTCCACAGTTGTATGTTGACTTTGGCCATTTTCTATTTTTCACACCTTCATTTACACCCATTTTACATCACTATTTATCTTTTGCCACTGTTCACACTGCCTTTGTCTTTTGCTCTGGACAGCCTCATCAACTATTCCATCACACCTCCTCTTCCTCTGTCAATGGGACAAAAACCACTTTCCAGTCCCTTGCAGTTTGGAAGACATCTCATGGCAGACTCAAAATGTTAATTGTTTTTCTCTACACAAACGCTGCTATACTTATTGAGTTTCTTCAGCACTTTCTGGTTTTATTTCAGTCTTCAACCACCCTTTCTTACACCTGCCCTTCAAGTAGTACCCTCTAGTTTAAGAACATAAGATACATTGCTGTTTACTTACTTTTCCTACAGATCATTGCCTAATAAATGCAGCTTCCTCCAGCTAACAGACTGTTTCCACCCCTTATAATGTTCTCTCCTCTATACTGAGACCAATTATGATTAGGAAACTGGCCAAATACCTACCACACAGTTTCTTGAACAATTTTTGCATTCTCTTCCCCATTAAGATATTCTCCTCATTCACTGAAATCTCCGATCTGGCAATTGTGGATTCCTGTACAGGCCATTTTCCCTCACTGCTGGCTGTTTCTGTAACTGTCTAGTCCCTCATGTTGTGCCAGGTCTCCTTGTAGTCAACTTGGATGCAAAAATAGCGCAACCACCCAAGAATATAATCTAGGATTGGGTGCAAAAGGAACTTTCAGGTAGAACAACTCTATGACAGCACTTAGCTGATTCTTCATTGAACCCACTGGCTATCCTGACAAAACCCTTTCAACTGTTGATAACTCTTTGGGTAAAGAATAACTTCAGACTACCTGTCAAGGACAAGCCTTCACATTCAAACAGTGTGGGAGTAACCTTATTGAGGCATTACTTTCCTGCTGGAGAGCCGGTGAGTTACCTGTGCTGCCTCTTGCTTGGAAGGCTCTATTGAACCACAAGTCAAACAGGCAATGGTGAGGCCATTGTTAAAGAAATCAAGACCCAAGGATGGTAGAAAACCCACATACCTGTAACTGCTGACCAATCAAAGGCTGGGACCTCTTGTGCTCAGTAGCACCACAGAGGAGTCTGTGTCCAGAGCTCCAGAATCACCCAAACCACAGATATGTAATGTGGGAAGACAGAAAGGGACAGTTTTGGGTAAGGCATCATGGAGCCACAGTAGGGTGAAAGGGGAAAAAAGGACAATGCAGGTTTTCTGATAATCACAAGTACATATTCTAGTGATTGGAATGAAGTCGGCCAGGTGCACCTCAAAGAATATGAGTTCTTTGATTGAGGCTGTTAATCTGGTCCATTCAGGGAGCCCTGGCTGACAGATACAAACAGGAGACCCTACCACTCTGTTCATTCTGAGAGCTGGCTCTGAGGGAGCTGGATCAGTGTCAAGGACTCTCCATGTGTAAATAAAGGGTGACTTGGTGACGGGGTACTCACTTCTGTGGAATTATTTCACACAGCTATAATTAGAAAATACACTTACAGTTAGAATATGTGAACATGTTTCAGTATGATTGGATAATAGAATTACATTTATTAGTTTGAATAGGGTTGGATAATATAGTCATGTGCATTAATCTGCAATGCAGACTGTGAACAGACATATGGGTGAGTAAATGTCTAACTTTTGATTGGAAATTATTATCTGTAGAAATAGTTCATTAGAACCTTGTTATCAGTAGGCAGTGTGTAATATTATAACTTTCATAATAAAGTTTGAGTTGTATGTCATTTTTGATATGTACATCTCCCATGTATGCATTAAGAAACCATTAGTCTTTTCCACATCTAAAGGAGGAATCAGTGGTTCAAATCAGTCTTTTAAGAATGTTTCATGGCTGGAGCTAGGGTGTGTCTCTCAGTACTTCCATCACCCTAGATTTTCTGATGTCTCATCCCTCTGTTCATTAAGTGTCTTTGATCCATGCAACCTGAGGCGATAAGCTATCCACACAGTTTCAGCTGCTGTGCACATTGTATGGCAACAGGGCCACTTGTAGATTAGATTTCCCTACAGTGTATAACAAGGCCCTTCAGCTCAACTAGTCCACACCAACACTCCAAAAAGTAACCCACCCAGACCCATGTCCCTCTGACTAATGCACCAAACTCTATGGGGAATTTAGCATGGCCAATTCACCTGACCTGCGCAACTTGGGACTGTGGGAGGAAGCCAGAGCACCCAGAGGAAACCCACGCAGACACAGGGAGAATGTGCAAACTCCACATAGACAGTCACCGAAGGTTGGAATTGAACCTGGGTCCCTAGTGCTGTGAGGCAGCAGTGCTAACCACAGAGCCACTGTGCCACCCCTCGAGCCACCATGCCGCCCCGTAGCTGGGTTAATCTCAGTGGCAGTGGATTGAGGCCATTAAATGGTTATTAAATAGCCACCAAAGTGGTTCAACTGATGGCAGAGGGGAAAGCTCGATCATAGGCTTACTGCCTGGAACTGAATTAGGGCAGAAGGTGGGAGGATGGTGGGATTCAAGTTATCCTTCAGGTATCCCATGCTCTTCCAAACTCCAAACCCACCATCACCTGGATCAGAACTTTCACTTGTGACATCCTTGGTGGCCTGGCATAGCTGAAAACATTCTAAACTTTTTATTTCTTTATTTTTCTAATTTCTTTCCCAAAAAATCTGTACTATTGCATCAATGGAGAAGGATATAGAAGGTAGAGAATGTGGGGAAATCAATAGCATCATCTTGAAAAATGTCCATATTACAGAGGAGGAGGAGCTGGACATCTTAAAATGCATAAAGGTGGATAAATCCCTCGGGCCTGATCTGGTGTTCCCCAGAACTTGGTGGGAACCGAAAGAAGTGATTGCTGGGCCCCTTGTTCAGATATTTGTATCATTGATAGTCACAGGTGAGGTGCTGGAAGACTGGAGGTTAGTTAACATGGTGGTAAGAAAAGTGGTAAGAAAAAGCCAGGGAACTATAGAGCAGCGAGCCTGACATCAGTAGTGGGCAAGTTGTTGGTGAAATTCTGAGGCACATATATATTGGGAAAGGCAAAGACTGATTAGGGATAGTCAACATGGCTGTGCGTGGGCAATCATGTCTCACTAACTTGAGTGAGTTTTTTGAAGAAGTAACAAAGATGATTGATGACAACACAGTGGTGAATGTGATCCATATGGACTTCAATAAGGGATTTGTCAAGGATCCTCACGGTAGACTGGTTAGCAAGGTTACATCATATGGAATCCAGGGAGAACTAGTCATTTGCATAGAGTACTGGCTTGAAGGTAGAAGACAGAGACTGGTGGTGGAGGTAGCTTTTCAGACTGAAGACCTGTGACCAGCAGTTTGCCACAAGGATCAGTGCTGGGTCCATTGATTTTTGTTATTTATTTAAATGATTTGGATATGAACATAGGAAGTATAGTTAGTAAGTTTGCAGATGACACCAAAATTGGAGGTGTAGTGGACAGCAAAGAAAGTTACCTCAGTGTGCAACAGAATTTGATCAGATTGGCCAATGGGCCGACGGAGTTTAATTTAGATAAATGTGAGGTGCTTCATTTTGAAAAGGCAAATCAGGGCAGGACTTATAATAATAAGGTCCAAAGGAGTGTGGCAGAACAAAGAGATCTTGGAGTTCAGGTTCATAATTCCTTGAAAGTGAAGTTACAGGTCGTTGGATCGTGAAGAAGACATTTGGTATGTTTGAATTTATTTTTCAGTGCATTGAGTACAGGAGTTGGGATGTCATGTTGTGGCGGTACAGGACATTGGTTAGGCCACTTTTGGAATATTGCGTGCAATTCTGATCTCCCTCCTATAAGAAGAATGTTGTGAAACCTGAAAGCTATAGGGTTTGAGCTATAGGGAGAGGCTGAATATGTTGGGACTGTTTTCCCTGGAATGTTGGAGGCTGAGGGGTGATCCTATAGAGGTTTATAAAATCATGAGGGGCATGGATAGGATAAATAGACAAAGGTCTTTTCCCTGGATCAAGGGACTCCAAACCTAGAGGCCATAGGTTTAGGGTGAGAGGGGAAAGATTTAAAAGGGACCTAAAAGGCAACTTTTTCACGCAAAGGGTGGTGCGTGTTTGGAATGAGTTGCCAGAGGAAGTGGTGGAGGCTGGTACAATTACAATATTTAAAAGGCATCTAGATGGGTATATGAATTGGAAGGGTTTAGAGGGATATGGGCCAATTGCTGGCAAATAGGACTAGATTAGTTTAGGATATCTGGTTAACATAGACAAGTTGGACTGAAGGATCTGTTTCCGTACTCTACCAGTCTATGATTCTATGACTCTATGACTTAAGAATCAGTACCCTTGTATCTAAGATGGTGCTGTAAGTAGCAACTTGTAAACTTCTCACTGTACTCATGTGAGTACATGTGACAATAAAGCTAATTCTAATTCTATTCTAATTGTAATATTACCTTCGGTTGATTTTTCCCTATCCTGTTAAATAGCATGGAACACCTGTATAAGACAGAACCTGAAGTGTTTCTATTTGAAGGTAATCAACTTTGGCGTACCTTGCTATTCCTGTTGGTTTATCTCTTTACAGCTCTCTTTTAGGGTCAACTGGTCAAGCAACAACAACTTCTGCTATAGACAGCATTAAAGATGCATAATCGCTTGTACATTTGTCAGTAATAATTCCCGAAGTGCCCTGTGTTTGACTGCATTGAATTACATAGAGTATATACCACAGAAAGAGGCATTTAGCCCTATAATCCATGCCAATGTTTATGCTTCACTTGCATCGCCTTTCACTGTTCTGCAGTTATCTCAATATAATCCTCAATTCCTATGTTTCATGAATGCATGAGTAGCATCCCCTAAATATGTTGTTTGCCTCAATGAATCCCTGTGTTTCCTTTATTTGGATTTCTCCAAAGTCACTTGAACTATTTTTTCATTCATTTTTATAAAGGAGTGGGCAAAGTCATGAATAACATGAAAGATCTTTTTAATTAATTCTGTACAAATATGTTATAACACACTGCTTGAGTAAGTGAGAGGGATGCAATCACTGAACCATGTCACCAAAACTTGCCTTTACATATCTTGTTTCACAACCTCAGGAGAAACCAAAGTGGTTTAAAGCCAACAAATCACTTCTAAAAAAGACATCAATTCTGTAGTGTTAGAATCAATTTATACACGGCAAACTCCCAGGCACTTGAATCAGAGGCACAGTTCTTAGATTTCACTTCCCTTTTATATAGCAATGGCCAATCACAGGACTGCCAATAAGCCTGATTGATATTCTCAACCCATCCAGAATGTTATACCACTGGAGTAGGTGGGACTTGGACCCAGACTGTCTGGCTCAGATGTAGAGACAACACTATTGCACCATATGTGGGTGCCCAGTAAGCCTGGTAACTTAGACTCAGTATTAACATTAAAAAACAATTAATGGGATGATGTGACAAAGCCCTGCAAGGTGGGAGTTAGTACTGGTAAACCATAAAGAATGGACAGATTGGCAGTGAGTTAAATTTTCATTTGACACTTTATCTGCGAGGTATGTCCCACAAACGTCAGGAACTCTAAACATCTAAACCTTAACCTTAATGCAAATACTTCATTATCATTATAGTAGGAGGCTATTTAACTCACCTCAAGTCTACACAGTCTTTAGCATATTGAGCAGCAGTGAGATGTCTTTATTCCCTTACATGATAAACCTGAGCCACATTATATCCACTTTAAAACTTACACTCTTGTTTTCAATTCTCTCCATAGTTTAACCCTTCTGAAACACATCCAGCTCACTGAGAGGTCAACACTCCTCCAATATATGGAATTCACCAGTTTTCTCATTTCCCCATCAATTTGACACCGCCCTCATGATCTGTCCTACCCATCCATCTTCCTTCCCACCTATCCGCTCCACCCTCCTCTCCAACCTATCACCATTACCCCAACCTCCATCCACCTATTGCACTTGCAGCTACCTTCCCCCCAGCCCCACCTCCCCTCCCATTTATCTTTCTGCCCCTCAGCTCACAAGCCTCATTCCTGATGAAGGACTCATGCCTGAAACGTTGATTCTCCTGCCTGAGATCCTTTATGCACTCCCAGACTCTCTGCCGCACCGCACGCTGCCCTCGAAGCGGCTGAGGAGGGGATGAGACTGTCATACACCTCCTTCTGGAATGTGCTTATGCAAAGGAAGTCTGGAGAGGAATGCAGTGGTGTTTGTCGAGGTTCATCTCAAGCAGCTCCGAGACGCGGGACTCCGTGCTCTACGGTCTGTTCCCCGGGACGCACAACGAGATGAACATCATCAACTCAGTCAAAGACACTCTCTGGTCTGTCCGAAACCTGTTGATCTTCCAATTGAAGGAGCTGACCCCAACTGAGTGTTGCGGACTGGCACATTCCAAGGTCCAGGACTACGTGTTGAGGGACACACTGAAGTTTGGGGCAGCTGCCACCAAGGCGTGGTGCGGAAAGGCAACCGTGTAACTTCTGCCTGCCAAAGAAGAACAGGGGGCCCACTCAGTAAATGGACTCCGCTGAAGCCTCAGCTGAATATATGGATGGTAAATGTACAGACCTGTATATATGAATGATTAATTCCGATCTCTGCATGTAAAGAAATGGAATGTATATGTACGTATGGCACGACCAATTGTACAGATCATCAAAATATTTTATGAATGAAGTATATTTTTGAAATTAAAAAAAGATTCTCCTGCTCCTCAGATGCTGCCTGACCTGCTTTTCCAGCACCACACTCTCGACTCTGATCCACAGCATCTGCAGCCCTCACTTACTCCTCCAATACCAGGCTCTTGCTCATTGTGAATCCCTCCACCTTCATTGGCCATTTTTTTCAGCTGCCAAGGCTAGCAAAGCCTTCCTTAAACTTTTCCTTTCCTCTACCACTGTCTCTTCCTTTATAAGGTAAAGAAGTGTCACCACAGCCATACCAGAGCATAGGGTTGCTCTCTCATTAAAGAGACAGAGAGAGAGTGACAACTGGTTCTGGTTTAACCTTAGGGTCACCATACCTCAGGCAAGGGGAGAGACTGAGAAGGAAAGTTCTTCATGCCCAGTTAGTACAGAAATTGAACTTTGCTGTTGGTATCACTCTGCATTGTAAAACAGCCATCAACTAAGCTTTAAGATGCTTTAATTCTTTGACCTGTTCGAATATCTCCTCATGTAGCCTGGTATCAAATTTTTTCAGATAATACTTTGTCAGGTGAATTAATTTGGGATGTTTTTATGACATTAAAGGCTGTACATAAATTCATGTTGTTGTTATGCTAACCCCACAGTACTGACCCTACAGCATTCCCCACAGTCTCAGCCCATACCACTGCCATAGTCTTGAGAAAACACCCTACCCTGGCAGTATACATCAGTGCTGAAAATGTGTTGCTGGAAAAGCGCAGCATGTCAGGCATCATCCAAGGAACAGGAGAATCGACGTCAGTCCCCATCCAGTCTCAGACTTATTCACTGCTGATCTTTGGAGTATATCTCTGTAACCATACACCCATAATATGATGTCCCTGCATATATTATGGTTGTGTTTTGAAAATTTGCCCAAACTTGTTTAATGCACACAAACCCACAGTGACTTTCATTGATCCTCTGTTAAACCACGTATCCATGTATCCATTGGGATTGAGATAAAAATTGTGGTGTCTGAAACTCTGTGAAGGCATCAGAGCTTGAGAGTTTCCCCAAAGAAGTTCCTTAATTTCTTTCAGTATCACTTGAATGCCTTCTGCTGATCACTTTTATACGAGATAATTGCAAATAGCATTGTTTCAGCTTCATTTCATGGTCGTTGATCATCAGTGATATGCAGTTGATACTTTCTGACTGAGTTGTATAATTTCAGTTGGATGATTTCATTCAATCGTAATTTGATGTCGATCATTGCCTAAATAGTTACCTTTGGAATGCAACTCATCGCAAATGAGTAAAAATCAACCCCACTGAACACAGAATAATGTCAACATCTTCTGGTCGATATCCAAGGTGATATTGTTGGAGATCTATTCTGTTAGAAGTGCTGTCTTTGAGATGAGGAAATTTAAATCTGTCTGTCAGGTGAAGATCCCATAGCAGTATTTTGAAGAAGCAAGTGATGGAAGCAGAGCCTAGCGGGGAAGACAGTAGAGCAACAATGGCAGGAGTTTCTGGATATAACTGAGGACACAGTCCAGAGGTTATTCCCAAAGAAAAGAAAGATGATCCAGGGAGGGGTTAGACAACCATGGCTGACAAAGGAAGTCAGGAAATGTAACAAAGAGAAAGAGAGAGCCTATAAAGTGGCCAAGAGCACTGGGAAATCAGAAATTGGGAAGAGTACAAACAAACAGAGGATAACAAAGAGAGAAATAAGGAAGGAGAGGATCAAATATGAAGGTAAACCAGCCAGTAATATTAGAAATGATAGTAAAAGTTTCTTTCATTACAAAAGAAACAAATGAGAGGCAAAAGTAGAGATTGGGCTGCTCCAAATTGATGCAGGAAAACTCATGATGGGAGATAAGGAAATAGCTGAAGAACTTAATAAGTACTTTATGTCAGTCTTCACAGTGGAAGACATTACTAATATCCCAACAATTAAGGAAAGTCAGGGGGCAGAGTTGAGTATGGTAGCCATTACAAAAGAGAAAGAGCTAGAAAAGCTAAAAGATATAAAAATCGATAAATCTCCTGGCCCCGATGGGCTACATCCTAGAGTTTTGAGGGAGGTGGCTGAGGAAATAGTGGAGGCGCTGACTGTGATCTTTCAAAAATCACTAGAGTCAGGGAAAGTCCCAGATGATTAGAAAATTGCTGTTGTAATCCTTTGTTCAAGAAAGGATCAAGACAGAAGATGGAAAATTATAGGCCGATTAGCTAACCTCGATTGTTGGTAAAATTCTAGAATCCATCGTTAAGGATGAGATTTCTAAATTCTTGGAAGTGCACGGTTGGATTTTAACAAGTCAGCATGGATTTAGTAAGGGGAGGTCATGCCTGACAAACCTGTTAGAATGCTTTGAAAAGGTAACAAATAGGTTAGACCAGGGAAATCCAGTGGATGCCATCTATCTAGACTTCCAAAAGGCCTTTGATAAGGTCCCTCATAGGTGGCTGCTGAGTAAGGTAAGGGCTTATGGTGTTCGAGGTGAGCTACTGGCATGGATTGGGGATTGGCTGTCTGATAGAAGGCAGAGAATTGGGATAAAAGATTCTTTTTCAGAATGACAGCAGATGCCAAGTGGAGTCACGCAGGGTTCATTGTTGGGGCTGCAGCTGTTCACTTTATATATTAATAACCTGGATGAAGGGACAGGGAGCATTCTGGCAAAGGTCACTGGTGACATGAGGTTAGGCGGACAGGCAGGAAATACTGATGAGGTGGGGAGGCTGCAGAAAGATTTAGACAGTTTAGGAGAGTGGTCCAGGAAATAGCTGATGAAATTCAAAGTGAGCAAGTGCGAGATCTTGCACTTTGGTAAAAAGAATACAGGCATGGCCTATTTTTTAAACGGTGAGAAAATTCATAAAGCCAAAGTACAAAGAGATCTGGGAGTGCTGGTCCAGGATTCTCCAAAGATTAATTTACAGGTTGAGTCCATGATTAAGAAAGCAAATGTAAAGTTGTCATTTATTTCAAGACGGTTGGAATATAAAAGCAGCAATGTGCTTCTGAGACTTTATAAAGCTCTAGTTAGGCCCCATTTAGAATACTGTGTTCAATTTTGGGCCCCACACCTCAGGAAGGACATATTGGCATTGGAGCGTGTCCAATGGGGATTCACATGGCTGATCCCTGGAATGGTAGGCCTAATATATGATGATTGGCTGAGGATCCTGGGATTGTATTCATAAGAGTTTAGAAGGTTGAGGGGAAAGCTAATAGAAACTTACAAGATAATGCATGGCTTAGAAAGGGTGGATGCTGGGAAGTTGTTGCCATTAGGTGGGGAGACTAGGGCCCATGGACACAGCCTTGGAATTAGAGGAGGTCAATTTAGAACAGAAATGAGGAGACATTTCTTCAGCCAGAGAGTGGTAGGCCTGTGGAATTCATTGCCATGGATCGCAGTGGAGGCAAGGACATTGGGTGTCTTCAAGACAGAGATTGATAAATTCTTGATCTCACAAAGAATTAAGGGCCACGTGGAGAGTGTGGCTAAGTGGAATTGAGACACCCATTAGCAATGATTAAATGGTGGCGTAGACTCGATGGGCCAAATGGCCTTGCTTCCACTCCTATGTCTTATGGTCTTATGCTCTCCAATGTTTTATTCAACACTCATCCCTCGGTCAACACAATCCTAGTCACCTCATAGAGTCATAGAGATGTGCAGCATGGAAACAGACCCTTCGGTCCAACCTGTCCATGCCGACCAGATATCCCAACCCAATCTAGTCCCACCTGCCAGCACCCGGCCCATATCCCTCCAAACCCTTCCTATTCATATACCCATTCCAATGCCTCTTAAATGTTGCAATTGTACCAGCCTCCACCACTTCCTCTGGCAGCTCATTCCATACACGTACCACCCTCTGCGAGAAAAAGTTGCACCTTAGGTCCCTTTTATATCTTTCCCCTCTCACCCTAAACCTATGCGCTCAAGTTCTGGACTCCCCGTCCACAGGGAAAAGACTTTGTCTATTTATCCTATCCATGCCCCTCATAATTTTGCAAACCTCTATAACGTTTCCGCTCAGCCTCTGAAGCTCTAGGGAAAACAGCCCCAACCTATTCAGCCTCACCCTATAGCTCAAAACCTCCAACCCTGGCAACATCCTTGTAAATCTTTTCTGAACACTTTCAAGTTTCACAACATCTTTCCGATAGGAAGGAGACCAGAATTGCACGCAATATTCCAACAGTGGCCTAACCAATGTCCTGTATAGCCGCAACATGACCTCCCTACTCCTGTACTCAGTACTCTGACCAATAAAAGAAAGAATACCAAACGCCTTCTTTACTATCCTATCTACCTGTGACTCCACTTTCAAGGAGCTATGAACCTGCACTCCAAGGTCTCTTTGTTCAGCAACACTCCCTAGGACCTTACTATTAAGTGTATAAGTCCTACTAAGATTTGCTTTCCCAAAATGCAGCACCTCTCATTCATCTGAATTAAACTCCACCTGCCACTTCTCAGCCCATTTGCCCATCTGGTCAAGATCCTGTTGTAATCTGAGGTAACCCTCTTCACTGTCCACTATACCTCCAATTTTGGTGTCATCTGCAAACTTACTAACTGTACCTCTTATGCTCGCATCCAAATCATTTATGTAAATGACAAAAAGTAGAGGGCCAAGCATCGATCCTTGTGGCACTCCACTGGTCACAGGCCTCCAGTCTGAAAAACAACCCTCCACCACCACCCTCTGTCTTCTACCTCTGTGCTAGTTCTGTATCCAAATGGCTGGTTCTCCCTGTATTCCATGAGATCTAACCTTGCTAATCAGTCTCCCATGGGAAACCTGGTCCAACGCCTTACTGAAGTCCATATAGATCACATCTACTGCTCTGCCCTCATCAATCTTCTTTGTTACTTCTTCAAAAATCTCAATCAAGTTTGTGAGACATGATTTCCCACACACAAAGCCATGTTGACTATCCTGAATCAGTCCTTGCCTTTCCAAATACATGTCCATCCTGTCCCTCAGGATTCCCTCCAACAACTTGCCCACACTGAGGTCAGGCTCACTGGTCTATAGTTCCCTGGCTTGTCTTTACCACCCTTCTTAAACAGTGGCACCACGTTAGCCAACCTCCAGTCTTGCAGCACCTCACCTGTGACTATTGATGATACAAATATCTCAGCAAGAGGCCGAGCAATCACTTCTCTAGCTTCCCACAGAGTTCTTGGGTACACCTGATCAGGTCCTGGGGATGTATCCACCTTTAACCATTTCAAGACATCCAGCACTTCCTCCTCTGTAATATGGACATTTTGCAAGATGTCACCATCTATTTCCTTACAGTCTATATCTTCTATATCCTTTTCCACAGTAAATACTGATGCAAAATATTCATTTAGTATCTCCCCCATTTTCTGTGGCTCCACACAAAGGCCACCTTGCTGATCTTTGAGGGGCCATATTCTCTCCCTAGTTACCCTTTTGTCCTTAATATATTTGTAAAAACTCTTTGGATTCTCCTTAATTCTATTTGCCAAAGCTATCTCATGTCCCCTTTTTGCCCTCCTGATTTCCCTCTTAAGTATACTCCTACTTCCTTTATACTCTTCTAAGAATTCACTCAATCTATCCTGTCTATACCTAACATATGCTTCCTTCTTTTTCTTAACCAAACCCTCAATTTCTTTAGTCATCCAGCATTCCCTATACCTACCAGCCCTGACAGGAATATACTTTCTCTGGATTCTTGTTATCTCATTTCTGAAGGCTTCCCATTTCTCAGTCGTCCCTTTACCTGCTAACAAGTGCCTCCAATCAGCTTTCGAAAGTTCTTGCCTAATACCGTCAAAGTTGGCCTTTCTCCAATTTAGAACTTCAACTTTAACTTTTTTTACATGGGATCAGGCTGTGTGTAAATTGACTACTGCATTTTTATCCATTACATTAGACCTCAAAGCTGAAGTCATTTTTCACTCTATGGATTAGCTGTAAAACACTTTGAGACATTAAAGAAACAATGCAAATCCACACCTTTATTTATAGCTACCTCAGTTTGAAAATAGCAATTTTCTCCTGCCTGCTTTTACAATGCCTTCTCCCAAGTCCTGGACCACATTTTGTGACCAGGTTAAGTCTGTACAGACTAAGGTCGACCCTGGGTTTGATGCCTCTCCACAGCAGGCAAGGGGCGACATTTCCTCTGATAACCCATCAAGGAAGTTTAACTGTCTTTTCTCTTAATACCAGTGTCCATTGAGACTGGTACAGTGCTGCAAGGGACAGCCATTTTAAATGATCACATGTGAAACAATGACAGGCTCTAAAATTACATGTTAGTATTAGCCAAAATGCTCAGTTATGTCTGATCTCTGTAAAGAAGTTAAACTAGCCCTAAAGTATATATCTTCTCTGATAATAGGAGGCTGGCAGTGATTACAAGGCTGCCTTTTCAGTCAAAGGGTTTAAAAGGCTTCATAAAGTTGAGACCGAAGTTTCAGTGCTTTACGAGTGTCAGTAAAACCCCAGAGATTACAGCTTTACCAGCTAATGTTTTTAGTGCATTAGGTGACATAACAACAGGGTGCATTTGCGGACAGCTGGAATAAGGGCAGGTGTCTCACACGTTCGACCCTGACAGTTACAGGGAAGCACAGAAGGACCTGGAGAAATTATAGTGTTTTAACAATGGGCAAGTAATAGATTCGTCATAGCCTAATGGATCGTTGAAACAACCCCAGCTCAAGCAATGGTCTACCCTGTGTTTGAATTACTGCACATACAATGCTGGACTGGGAAAATGATTCACAGGGAAAACTATGTGATGGTTTGCCTCAGATACTCTGTGTGGGCTGCTTGGGTTGGTAAAGAGGAGTCGTCTTTTCTTCACTGTGAATGAATCTCACTCAGTTCAGTGAAATAACTGGCTAGATCTGATGTGTTGCATACAACTTTGAACAAAGTTTAAATAGGTTTGTGAACCACCTTAATCTTTCAAATTCATAAGTCTCATTTAGAATGTTTCCACACTTGCCTCTAAGTATTGAGTTTAGTTCTAGGAACCATACCTCAGGCACAGGGTTCCCAAACCTTTGCTCTCCACATGGCTTTAGAGCTTGAGAGTTGCCAGATGGAAGCCTGGAGAAAAATCACAGTAATATTAAAAAAAAATTGTCATTTTCTTTTCAAATATTTTACCAGATGTAAAAGTATTGAAAACTCAGGGGAGAAAATGGCTCTTTTGGTGATGGCTTGGGGAACATGTGCTTCACATTGTTGCAAATCTCGAGCATCCTTTAGCCACCCATGGTTGTGTGTTCAGCTGCTAGCGCCTGTGCTTTCCGATGCCTCTAATCTTTAACGTATCCCTTAAGATTTTCCATGTTTCTGTCTCAGTGTGTCGTTATGCACTGGTAACAAATTTATAGAATCATGGAATCCCTACAGTGCAGATAGTGACCGCTCAGCCCATTGAGTCGGCACTGACTTTCCAAAGACCATTCCATCTTATCCCCATGACTCTGCACTTCCCATGGTTAATCCACCTAGCCTGTACATCCCAGGGAATTGTGAGGCAATTTAGCACTGCCAATCCACCCAACCCTTAGTTCAATAACAATGATTAAAATGCCTACTCATCATTGCTATGCTAAAGGCACTATATAAATGAAAGTTACTTTTGTTGATTAAATATCTCTTCTACATTCATCCAACATAGGAAAGGGAGAATTACACAGAATAGATCAATAACATCAAACCTTTGTCATGGCATTTAACCCTGAGAAGGACTGAGAAATAGTTTTTTTTGAATCTTGGGATTGTGATCATTCACAATTTGATGGGTTTCCTGGATGCTGTGGTTGCTTATGGCAACAGCCAACAGCCACTGATTGTTCTCTTTGGAATCTCCATTCATCTGAGTGTACACAGCAAGCTCCCATAATCAGTTAGCAAGCAGTTCATTTCCTTCAGTGATATTTGGTGGAGGCACTCACCTTGGCTGGGACCCCTGAAAGAAGTCTTCTTTATTTTCTGTCTAAAAATTAGTTGATATCCATTAAATAATATTCTAGATAGGGAGAAAACAGTAAAAATCAGTAATCAGATATCAGCATACCCGGTCATACTAATCCTCTATTTTGAAGTATACAAGTGAGTTTGAGCAGTATGTTTCATTTGCCAGTTTTACTGTTTCTTCTGGAGCCTCAAATTTGACATTATTTTAAGAGCAATACAAATCAGTTTGTACAATTTCAGTACAGTATATGATTTGCTTCATAACACTTGCAATTACAGATTGCTCAAGAAGGCCAGCAAGTTTCATACAGTTCAAAGATCATCCTCTAGCAGTTGCTGATGGTCTTGATGTATGTCTCTGGGAACACTCCATTGAACACAGAGCCTCTACGTTGCTTGCGATGAAACATGAGAAGAGCCAATGTGGTATCCCAATCTTCTTCCCAACTAGGCATTCGAAAGGAAATAGACTAGGTCTCTTCTTCTCTGCAATTATCTCAAGTTCAGTGTGCAGCAGCAAAGTGTGCATGAAGGATTTGATGGGAAGGACCTTTCTTACCATCAAGAAAGCTCCATCTTGATGCTTGGCAGGGAATTCTAGTGATGAGATATTTTGTCAGGTGGCTTTAGCAGGCTGCTCTCCTTTGAGGATGTCACATGTGGAATTGCTGTTTGATAGCCTTGGAGGCAAAGGTGTTTATCTGTACAAAGACCTTCCTCTACAACACAGACTGAATGCTTGGAGGATTCCTCAATAAGGTAGCCAGACCCATCCTTCACATGACTGAGGACATATAGTAGCTCAGTACATGATGATACCTCTTGTTAGCATTCTGATGTAATTGCTTACATAGGTGGTTATCAGGATGAGTTCTATATGATGTATATCTCTCCCACCCACTGTTAGTCTGCAGATTTATATATCATAGATGGCACTGTGGCTCAGTGGTTGGCACTGCTGTCCCACAGCACTATGAACCTGGATTTGATTCCACCCTTGAACAACCGTCTGTATGGACTTTGCACATTCTCCCTGTATCTCCATGGTTTTCTCCCACAGTCCAAAGACATGCAGTCAGATGGATTGGTCATTCTAAATTGCACATAGTATCCAGGGGATGTGCAGGCTGGGTGGATTAGTCATGAGAAATGAAGAGTTACGGGGATAAGATGGGGGTTAGGTTTGGGTGGGATGCTCTTCAGAGGGCCGGTGTGCACTTGATGGACCGAATGGCCTGCTTCCACACTGTAGAGATTCTATGTTGTTGTGGATAGGGTCCATCTGAAATCTTCAGACAAAATGGAACATGATTTGGGTGATTTCCATGACTCAGGGCTGGGATGTAGGCTAGACCTGTACCACAAATACACCATGGGAGCATCTTGATCCTGAGGCCTAGGTTTTTATGGTGAGGGGGATCTTTGCTCCCACAGGTTCTGTGAAATTTTCACCATCATTTTATGCTCCTTTCAGTTCTTGGCACACATCCTAGCTTTTGTTCAACCTGGTGCCATTGGATCAATTAGGTGCAAAACAAAATCTCATGTTTATTTATTCCTCCCTCTCTCTCTGTTTGCTACTCACCACAGAAAAAGGTCAAAAACTTCTGACTTGCCATTCAGCAAGCTGTACACATTCAGTTAGCTATTTAAGTGAGGAGATGTGTAGTGGGGTTGGTGATGGGGGAGGGTGAGTACCGGGGGTTATGGGAAGGAGTTTTGATTCCAGTGCTGGAGGAGGGGGAGGAGTGTTTGACAGAATGCAGATGTTTTCCCTTTTAAGGCATATTGTGTGGTACAGTAAGTATACAGTGGTACAACATTCAATTAGTCAAAGCATGGAATTTCATAGCACCATTGGCTATTCAGTCCTATCAACCCTTCTTGGTATTTATACTTCACTCAATTCTCCTCCTACCTATTCCAACCTAAGTAGTGTCCTTACCTTTGAGCTAGGAGGCTTGTGTCCAAGTCCAAATAGGTGTAAATCCACTTCTGAACACATTAATTAAAAGTATCTAACATGATCAATGTAACTGTGGAGAGATTGTTTGGAGTTGGAGACTTATGAGGTCTGAATACAAGACGCTGCAAACAGTTAACTATGATGTGGAGGAGCTGGTGTTGGACTGGAGTAGACAAAGTTAAAAATCACACAACACCAGGTTATGAGAAATAACAGGCTTATTTGGAAGCACTATCTTTCAGAGCGCTGCTCCTTCATCAGGTGGTTGTGGAACATAAGATCATAAAACACAGAATTTATAGCAAAAGATTACAGTGTCATGCAACTGAAATGACATACTGAACAAACATGGATTGTTAAATCTTTCATCTTTTAGAATGGATTGCAGGTTTTGGTTCATTAATATGTAAATCCCAGAACTTCTTTTAAGTGACCTTCTTGAGATAACTTAAGGTTTTATAACAAAAGATGACATTTCAGCTTAGACATTGTATTAAAAGTGTAAGGTCAGAGTCTGTTTGTATCCCAATCTTGAGTCAATGAGACTTTCAGGGTGTTTTCACCAGTCTCCCCAAAGGTGTATGAAGTTTCTTTTGAGGTTGTGTAGGATTTGTGTGTTCCATATTGATTCAGTGAGAGTCTTTGTTTATTGTCTGTGTTGTTAATGGTTGTGCAGCTGTAATTTCCTCTGAAGGATCAGGTAATGCAATCCACTGAGCTTCTTTTTCAGAGAAATTATGGTGCTTGTATTTTTCAGATGAAACAATTTCATGTTTGGGCAGGTATATCTCAGTTTTTGCAGCTTCATACCTCATTACACCCTCTTCATGAGCTACACATGAATTTTCTTTCCAACCTGGGCAGATCATGAACCCTATGTCTCCAGGTAAAGGTCCAGGTTGCCCTATACTGGGCCCTTTCCATCTCAGTTGTTCATGGTCCTGCAGTACAATGTTTGGAGTTTGTGTTGAGGGAACAATATTAGTTTGCAGTCTATGGTCAATTCAAAGCTGACATGGGGCAAGATCATTCTGTATTGGTGTAGAGCTGTAATTATAAATGAAAACCCTCTTTCTTTCTTGGTCTGTATCCTTGTTCAGTTTCAGCATTGGCTTGAGGGTTCTTTGATGAACTTGTAATATGGACAAATCCATACAAGACTGCAATGGATTGGAAAGGGTCACTGGTGAATTGTGGCCCATTGTTAGAAATGGTAATGTTTGGGATTTCAGATGTGGAAAGTATTGTCTGCATGGAGAGTATAATGGATTCATACGTGAGTCAATTTAGTTCCTGGACCTCCATCCAACAGGAATAGGAATTGACCACAATGAAACAAACTACTCCCTTGAATTCAGCGATCAATACCAGGTGTTCCTGTCATCCTGGTGAAAAGGAGAATGGGTGGATGACACTGGTAACTCATGTCCTTGAGAGAGTATGAGATACTAGGCAATGAATTGACTGCTGTTCCCCGGCTGGACACTGGGAAATAGCAGAATGCTCCCGGTGAACCTTCTTGAGGAGCATTTGAACAGACAGCTTGTGTGACCAACAAGCTCCCACCACAGAATAAGAGGTCATCAATAATGCTGATGTGATGACGTTATTGCAAACTCTAATGTGGGACTGCGAGATAGGCTCTCAGGCAAGATGCACAGATCAGTGCACAATCTTCATGACCCAACTGAGCCTCTCATAATTTCTTTGATAAATATCAAGTGCATAAGATCATGAGGGATTGGCTTTTTGGACAAGTTTTGTACTTTGGGTGGTGTGGGCAGAGCTATCTTCTCACATGTTGATCTACTTTGTGCCATTGTGTGGGGACCTTGTCAATTGTGGTTGGCACCTGTTCAATGCAGTGGAAAGAACAAACGTCAATTGGGCCTATGGTATTCACCTGTGCCATATGTGGAATGGTCTGCCACTCAGGAATTGGCATCTACAGGCACAACAGACCATATTTAATGCAGAGGTCATGTCTTCTTGGCACATTCTCTGAAGATAGATGGATACCATAGTGTGAAGGAATGGGCAGTTGTGTTGAGGTGGATGCAGGAATGCTCTTCCTAACATCAAAACAAACTTGCCCACCCAGACTCACCTGCTATGTCAATCTGCATTTTCCTGTCCCAGGACATAAACTACAGGCTTTCAATTTTTATTAACCTACATTCTGGCTCAGCATCAGAGCCAAATGAATTTTTCAAAAGCATTGCTTAACGTCCGCAGCTTACAATTTGAAGCAAATGAGTCTGCAGGCAGCAATTATGTTGTTGTTTGGTGAATCCCACTTTGGACATTCTGCCCTCTTGTGGCATTCATGCAACACCTGCTCCTTGGACTATCTCAAACCACCCGCCAACACCCATAAGGCCCAGGGAGCCTTTTTGTTCTCCTAGTCAAAGAACATAGTGGAGACAGAGTTAGAAAATATATTGGAGCACAGAAGAAGAAAATGGGGAGACCCAAAGTGCTTTGCAGCCAATAAAGTGCAATCACTTTGTAAATTAGGAGATGGGGCAGCCGACTGCACACAGCAAGATCCCACAGATGTCAATGAGAGTTTGAGCTGTCGATCCGGTTTGATGATGTTGTTTCAGTCATTAATGTTGGAGCATTCCCCTCCTCTTCTTCGAATAGTGCCATAGGTTCACATCACATCTGGAGGCCTTGCCATAGGAATCAGAACTTGTCAAGTTAAAATGTTGGGCTGCGTTAAGAAACCTAACGTTGGGCAAGTGTCATAGTGGCTCAGTTGGTGTCACATATTTCTGAATCAGAAAGTTTTAGATTTCCTGGACATTTCATCAGCTAACCCAAGCCGGGTTAGTGCTAATCTGTGGAAATGTTGCATTTTCAGAAGTGAACCTCGAAGAGATGTTACTAAACTGAACCGCCATCTAGTGGTAGTTCACATACATTACAAGACATTTATGAAAGCAAGTTTCCCTCCATCCAGGAGAAAGTCCACTTTCAATCATGATGTGGAGGTGCCAGTGTTGGACTGGGATGGACAGACCTTACCTGATGAAGGAGCAGCGCTCTGAAAGCTGTGATTTCAAATAAACCTGTTTGACTATAACCCAGTGTTGTGTGACTTCTGACTTCCAATCAAACATGGATTGTCTGGGTTCATCTTGTTGTAGTTTATAGGATTCTTCTGTGCAAAAAAAAGCTTCTACGTTTGCTGAGATAAAAATCTTGAGTCAGACTGGTTCTATTTCCAAAGTGGAATTTACAAAATATTACATGTATTGACTTCTACATTGACTCCCTGCAGATTGTGTATTTTTTGAACAAAATAGCATGTATCTGCAAATGTAATTCTGCAAATGCAAATTCACCCCATAGACTTCTATGTGTGTGTGCGTACATGAAAGAGAGAGAGACAGACAGAGAGTGTGTGCATGTGAGTGTGTGTGTGAGTGTGAGTGCACGCGAGAGAGTGTGTGTTTGCGTGGGTGAAAGCTTGGTAAAGTGTGTGTGTGGGAGTGATGGAGTATAAGCCTGTGCGTGGGTGTGAGTATGGCAGGTGTATTTGTGTGTGTGTGTATGTGTGTGTGTATGAGAGAGAGCATGTGTATGAGAGAGGCTGAGATTAAAAAAAATGATTTCATTATTTGCAAAGAGGTTTGAGATCTCGGGTGTGGCAGCATCTGTGAAGAAAAATGAAAGTTAAAATTTCGGGTGTAGTGACCCTTCCTCAGTTCTGGATATTTCATCTAGATCCCAAACATTAACGTTGATTTGTCTTCACGGTTGCTGCCTGACCTGCTGAGCTTTTCCAGCAACTTTGGTTTTTGTTTCTGATATTGCATCCGCAGTCCTTTAGGTTTTTAGTTTTGAGAGCTCTCTGCTTTCTAATTGTAATATATGTGTACAGTTGGCCTCAGCATCTCTAGGCAAAAGTGAGGACTGCAGATGCAGGAAATCAGAGTTTGGATTAGAGTGATGCTGGAAATGCACAGCTGGTCAGGCAGCATCCGAGGAGCAGGGAGATCGACGTTTCGGGCAAAAGCCCTTCATCAGGATGGAAGGCAGAGAGCCTCCAGAGTGGAGAGATAAATAGGAGGGGGTGGGGTGGGGCTAGGAAGCAGCTTCTATTTCTCTTTGTCTTCTGGGTGTGAGAGAGTTTGTCAGATCAGGAACAGATCCCTCACATTGTCTGTCCTATAGACAGTCAGCAGTTTGAGAGGTGAATATTGCCTCCTCATGGGATGTACTGGAGAAGCAGTGTCATCAGGAAAGACGGTGAGAAAGTCAGAAAAGAAAGAAAAATTCAATGGTTGGATTTTGCAGTCAGTGGTGAACCAGTGACACTCTATTGTTAAAAGTCAAGAGTCCTCTGTGCACTTCTGGCTGCTATATTATAAAACTAAGAATGTCCAGTGAATTTGTTAATGGAATATACAGGTGTGATACCAGAAATTCACAAGTTTACACATCAGGAAAGAACTAACAGGCTGTGTCACTTTTCTCATAAAAAGAACGATGAGGGTTAATGCAGATCTTTACAATTATTAGAGGCTTTGATAGAGTGGATACAGAGAAAATGTTTCATCTTTGTCATAGAGTCATAGAGATGTTCAGTGTAGAAACAGACCCTTCGGTCTAAGTCATCAATGCTGACCAAATATCCTAAATTAATCTCATCCCATTTGCCAGCATTTGGCCAGATCCCTCTAAACCCTTCCTATCCATATACACATCCAGATACCTTTTAAATGTTGTAACTGTACCAGCCTCCACCACTTTCTCTGGCAGCTCATTCCAGACACCCACCACTCTATGTGAAAAAGTTGCCTCTTAGGTCCATTTTACATCTTTCCCCTTTCACCTTTAACCTATGGCCTCTAGTTTTGGACTCCCCTACCCTGGGGAAAAGACCTTGTCTATTCACCCTATCCTTGCTCCTCATGACTTTATAAACCTCTATAAGGTCATCTCTCAGCCTCCGACACTCCAGAAGAAATAGCCCCAGCCTATTCAGCCTCTCCCTACAGCTCAACCCGTCCAGCTTTTGTGGAGCCGAGTGTAACTCGAGGCCATCAATATAAAATAGTCCTCAAGAAATCCAACAGAGATTTCACAAGAGCTTTCTTCATTCAAATGGTGGTTAGGAATAGTGGTTGAATTTAATCATATGTAATGACTAACGGGAAGCTGGATAAGTAAGGAAGGAGAAAAGAGCAGAATGTCATGGTGGTACGTTTAAATAAAGAGGCAACTTTTTCACATAGAGTGGTGGGTGTCTGGAATGAGCTGCCAGAGAAAGTGGTGGAGGCTGGTACAGTTACAACATTTAAAAGGTATCTGGATGTGTATATAGAAGGCGTCTTGAGAAATGCATAACCGCCAGCATGGGCAGATTAGGCTGAATAGTCTGTTTCAGTTCTGTACATCATGTTTTCTGTGGCCTTTGGCAATGGAATTTTGTGTAATGAGTAAACACCTTTCAGCACCATGCTATAGGCAATCTGGAACCTGTGAGAGCAGGCTAAATGTGTTCCTACAAATCCAATTAGATTGAAGAATCTTTACCGGGCCATGTTGGGAATGAAATTAATTTGTGTCGCTGTCCTACGAGGGACTTCCTCGATTCCCTGGATGAGCTTGTTAGCTGTTAACTGTATTACATGGCATTCTTTAAGGATATGTGTCCACTTGACTGTAACCTGTGTCCATTTGATGATATCTTGACATTGTACAGTTCAACAGGCTGATGTAATACAGGATCCCAAATGTGGACAAATACTCACAGCAATCAAAGCATGAAGCAGCAAAGTGGAGTCTAATATATCGCTGTTAAAATGGCCAGGCAGCCTGATTACAGAGGAGTTGAAGTTTGGAATCTTATTGCAAAGCGTCTGAAATTCTCTGGATTTGCCAGTAAGTTCTCCCATCCAGTTCTTTTTGTACCTCCTCTTTGGAGACCGCTGCAGCATTGCTTGGCTCATCACATTACACTTCAGTGTGCTGTCAGGTAAACAAACCATTCTTTTAACCCTGTCCTGGTTGCTGCCCACTCAAGGCCACATGTGCTGATGCCAACTCTCCATCAGCCTTTACAGTTACAACATATGAACAGGTGGATGTGAATGTCAGATTACTGGCAGCATGCAAATGTCATCATCAGATTCACATTGCTTCGGTATTTCCTGGGGTTGCCAAGGTTGGATGGCTGAACTCAGAATTTGTGAAGGAAGGGGTTTGGAGTTGAGAACAAGATATCCATGGGCACTTCAACACTTGGCGGTATGGTAGCTCAGTGGTTAGCATTGCTACCTCACAGCGCCAGGGACCCGGTTCAATCCCACCCTTGGGCATCTGTAAGTGTGGAGTTTGCATATTCTTTCCATATCTGTATGGGTTTCATCTGGATGCTCCTGTTTCCACCCACAGTCCAAAGATGGATTGGCCTGTAGAGCCCAGGGATGTGTAGGCTAAATAGGGTGGATCAGCTATGGGAAATGCAGGGTTACAGGGTTAGGGTAGGAGGATAGGTCTGAGTGGGATCCTTTTCAGGTGGTCGTTTATAACTTGAGGGCTGAATGGCCTGTTTCCACACTGTAGGAATTTTACGATTCTATAAACAGCTTGCACTTCTGGACAGAACGAAGGTGTGTAGGGGAGCTGGGACAAGGCATATGGCAGGAACAGGTCACTATTATTGAGGCTCACAGCCACTAGCCATTGGCATTTGATGCAAAGTGCAATATCATCTATGGGGCATGGGAGTTGCAGGTATCTTTACCCCCTGAGTGCTCTGTCAAGCCCCTCATCTAGGTCTGCCAGATTATACTGCAACAGGAAGGACAAAAGGTCAGTTGTGTTTTTTTATTCATTCACAGGTTGTGGGATCAGTGGCTGGGCTAGTATTTATTGCCCAGCGCTAATTGCGAGTTAAGAGTGAATCACATTCCTGTAGGTCTGGAGTCACACTCAGACCAGACCAGGTAAGGATGGTCGTTTTCTTCCCTAAGGGACATTAGTGAATCAGATGGGTTTTTCCGACAATTGACAATAGATTCAAAGTTATTATTATACTCTAATTCCAGATTCTCATTGAAGTCAAATACCACTGCCTGCGATAGTGGGATTCGAACCTGGGACTCTCATTAACAGTCCAGCCATAATACCACTAGGTCATCACGACCCCTTGCACATATGATGTGCATTCCATGGATGAATAGCTGGAGATGTGTGGAGTAGAGCTCAAAATGTAATTTTTAGTTTCAAAGAGTTGATTTGAAAACTTCTGGAGGACTACTCTTTGATTTTATTAAGCACTTATATTAAGCAATTGCAGTCAGTAGTAGCATTGCCTATTACAATCTCTGCTGTGTTTTCAGCCTTGACTTCTTTTGAAGATAATATAACAGAAAAAACAAACAGGATGACTATAAAACAGTACAGCAGCTCAACGAGCTGATCCAATTTCAAGTGAAGGATTAGTCAGATCAAGCTAGTATGCAAACCGTGCGTGCAATATATCAAATTAATGCCGGATTAAAATCTTATCTTTCAAAGTGTCACCTTTGTTTAGCAACACAGAACACAACCTTTGGTTCATGCAACAATAGTTCAAAGTTAAAACCAGATCTGACAGCATTGATAAAGAACAGCTTCGATATCACGCCTAAAGTCTATATATTATTAAATCTTTTGCTCCTTCTAAAAAATTCAGGCAGTTCACAAAAAAAGTGTTAGGTGCAAAATAGATAATCCACACTAAAGTTCAGGTGCAACTGTGCTGATCTTTTTTATGCTGATTGTTTCTGACTCTATTTCGGGTGGATTACTTTGGGCTGTGCTCTGGGCCTCTTTTCTGGGTTTCCAACCCCCTTCACCTCTTTGCTTTTCTTTTTTCTCCCTCAGCCCCAGAAGTTGTGGTCCAGAAGAGTTTAGAAAGCTCTAGTCAAAACAAGATGAGATCTAATACTGCTGGTCCAGCCAATTTGATGACAGGCTCTCTCCAGTTCTCACTCTCTGCCCAGTGTGCAGCTTTAATAGGTTTCTAGCTGCTTGTTCATCATGTACCTCTTTAATTCTTTTTAGAAGAATGCCCATTCTTTTGGAATGTTTAGACAATTGGTTGGCGTGCAAAATCATTCACATTTCCCTTCCAAGCATAAATTCAGTTGGTGATGGTAATTCCTTTACCATTAGTATTGAAAAAATGTGAAAATCATACTTCGTTGCTCAACATTTAATGAATTGACAATACATACTATTTGATTTGCTAGACTGAGTGTGGATAGTGTGGTGATGATGTGATATGGGTCAGTCTTCATTTAGTAGACAAGTCTTTAAATTAAATCAGTGTATTGCTGTCTGCTGTCAGATACTACATGACCCAGAAACCAAATAACCTGAAATAAGCACATTACATCTCAACATTGGTTGTACTCATTGTGTTGTTAAGTCATCAAATGATGGGTACTTTTGAGAAGTAATCCATGACAAGTATGTAATCTTCCCTGTGCTCTGTGAATAGATCTGTGGCTATGTTCTTCCATGGAATGTCTGGCACATCATGTACAGAGAAGTCGAGGCATCTAGCAAAGATTTCAGTGCACTATTGCTTAAGAATGCAGGCCACTGTTTTGGATGCATGGGTTCAAACCTCGCCACGGTAAATGGACAACCTTGAGTTCATTAATATCTGGAATTAAAAGCTAAATTAAAATCTAATTGCAAATATTACTGTAAAAGTCCCATCTAGTTCATTACTGCCCTTTAGGGAAGGAAAACTGCTGTCCTTACCTGATCTGGCATATGTATGACTCCAGATCCAATTGGATTGACTCTTAACCACCCAATGAAATAGCTCAGCAAGCCACTCAATTAGGGACAGGCAACTAATACCGACCTTGACAGAGATACTTTCATCCATAGAAGAATAAAACAAATGTAGGGGCTTCTTCTGGTATCAATACATTTGGATGCCTCACATGCGTTCCTGAGCTGTTGAATACCTTGATTCATCCCTGTCCAGAGTAGAGATTCATGTGCTAGCATTCTATGCATTCAATATCCATGAGTCACTATGTGGTATCATTACAAACTGCTTTTGATATTATACCAATTACACATCTGTACTGCCAAAACACATGGTTCCTCTCAGGTACTTCTCTAACATGGTCAGGCCATCCCTAGATAATGACTTTCTGTAACTCAGTAGTTGCTCATCCTCAGCATTTGCCAATTGCAACTGTTCACCCTGGCTGTAACAGATCAGCCTTGAGAACATCTTCAACTTCATAGTCAAGCCAATCAATGTGTGGATTAAAATGAATATTTTAGTCTTTGTGTGGTTTCGGTAATATGCTCAGTCTGTCAGATGTAACCATCCTGTACCTGACTTACAGCTCATGTCAATGTAACATCCTTGAAGATTGTTGACTGATTTGATTACATCACATGTGGCCGGCCCTTTCACAGTGGGTGTACTGTGAATCTCATGAATTATGACCGTACCAACACCTGTGCATGCACAGTTGGCCCTATCTGTTAGGTTGATTGATACCAAGTGGAATGGGCAAATATGGAGCAGATGAAGTTCAATGCAGAGGAGTGCGAGATGATGTACTTTGGTCAGAAGAATGTTGGAAGACCATATAAAATAAGGGATATAATTCCAAACAAGGATCTCGGTGTATGTTCGCACAGATCATTGGAGGGGACAGGACAAGTGGAGAGAGCAGTTCATAAAGCATACTGTGTCTTTAGCTTTATTAATGGGGCAGAGAGTAGAAGAGCAAAGAGGTAATGTTGAAATTGTACAAGACACTTGTTAGGCCTCAGTTGGAGCATTGTGTACAGTTATGGCCACCATGTTATAGGAAAGATATGAAGACAGCTTGCAGAAGCAATTTACAAGAATGGTAAAAGGTCAGGTATGAGGATAGATTGAAGAGGTTGGGACTGATCTTCTTGGAGAGAAGAAAAGCTTAGAGAAGATTTGATGGACTTTCAAAATCATGAGACTTAATAGAGAAGATAGGGTTAGGGTTGGGGAGAAAGTGTTCTTGCATGTAAAAGGAACAAGAATCAGAGTGCATAAATTTAAATTAATATGCAAGAGAAGCAAGAGTTGTGTGATAAAATAATTTTAATACAGCAATTACTTTGGATGGAATGTATTGCCTGGAAATGTGGTGAAAGGGGGTTCAATTGAGGAATTCAAAAGGATATGAGATAATTATTTAGATAGAAAAGTTTCAATCGGACGCAGGAGATTGGCATTAGGTAATGATGCTTGTTTGGAGAGCCAATGGTAGGCACAATGGACCAAATGGCCTCCTTCTGCACTCTAACATGTCTGTGATTCTGTGAGATAAATGATTTCATGGAGCTGATGTGCTGACATTGCAGTATGGTTCTGCGAATGCATAGAATTATTAATCTGCTCTATGTTGGGAGATGGTCTCTCATAGGCTATATGATGGGATGTCACTTGCTAAAGTAAATATCTTTTAGGCTATGTAGTGGCAAAATGTTGAGATTAGCTTTCAATACGTTCCTTTAGCTTTCCAAATGTATTACTGGTCTTTTCAGGATATGTGATATTAATTGTTGTAAAAGCTTCTGATCACCCAATACCGTATACATAGTGTGGTCATTTTCTGAACTTTGTCTTTCACTTGGTTGACTCTGACCTCACCAATGTAACTGGATTAGTGCACCTCCTTAACACTTTCCTTGTTGCCAGTGTTGTGCAGTTGTACTGGTGCTGGTTTTGTTCTGGAATTTGGATTGGTCTTTTGAATGTCCATTGGTGCCACACAGAGTCATAGAGTCATATAGCATAGAAACAGACCCTTTGGTCCAACTTGTCCATGCTGATCAAGTTTCCTAATCTAAACTAGTCTCATTTCCCTGCATTTGGCCCATATCCATCTAAATCTTTCCTATTCATGTATCTGTCCAAATGTCTTTCAAGTGTAGTAACTGTACCTGCATCCATTACTTCCTCTGGCAATTCATTCCACATACGAACCAACTTCTGTGCGAAAAAGCTGCCCCTCACAACCCTTTTAAATCTTTCACCTCTCACTTTAAACCTCTGCACTTAACTTTGAACTGATCCAATCTATGGAAAATACTTTAGTGATTCACCTTATCTATGCCCATCATGAATTTATAAACCTCTATGAGGATAATCCCTCAATTTCCAACCTCCAATGAAAAACACCCCAGCCTACCCAGCCTCTCCTTATAACTCAAGCCCTCCAGCCCGGCAACATCGTGGTAAATATTTTCTGAATTCTCTCAAATTTAATAATATCCTTCCTATAGCAGGGTGATCATAACTGTACACAGTACTCCAAAAGTGGCTTTCACCAATGCCCTGAACAACTTCAATAATAACATCCCAATTCCTGTACTCAATGGTATGGGCAATGAAGGCAAGCATGCTAAATGCCTTCTTAACTACCCTGTCCACCTGTGACATGACTTTCAAAGAACTATGTATCTGAAGCCCTAGGTCTCTTTGTTCAAAAACACTGCTCTGGACCCTATCATTTACTAGGTAGGTCCTGCCCCTTTTGGTATCATCTGCAAACTTACTAACCATGTCTCCTAAATTCTCATCCAAATCATTGATATAAATGATAAACACAAGTCATCCCAACACTGATCCCTGCGGAACTGGTTACAGACCTCCAATCTGAAAAACAACCCTATTTCACTAGCCTCTGTTTTCTACCATCAAGCCAATTTTGTATACAGTTGACAATCTCTCCCGAAGGAGAAAGTGAGGTCTGCAGATGCTGGAGATCAAAGTTGAAACTTTATTGCTGGAACAGCACAGCAGGTCAGGCAGCATCCAGGGAACAGGAGATTCGACGTTTCGGGCACAGGCCCTGTAGGGAGGAGGGACTTGGAGGAGGGGCGTTGGAAATGTGATAGGTGGAAAGAGGTCAAGGTGAGGGTGATAGGTCGGAGTAGGATGGAGGCGGAGAGGTCAAGAAGAAGACTGCAGGTCAGGAAGGCGGTGCCGGGCTGGAGGGATCCGGCTGAGACAAGGTGGGGGGAGGGGGGATGAAGAAACTGGTGAAGTCCAAGTTCATCCCCTGAGGTTGGAGGGTTCCCAGTCGGAAGATAAGACGCTCCTCCTCCGACCGTCGGGTTGTTGTGGTTTGGCGGTGGATGAGTCCAATGACCTGCATATCCTCGGTGGAGTGGGAGGGGGAGTTGAAATGCTGTGCTACAGGTTGGTTGGGTTGGTTCGTCCGGGTGGCCCAGAGGTGCTCTCTGAATCGCTCCGCAAGTAGGCGGCCTGTCTCCCCAATATAGAGGAGGCCACACCGGCTGCAGCGGATGCAGTAGATGATGTGGGTGGAGGTGCAGGTGAATCTGTGGCGGATATGGAAGTTTCCTTTGGGGCCTTGGAGAGAAGTGAGGGGGGAGGTGTGGGCGCAAGTGTTGCACCTCCTGCGGTTGCAAGGGAAGGTGCCGGGAGTGGAGGTTGGGTCGGTGGGGGGTGTGGATCTGACAAGGGAGTCGCGGAGGGAGTGGTCTCTACGGAAAGCTGATAGGGGAGGGGAGGGAAATATATCCTTGGTGCTGGGGTCTGGTTGGAGGTGGCGGAAGTGACGGCGGATGATGCGCTGTACATGGAGATTGGTGGGGTGTTAGGTGAGGACCAGTGGGGTTCTGTCCAGGTGGCGGTTGGAGGGGCGTCGGACCGCCACCTGGACAGAACACCACTGGTCCTCACCTACCACCCCACCAATCTCCATGTACAGCGCATCATCCGCCGTCACTTCCGCCACCTCCAAACAGACCCCAGCACCAAGGATATATTTCCCTCCCCTCCCCTATCAGCTTTCCGTAGAGACCACTCCCTCCGCGACTCCCTTGTCAGATCCACACCCCCCACCGACCCAACCTCCACTCCCGGCACCTTCCCTTGCAACCGCAGGAGGTGCAACACTTGCGCCCACACCTCCCCCCTCACTTCTCTCCAAGGCCCCAAAGGAAACTTCCATATCCGCCACAGATTCACCTGCACCTCCACCCACATCATCTACTGCATCCGCTGCAGCCGGTGTGGCCTCCTCTATATTGGGGAGACAGGCCGCCTACTTGCGGAGCGATTCAGAGAGCACCTCTGGGCCACCCGGACGAACCAACCCAACCAACCTGTAGCACAGCATTTCAACTCCCCCTCCCACTCCACCGAGGATATGCAGGTCATTGGACTCATCCACCGCCAAACCACAACAACCCGACAGTCGGAGGAGGAGCGTCTTATCTTCCGACTGGGAACCCTCCAACCGCAGGGGATGAACTTGGACTTCACCAGTTTCTTCATCCCCCCTCCCCCCACCTTGTCTCAGCCGGATCCCTCCAGCCCGGCACCGCCTTCCTGACCTGCAGTCTTCTTCTTGACCTCTCCGCCTCCATCCTACTCCGAACTATCACCCTCACCTTGACCTCTTTCCACCTATCACATTTCCAACGCCCCTCCTCCAAGTCCCTCCTCCCTACCTTTTATCTTCTCCTGCTGAACACTCTCTGCTCATTCCTGAAGAAGGGCCTGTGCCCGAAACGTCGAATCTCCTGTTCCCTGGATGCTGCCTGACCTGCTGTGCTGTTCCAGCAATAAAATCTCTCCCGAATCCCATGTGATCTAACTTTATTAGGAAGTCGACCTTACTTTTTTATGGATATCATGAAAAGGTCTTGGGTCAGTGCAACAAGCTTTGTCTCTTACAGATTTTGGTTCCATGCACTCTGCTGATTGTAGCAATAATATTGGCTACACCTATAGCATGCAATTGTTATTGAGCAACCATTATGGCTTCATACTTGTGCTAATCTTCAAGTAATGTGTTAATGGTATCACCTTCACTTGCCTCAAGGTGCTTCTGAAATGCTTTAGGAGATGTAGAGCCAATGACTAAATCAATGAGCCTCTCTGATGGACTCTGAAAAGTCACACTCATGCCCTTTGTTGTGGCATCTTCTGACAAACTGATCAATAGACTTTTCAGGTTGTCATCTGTAATGACACTAGTCCGAGTCTGTTAATCTTAAAATTATTTTTTAAATTTGCATTGATCTTTATGGAATACATTCCAGATCTTTTCTGCATCTTTCTGGACATCTGAGGAAAGCCTGGATGTGTTAAGTCTGTGACAACCCTTCGTTTCAATGACAAGCAAATTTTTAGTGCTCTTTTCCTGGGATCATTTATCACTTGATCTGTAAAATAGAAGAGCACAGTTGTAATTCAATAATGATGTCATTGGATGCTTAATTCATAAGGTTTCGACTATACATTCTTTCATCTGTAGAAAATTACACTGTAAGTGTGTTTTAAACTGCTGCTTTAAGAATTTTACGGCTGTTGGAGCAGATTTCTGCTTTTTGATGATCTTTGTCCCAAAAAGGGAGTGATAGTATCATGGAGGCTTTTCGCTTTGTTCTGGAAAAGGAAAATGGCAGAACCACTAACATCTGGACACACGTAAGCCTTTTTAATGTTGAAAATTGCTGTTTTGATGTTGTCAAACTCTATTTTCTTCTAACAGCACTTTGGATCTGTGCTTTCAGACATTTTATTTTAAATTAGATCAGCAGCCTCTCATTTCTAATAAAAAGGAGGGAGAGGTGAGGTACTCACAGCACGTCAGTACTGGCCTGTAAGGTTAGTTTTGCTTGTATTTGAAGTTTCAGCTTTAGTCTTTTCTAATATCTTAAAAGAACTTGCATTCTAACAAAGAAGAATTAGTTCTGTCTTCTTTGTGTTCAATGCCCTATTTATAGATCTGGACAGATGTCTGCAGTGTCAGAAATTGATGCTGCTGAGGGGTAGAAAGTATTCTTTTGCCTAAATCTCACTCGCCTAAAGGTTTTGTCTGTTTTGTCGTCAATTAGTTTTCCAAAAATCTACCATTCAGTCTCCTTAATCTTGGGAATACATGTGGGACTTCCCCAAGAGCCCCCACTGGTTTTCCAACTGCAAACATTAGAATCTGTCCAAAGAGGATGAAATAAATATTAGATTGTCAAGGAGAGAAAGACACTTAAACAGAGATTTATTTTAAAAATTCCAGCATTAATTCACACAACTAAATGCACTGAGTTTTATTTCCTGATGGATATCATTAAAAAGTCAAGAAATGATTTTAAGCTTGTAACGATTCTTGGTTATTTCACATTTGGAACAGTATGTACAATTCCGATCTCCATATACAAACAGGACCCAGAATAATTGGGGAAGGTGTAAGAAGATTTCTAGAATGATGCTGGAATTGAAAGGTTACACCTTCCAGAAAAGACTAAACAAAATGGAAGTGTCTATATCTTGAAAACTGAAGACTGAGAGGTAACTTGATGGAGATTTTTAAGATAAGAATGAGTTTGATATATTTGATGTTGAGGAATTAGTTTCATAGGGAGATGCTGGTGTAGTGATAATGCCATTGAACTGGTCACCTAGAGACCAAAGCTGATGATCTGGATATATGAGTTCAAATGGCAGCGGGTGGAAGCTAAATACAATTCACATTTATCCAAATTAAACTCCATCTGCCACTCCTCAGTCCATTGGCCTAATCGGTCAAGATCCCTTTGTAATCTTGATAACCTTCTTCACTATGCACTGTACTACCAGTGGTATCATCCATAAACTTAGTAACCATGCTTCCTAAATTCTCATTCAAATCATCAGAGCCATAAAAATTTGGAATGAAAAACTAATCTCAGTAATGGTCACCAGTTAGCGATTGTTATAAAAATCCATCTGGTTCACTAATGTCTTTTAAAGAAGTAAATCTGCGATCTGCCAGCCTACATGTGACTCCAGACCTGCAGCAATGTGGTTGAATCTTAACTACCCTCTGAAACGGCCTTAGTTATTCACTCAGTACAAGTGCAATTATGGAGAGACAAAAAATGCTGGTGTTGCTAGCAATGACCACTTCAAGAAGAAAACAAAACAGTGGGTGGGCCGAGAACTGGGGACCATACATATTAGATGGTGCATAGTAGTCCATTCAGGAGGCTGCTATGGAAATGTGCACTTTTGCTATAACATATATGTTATTTGTCTGAAGCAAGGGATAGTGATGGTAGAAGCTCTAACTTAACTTCCTATTACTCAACCAATCAGGGATCTCTCCTGCTCAAACCACCAATCATTGGAAGGATTTACAGGTTGAAGCTGTTTGGCTACATTATGAATGTTACTTGTTTGGCCATAGAACATAGAACGTTACAACGCAGTTTAGGTCCTGCGGTGCTCGATGTTGCACTGACCTGTGAAATTAATCTGGTGACCATCTAATCTAAACCATTCCACTATTATCCATATGTATGTCCAATGCCCATTTAAATGCCCTTAATGTCGACAAGTTTACTACTGTTGCAGGCAAGCTGTTCCACGCTCTTACTATTCTCTGAGTAAAGAAACTACCCTGATATCTGTCCTAAATCTATCACCTCTCAATTTAAAGTTATGTCCCCTCATGTTAGCCTTCACCATCCGAGAAAAAAGGATCTCACTGTCCACCCTATCTAATCCTCTGATTATCTTATACATCTCAATTAAGTCACCTCTCAATCTTCTTCTCTCCAGCAAAAACAGCCTAAGTTCCCTCAGCCTTTCCACGTAAGACCTTCCTTCCATACCAGGCAACATCCTAGTAAATCTCCTCTGAACCCTTTCCAAAGCTTCCAAGTCCTGCCTATAATGGGGTGACCAGAACTGTACGCAATACTCCAGGTGTCTTATCAGTGTCTTGCCAATACGCCTTCAGTGTCTTATATAGCTGAAGCATGACCTCGTGGCTCCGAAACTCAATCCCCCTATCAATAAATGCCAACACACCAAATGCCTTCTTAACAACCCTACCAATCTGGATAGCAGCTTTCAGGGATTTATGCACCTGGACACCGAGATCTCTCTGTTCATCTACACTGCCAAGAATTTTATCACTAGGCCAGTACTCTGTATTCCTGTTACTTCTTCCAAAGTGAACTACCTCACACTTTTCCGCATTAAACTCCATTTTCCACTTCTCAGCCCAGCTCTGCATCTTATCTATGTGCCTCTATAACCCATAACATCATTCAGCACTATCCACAACTCTGCCTACCTTAGTATCATCCACAAATTTACTAACTCATCCTTCCATGCCTACATCCAGATCATTTATAAAAATGACAAACAGCAGTGGCCCCAAAACAGATCCTTGCAGCACTGGTAACTGTGCTCCAGGATGAACATTTCCCATCATCCACCACTCTCTGTCTTCTTTCAGCTAGCCAATTTCTGATCCAAACCACTTTCAATCACGAAACTCCGTATTTCGTGCAGTAGCCTACCATGTGGAATCTTATCAAACGCCTTACTGAAATCCATATACAACACATCAACCGCTTTACCTTCATCCACCTGTTTTTTCACCTTCTTGAAGAACTTAATAAGGTTAGTTCTACCCTTCACAAAACCATGTTGACTATCCCTAATCAACTTATTCCTTTCCAGATGATTATAAATCCTATCTCTTATCACCTTTTCCACTACCTTAACCACAACCAAAGTAAGACTCACTGGTCTATAATTACCAGGGTTGTCCTGACTCCCCTTCTTAAACAAGGGAACAACATTTGCTATCCTCCAGTCTTCTGGCACTACTCCTGTTGACAATGATGACTTAATCAAAGCCAAAGGCTCTGCAATCTCCTCCATGGTTTCCCAGAGAATCTGAAGATAAATCCAATCTTGCCCAAGGGTCTTATCTATTTTCAGATCTTCCAAAATTGCTGAAACCTCCTCTTTGTCAACTTCAATCCCATCTCATCTAGTAGCCTGTATCTCTGTATTTCCACTAACATTGCCCTTTTCCAATGTGAATACTGATGAAGGTATTCATTATGTGCTTCCCCTATGTCCTCAGATTCCACACACAGCTTCCAAATACTATCTTTGATTGGCCCTAATCTTACTTGAGTCATTCTTTTATTCCTTATATGTCTATAGAAGACTTAGGGTTCCTTGATCCTATCTGCCAACAACTTCTCAAGTCCCCTCCTGGTTCTTCTGAGCCCTCTCTTTCGATCTTTTCTGGTTAACTTATAACTCTCAAGCCCCCTAACTGAGCCTTCACGCCTCATCCTCACATAAGCCTTCTTCTTTCTCTTGACAAGAGCTTCATCTTCTTTAGTAAACCATGGCTCTCTCTCTCGACAACTACCTCCCTACCTGATAGGTATATACTTATCAAGGACCCGCAGTAGCTGTTCCTTGAATAAGCATCACATTTCAAATGTGTCAATCCCTTGCAGTTTCCGTCCTCATCCTATGCATACCTCTTTCCCTGCATTATATACCGATTCTTGCCCATTGCTATTGTAAACATAACCAAATTGTGGTCACTATCGCCAAAGTGCTACCTCCAAATCTAACACATGACCAGGTTCATTCCCCAGTACTAAATCCAATATGGCATCACCCCTTGTTGGCCTACATACTGTGTAGTGGTTCAAATACCACTCCATCTTGGATTTATACCAGAGGCCTCTATCTCAGAGGTAAAGATCGTACCCATTGCACACCAACAAAGTAAAAGATATTTATGTGTAAATCCAGTAGCAAATTCATGAGAAACCTGTTTGTCCAGATGATAATTAGAATGTGAAACTCGTAACTGTGGAGGTTATAAAGAGGAAATAGTATCTAAGAGGAAGCCAGGAAAGCACATGAAGAATGAAAAAATAAATGCTATGTCACTGGGGTTAGCTGAACATGGTTATAAGAAGGTGTGTGTGGAGCATATGCAGGCATGTTCATAATATTTTTCAAAACATGAATAAATGAGATGCTACATTTGCGAACTTAATTTTCAGTAATAGAGAGTTTGGCAGCAATTAAAGCTTACTGTGCATTAAAAATTTACTCCTGTGGAATGTATAAGCCCTAAAAATCATAGAATCGTATAGCACAGGAGAGGTCCTTCAGCCCATCGAGTCTATACTACCAAAAGTAGTCCCACTCACCTGCACTAGACCCATAGCCTTGAATGTTATGATGCTTCAAGTATACATCCAAGTGTTTTTTAAATGTTCTGATGAGCTTGGTTTAAGGCAACTTACTCTTATAGAGGTCCTGCAATTTCACGTAGCTTTCCATGTTTCAATACTGAGCACGTTGCTGATGTTACGGAATGGAGCAGTTTATGGAGGAACTGGGCAGTTCATGATTTGGAGGCGCCAGTGTTGGACTGGGGTGTACAATGTTAAAAATCACACAACACCAGGTTATAGTCCAAACGGGATTATTTGGAAGCACTAGCTTTCAGAGCGCTGCTCCTTCCTCAGGTGGTTATGCAGAGTAAGATTGTAAGACGCAGAATGTATCATATAAATATAATGTAATTATATTATAATTGATATAATTAATGTAATTATAAATTAAATATAACATAATTATAATATAATATAAATTCTGTGTCTTATAATCTTATTCTCCACAACCATCTGATGAAGGAGCAGCGCTCCGAAAGCTAGTGCTTCCAAATAAACCTGTTGGACTATAACCTGGTGTTCAGTTCAGACAGTACGTTCCTAACTCATGTCTTTCTGTGTACACATTTCAGAGGTTCTTTACCTGTGTTAATTTTCAGCTGAAAATGTGTTGCTGGAAAAGCGCAGCAGGTAGGCAGCATCCAAGGAACAGGAGAATCCACGTTTCGGGCATAAACCCTTCTTCAGGAATTATCAGTAATTTTCAGTAATGCTCTATACCAATAGCCTCAACATTACCTTAATTATAAGAGTGGGTTGTAAAAGAAATGTAATTTGTAAAACAATCAAATAATTGTGCACTGGACACTTTGCCTAATTTAACATTCTATTCCAAGTCGTTTTAAAGAAATGGGTTGGAAAATCTTCTTCTGAAACAAGAACATTTTAAGAAGTGGAAATGCTATGTAAGGACTCATTTATTCATTGTTTTGTTAAGGCAAGCCCAAGAATTCAATCCCAACCAGTAGCAGGTCACATCCCAATGACTTTGCCTCACCTCCTCACTATTTTCTCAGCTAATTTGCTGAACTGTTAATTCCTGCCTGACACTGTTTGAAAGGTTTCCCTTTCATGTTGTCAGGTTTCATCTCCTGAGTTTTAGGGGCCTTTTCTTCCCTTCTTCTAATGACTGTGAGCCTGATAAAAGGATTAATAGTACTAACAATGCTAGTGTCACTGATCTCCTCCCCTTCCACTCTGGGTAATGTCAGTCGCAGCCAATGCTGATAACTCTCACACTGATGTGAGGAAAGGAGCTGTCAGGACAGGCACCTTTATTACCTCAGCAGGGGGGCAATATAGGAGGGGGAGGAAGGTTTGAGGGGTAATGACAATTGGTATTTACTACAGTTTTGTCCCTCCCCCACCCTATGATATCTTGCACAGATTCTATTTATCACAAAATAGCATCTTGGGAAACAACACAGCAACAAATGTCTCTGAATCAACCCCATCTCTCTTATCTCTCTGCCTATCTGTAATCTACTCACAATCTAGCGTGCATCTGTCTAATTATATCTGTCTGTATCCAGGGTCTATCTTTCTAGTTGCCTAACCATCTCTCTTAAAGTTTGCTGGGTGACTATACTATTGGAGGTTGTCAACTGTCAGTCTGTTATGCATCTAACTTACCTGCATCTATCTCTGTCGGTTTGTTATTTTTGTCTATTTATTTAGTTATCCTTTTTATATTATGTCATATGATCTTTTGTCCATCTGCCTGTGTCCCTTAACTATGTTATCTATATTACACATGCAAAGTGATTTTCATTCAATGAAAACTGTTTATATACTACATTTTCCAACAATTTAAATCTTGTGGAATAGGGATTATGAAGAATTGGCAATGCAAATATTTAATATGTGTGCAAAACTAATATTGGTACTGCAAGTTCATCCACAATATCTATCCCACTGTGTCTCACAGAACCTCTTTTCACCACATGTATTTTCAGAGCTCCTATTCTGCCCTGCAATCACCACAAACCACCACAACAGGTCTTTTGTTACAGATCTGTTGACAACTCCAAGTACAGAGTAAAGAGCTTGCAGCAGTTGACCACTGCAGTCTTGGAGCATGTTCTTGAAGTCAATCTTAACATTTATGTTACTCAATACAAAACAATGGGTCGAGGAGATCAAAATCTGTCAATCCCAGCCTTAAATATTTTAACGATGGAGCATCCACCACCCTCTAGAGCAGAGAATTCCAACAATTCACAACCTTTTGTGAATAAATTTGACATCCTTTCAGTCCTAAATGATTGGCCCCTAATCCTGAGACCTTGCCCCCTTGTTCTAGGTTCCACAGCCTAGAATTAAAATTGCAAGAACTACCCTGCCAAACCTCTTCATCATCTCACACTTAATCTTTGCTGAATCAGTGCTGGTACGCAAAACACATTTACCCAACAAGAAGCTGTTGCATCATTGACTTTGTCTTTCCATGTGATGTTTAGGATTCTTTGTAGCTTTTGGAGATAGAAATTATTGAGTCATTTTTCTTCTTGGAAAATGTCTGTTTGTCTGCCCAGACTTTGTTATTTTACAGTCACACACTGAGGACAAAGGCCTTATAGATTATCACCTTGGTCCTGCAGGTCAATTTGTTGTTTATGCAAAGGAATTGAAAATTTTAAGAGAGAGATAGATAACTGGTTTTAAACTCGCAATCAGGTCAGCTGTTTATCAAATAGCAGAGCACGCTCCAAGGATGAATGGTCAACTCATGCATCTATTCTTATGATCCTATGATGTTGTGCCAATTTTATGAGTTGGCCCAAGTTGATGCTGCTTTTCCAATGAGTATATGTCAAGAGACAGGTTGTCTATCAGTGTACAGCCAAACTGGCAGAATATGCTGCCTGCTTTCAGTGGTGTGTTGTTCACTCTGAACATAACAATTGCACCCTGTTTGATAACTACTGTCAAGTGAAAACATAACACAGGTAAGAGGCAAACTATCAAGTTTTAGAACTGGTTTTCTTTCTGGGAAAGTCTGCAGAAGTCTCTGATCACGATAGGCCACATATATCAAATTGAAGGATTCCTTGCAGGTTAACATGGAAAGACCAGATGAATCTGTGAGGTTTGGAAAAAGAGTTAGAATTTTTTTTAGTATTTAGTAGAGACCTGTCCTGTTCATGGCGTCAAAATGTTTTTGTGAGATTCCCAAAAGCAAGGCTGAATGGTGATAGATAATCTCTTTACATTTCTAAAAACTGATACTATCAGAAAGATATTATCTGTTGTAGATCTGTCTGTTCTGAACATGGTTAGTCAATGGAACCTTGGCACAGGCCTTCCCAGTGACCATTTATCTTTGTGACTCCACTCCTGACAGTTTTGATGTCAGGGATTAGGTGAAACAGGAAGTGTTCTGAAGTAGGATCACTCAACCCAAAACTCTGCTTACTGTCCGCAAATGCTGCTAGACCTGCTGACCTTTTCCTCAGCAATTTCTGTTTTTGTTTCTGATTCCCAACATCTGCAGTTCTTTGGTGTTTTTGAAGAAAGGATTACATCTTAGCACCTACCCTATTTGGCATGTTTTTCCCTGTCCTATTGACTGTATCTCCACACAGGCAAGAAATTGCTCAATCCATCAGGACTAAAAGCCAATGCAAATGTGCAGCATGTTTTGTCCTGGTATATATTGTTGGTTAATTCATGGAGCCTCATTAGAACGATTCTGGCCAAGGTCTTTGCGGTGAAACCGAGGAATGAGAAGCCCAGATAATTGTTGTTGCCTTTATACTTCTATAACCTCTTGATATTTGTATTAAACATATCCTGTGGGACTGAGCCTTCTCTGTAGCTGAGGAGAAAGAGATTATACAAGTAATGTGGCAAGTGCTTTCTATACTTGAATAACTCAGCTGGTATAAACAAATGTTCTTCATTAGGGACACCCTCAGAACACTGAAAACATCAAGCAATAATTTTGATAGGAGAAAGGCAAGTGCAACAGAGGCCAAGTTACAAATATGACTGATATTAAGCAGTAAATTTCACACCAACCTGGACCATCAAGCCTAGGCATAACAACATAGGAACAGGAGTACAAGCTTGCATGTTCAAATAAACATGATTCAGTATGATCATGCGTGTTCTCCAACCTATGTCCATATGCCCATTTTTGCCCTGTAGTCCTTAACACCTCTGGCTAACAAAGACATCTACCTATCTCACTTCTCCAGTTACCAAATCTTAGATTAATTCTGAATCTAAGCTTTGATCTCCACCCCTACTCCTGCCCATTTTGCATATAGAAATATTTCTTAATTTTACCAGTGAATGGTCTACTCCTAATTCTTCATCTTTGTACCTTAGTCTTATACTACCCAATTTGTGGAAATAGCTTCTCTGTACCTAGCCCACCTATTTCCTTTAAAATGCAGAAAAGTTTTATGAAGTCACACCCGAGCCTTCTATATTTCAGGCAATACAAGCCTACTTTGATTTGATTTAATTTGATTTATTAATGTCATGTGTACCAAGATAAGTGGAAAGTGTTGTCTTAAGTGCTTTATAGACAAATCATATTATATAAGTGCATCAGGGTAACAGAACAGAGCGCAGGATACAATGTTACAGCTGCCAAGAAAATGCAGTGAAAGATCAGCATTAATATTAAAGAGACCCGTTCAAAAGTCTGATAACAGAGGGGAGGAAGCTGCTCTTGAATCTGTTTGTACATGTATTCAAACTTTTATATCTTCTACCCGATGGAAGAGGGTGGAAGCGAGTATAACTGGGGTGGGAGGTGTCTTTGATTATGTTGGATTACTTATGGAAATTCTCCTCATAACTTAGCCTTTAGAGTCCCCAGATCATTCAAATAAATCTACAAGGTCCTATAATCTGCATGGTCAGATGGTGCCCAGAACTGTTCCAGGATCGATTGAACCAGGGCTTTGCATAGCTGAAGCAAGACAAAGAGAGTACTCTTTGTGTTTTGTTCTCTGTATATAAATGCCAACATTTAATCAGTCTTTTGGATTATTTTCTGTACCTGTTTATGCCATTTTAATTATTTGTGTAGCTGGACCCCAAAGTTTATTTGAGTGTACAGTATTTCTAGATATTTTCCTCTCATTTACCCTATCCTATCCATTTTAGGTCTCTGAAATCACAGGAGTCACAGGCCTCTGTTTTCTCTGGGACATCTTCTCAACTAGAGGAGCTTTCTGATCTCTTCCAATTCACTTCCGAGCAGTCATCCTTCAGAGGTCATCACTGCCACTGATGGCTTTCCAACTATCTTTGTTAATGGCTGCCATCTTCATATCTTCATGTAGACCTGAAGTTAAAATCAGATCAGCCACAATTTTATTGAATGGCAACGGACACTTAAAGGACTGAGTGACCGACTTTTGGTTGCTTATTTGCATGTTCATATCATACTTGTAAGTGTATTTGGAGTGAAGTTAGGGATATCCAGCAGAAAAAAGTCTTTGGGTATAAGTCTTCATTCAAGCAATGAATGTGGCTGAGTCAGAGTAGATATCAATGGTTGTGGGTACATGTCGAAATCTTGAACTTAATCTGTGTTCATCAAAACAAACTAAAAAACGTTCCTGTTGTTTCTTCTTGAGCCACTGAAATCCTGGAGGTGATCAGTCATGAGTTTACAACAGTTGATTTAGTCCTGTTCTCCTCAAAAATACTAGCAAAGAACAAGAACTTGTGACAATATTTCAATAATATTTTCATTGGATGCCAGCTCAACTCTTGATATTCCAGCCAAATCATGGGGGTCAAAATCACATTGTTTTCAATCTTTGAGTATCTCATGCAATTTTCCCAAGGTGGTTTTAACTTACGCTTTCCTTAGTTAAAGTTTATGCAGTAACATGTCCTCTACTTCTCAATAACTGTTCTCCTTTTAAGTAGAACCATCCTGAATTCCATTGCTCAGGTTACATTAATATCGATGAACTTCTACTGTGAGGCTTATTGTACATGTTCCCAAACAGATTTGGCAATTCAGCTTTGCTGATGGAAACAATAGCTAATTGGTATGCTTACCTGCTGCCCCACTGTGGTGCCATAGCAGCTCAGTGTTAGCACTGCTGCCTCACAGCGCCAGGGACTTGGGTTCAATTCTAGCCTCCAAAGATGTGCAGGTTAGGAGAATTGGCCATGCTGAATTGCCTATAGTGTTTAGGGATGTGTAGGTTAGTAGTCAAGGGTACATGTACAGTAATAGGGGAATAGGTCTGGGCGGGTTACTCTTCGGAGTGTCAGTGAGGACCATATGGCCTATTTCCACACTGTAGGGATTCTATGATTCGCAAAAGAAGAGCAATTGCAAGCAAAATCAGAACCTCAGAAACAGGTGTAGGCTATTTGGCCACTTGAGTCTAAGATACCATTCATGCCTAGATCAAGCTAGATTTGTACCACAATTTCATTTACCTGCCTTTTCTTCATATCTCTTGATACCCTTACTAACAAAAACTTTGAAGTATTTAGTTGTCCAATAGTGTCCACAAACCTCTGAATGATATGGCCTCAGATTTCCACTAATCTCTGATCAAAAAAGTGCTTCTTGAATTCCCTTCTCAGGACTCTAGTTCTATTTTACACCTTGTTCTGGGTTCTCCTACCTATGAAGCAGTTTCTCATTACCCCATCAAATCCTTTAAACACTTTGAGTGCATCAACCATCAACTTTTTATACTCAAAGAAATGCAAGTATGTAATCTATCCTCACAGCTTGCTCTCTGAACCCGAGCTTTACTTTGAACTTTGGCTGATTTTATTTTTGAGCTAGCTCAGGAACACTGAGATTTAACTGACATTAAACTGCAAACAAAGCACAAATTCAGCATTCACACCACCAACTTTGGATTTTTATGAATTAATCGATTCACAAGGTGACGTCGCTCACTGGGGTGTCAAATGACCCACTCGTGAATGCAAAATGCTCATAGTCTGAACCGCCTGCTCTGGGATTGTGCAGAGAGCAACAAGAATTTAAATTTAGAGAATTGTGGTCTGGGAGGAGTCAGATGGGCACAAATCTCTTGGAGAAGGTGAATCTCAATGAGGTAAATGGATCTAAGATACAGACTGACAAACCAGTAATACGCATTGACAAAGTGGTAGTTCATGCAAACAAAGCACTGGGATTAAGTTCAAGTGATATGCTGTCGACCAAGAATTATGTTAAACTTGTCCAGAGCTTTGATTGGCTTTTAGATTATTGTGCATAGTTCTGATCTCCAAGTTCTAAAATATACATAGAGACAATGGAGTCTGATGCTGGAAAAATACAATAGGTCAGGCAGCATTCTAGGAGCAGGAGAGTCGATGTTTCAGGCATAAACTCTTCATCAGGAATGTTGGGTGGGCGGGAGCCAAGGGACTGAGAGATAAATGGGAGGTGACTCAGATCTCCAGCATTTGCAGTCCTCACTTTCTCAGAGAGACAATGGAGAAGATGCAAGGATTTACAAAGCCAATACTGAGTGATTTCATCACTGCCCAACATGATGGCCTTTGAAAGATACTTCAGTGAAACCAAGCATCTTGTATGACTAATTACAAGAGCAATACTGAAACGTTTCAGGAGTTATTAAAATTGGGAATGGCATACAAACAATTCCAACTGAAGAAGGAAGTTATGCAGAGGTACCTTCTGTCACCCATGTTGTTTGAAGATGTGATTGGAGAAGCTAATGACGATGATACAGGAAATGTGGCCAGGGAGATGTGGCTGCGTTTAAAAGTGCTGGAGGAAATGGAACCTCAGGTACACAGCCAACAGTGCACTCAAGACCAAAGAGTGGAAGAGGAAGGTGCTATTGCAAGCCTAGTCAAAACTTCAGAGTCCTTTGGTCTGAACATTAATAATGCAAAGACCTACCTAATGGCTCCCAATAGTAGTGGAATAGACAAGATTGAAAGCATCATTACAGAGGCAGTGGACAATTTCAAGTACCTTGTGTTAAAGATAAACACTGAAGTTACTTTCGAAATGAATTCCAAATTAGGGCTTGGAGCCCAAAAGCAGCAGTGTCAAGCTGAAAAAGGTGTCTAATACATTCACAGGGTATGTACTGCTGCAATCTGTGGTTGTAAGGGTTGAACTCTGAAGAGGATGAGGAGAGGATAACAGAATTTGGAACTAGGATGTGGGTGGAGGACACGCAGATTCAGCTAAATGGACAAAATGACACATGAATGAGTTGGATCAAGAGTAGAAGCTCAGGCACCATTTGATCAATTTTTTATGTAAAAACAGCAATATTGTCTCAAGTGTGTTTTGGAGGGGAAACTGCGAAAATGTCCCCAAGCACTACCTTAACCTTTTTTTGGTGGGGGTGCACTGATCAAAGAACTGGAGGATGTAGTTGAGAAATTTTGGCAAATTGCTGCAGTATCTCTTGTGTATGTTACACAAAGCAGCCGCTATGTATCTGTGGCGGAGACAGTGAATGCTTAGTTTGGTGTATGGGAAATTGATCAAGCAGGATGCTTTGTGATGGTTGATATGCAGCTATTTGGATGTTGTTTGAGTTGAGCACATCCAGGAAAACCTGGTCAATGTCCTAAAGATTATGATGTGGTTTGAGAGGCAGGTCAGTGAAAGATAATATCAGGATAGTCATAGAAACTCCAATGGGGAATTCAGGATGAATGTCTTTACTTAAAGAAATAATGAGAATGTAAAACTAGGTACCAGAAGAAGTAGCTGCCACTAACAGCATTTAAGGAGAAATTAGATAAAAATGAGGGAGAAAGGAGTGTAAGTTTTACTGAAAGGATTTCATAACTTAAGCTGGGAGGATGATCATTTGGAACACACATACAGCTTATTTGAATGGTCTATATGGAAGCTGTAGGTTTTGTAATGTAGCCTCATCCTCACACTGAAGGTACATTCAACATTGTCCCGGGGACTGTGCTTTCATTAGAGAAAGATAGCTGGTGGTGAGCTTAACCTGACGGTCACCTTGCCTCAGACAAGGGACAAGATCAAAAAGGCGTGGTAAGCTCAGACAGTACAGGAATTGAACCCATGATGTTGACACCACTTTATAGCAGAAACTAGCCATCCAGCCAACTGAGCGAGCCAACCCCATTGGTGTGCAAATAGGTAAATGTTAAGCTCCACTATAATGAGTGCTGGAACAGACTTGATAAGACAGAATAGTTTACTCTTGCCCATAATATTTCTAGGATCCCCTGTTCTGGTTGTGACCCCCTACCACACAGCTTGAGTTTCTTATTGTGGGTGAGTTACAGGACTTCCCTGGTCAAATAGTGCTCTGTTCATGGAGAATGATTAGTAGCATTATCTAACTTTGAACAGCTGGTGCTTGTGGAAATTAATCCTCATGAAGTCAGCATCACCTTTCAGATGAAATAAATACAAAATAGGATTCAAGAGACATAGAAAGAACTTTCTAAACAATTCACGTTAACTTGCAATTTGTGTTTGAAAAATATCACTTCAGCGTTCGTGTATCCCAGAATGACAGCCTGGGATCAGCACTGCAGACTGTTGGAGGAGCCTGTTAAATAGGCTTCAATGAATGGGTGATAGGGTGTATTTAACCCCTCTCTAATATCTGTCACCATCAGTAACTGACTCCTCCCTGCCTTTCCCTGAACTTATTGTTCAGTCATGTCTCCTCTCTCTCACTGTTCTACTCCCTGACCTCATACTCCTCACTTTTAATCAAAGAATAAGAGAAAAACAATTAAACTCTTACAGATGCATAGCAACTGGCTGAGGCATGCGCCACAAGGGCTGGGAAAACACTTCCAGGCCGATTAGTGATTGAGAAACAAGACAAATAAAAGAGAGACTACAATGGGGTAAGAATGTGTAATTGGCAATAGGTCAGAATTCTGGCACAGGCCTGATTGATAGCGGAGAGAATCACAGCTACAAACACACAAAAAAAGCATGGGCCCCTGCCACCCTGGCCCAGCCCTGGAGCTGAGGAGCTGCACAACTTCTTCTTCAATTCAGAATCTTAAAGGGCTCTGACACCTGAGATTATTTGAAAGGGTAAACTAAAAAGTTAATGGGATTAGGCCAGCTGACTCCAAGTCGTTTCAACAAATGGGAATAATATTCCGATTCAGTTCAAGGCCGGCACAGTCTGAAGTCAAGGACTGGTGCAGACTAGAGGCTAGGTGCCAGCATAAGCTGGGTTGGAAAGACTGTTATTCTGAACTTTTTATTTTTCAATTTCAGACTTATTCCTATGATTTGTAATGGTGGACTTTTTATTTCTTCATTTTTCTAATTTTTTTCCTAAGAAATTGTATTGAAGAATTTGTACCAAGACACTTGTACCTAAGATGGTGCTGTAAGTGGCAACTTGTAAACTTTTCACTGTACTAATTTGAGTACATGTGACAGTAGAGCTGAGTCAATTCAATTCTCCTGTTACATGTGGGAATGTGTGCGGTGATGAGCTACAGATGGCTGCATGGCTGGAATGATCATGCTTAACAAGGCACAAACAAACTGGATATTTGGTGGTGTCCACTTTTATTAATTTGCTCATTGTAATGGGTAGAAAATCATCACTAGCTATTGCTTAGAATCCCAGCAGCAGCAGCACTAGTGAGTGAAGCTCTTTGTCAGGTATATCATCTTCGAAAGTGTCTCCCTAATTGTTTAGTCAGGTGGTCATTGCTGGAGTAGTATTATTTACTTCATCTGGTTGATATACCCAAGAAATATTCATGATTTGGAGATGCCGGTGTTGGACTGGGGTGTACAAAATTAAAAATCACACAATACCAGGTTATAGTCGAACAGGTTTAATTGGAAGCACTAGCTTTCAGAGCGCTGCTCCTTCACCAGGTGGCGGATGAAGGAGAAGCGCTCCGAAGTGCTTCCAATTAAACCTGCTGGACTACAACCTGGTGTTGTGTGATTTTTAACTTTAAAGAAATATTCAGAGTTAGATTTATACTGAAAGACATTGCAAATCATTAAAATAAATGCAGTCATATTTATTACAAATAAACATCTATAAAACTACCGTAAAAATGTAGAATATTTCCTACTCTTTCCAATTTTGAGCTGTTGCCTTCTATAGATGGCAAAACTCACTCTTGGCTTCATCCAAATGCTCGTTTTCATTAACCCTTATCTTCTGTCGTACATTTCTCAATGCCCTGCTGTCTTAAATCAATGACCCTTTGCCATGTGAAACAAATTTGTCAATAAAAGGAAAATTGTTCACTTGGTTGACAGGGACAGTTAAAACAAATTACTCCTCATATCCTTTATGGATGCTTTAAAATTTAATTCCAATATGTATTTGTTTAAATCAAGACTGCTACAAACAAAGAAAAAGAGACCGTGGACGTGAATTCAGTGACTGTCTGGTAAAGTCCTTGCGAGTCCCATGATATATTACATCTGTAAAATGTGAGGGAATCTTTAGAAAACGAGAGAGTAACAGGAAGTGATAACAAGGGGCTAACTATCCCTCCACCCCCCCCCCCCCCCCCCCCCCCACCCCCCCTGCAAAATGCCACCTCTGGACACGTTTTTCTCTGTTAAGCATTTTCAAGAATCTATGAAAATGGGGGTTAAAAGCTGGCTACAACCCAGTTCAAGCACTTGTCAAAGAAGGTACGCCAGTGAGCTGAGTTCAAGTGCTAGTGTGATTGAAGCTCACAGTCAATGAACCACCCATGAGTCACCCTTGTGTTGCAGTTTAAAAAATCCCTGTCCCATGCTGAGCCCCGAATCCAACCACCATCAAAAAGGTTTTAACTCGTTGCAAAGCTAAAAACCCCAAAATTGAATGTTCAGCTATCAACATTCCACTGTCCACCACAGAGTCTGGACCATATATCTTATGACTGTTTTCTTTGAGTCATTTCATATTCCTAATCTGTGTGTATGTGCATTGTGTTGTTAATTCTTTTTGTGGTTAGCAACTAAGTAAGTAAGTCTTTTATTTACTCAAGAAAGTCTGGATAAGTTGGATCCTTTTAAAACTGAAATTCATTTGGCAAGAAAGGCATCCTCAAAGAAAGAATCATTTTTAAATTAATCTTGTTGTGACCATCTGCATGGGAAGGTGAATAAAGAACTGAGAGACAATAAATCCCTGCTCACCTAATAGCTTACCAAATGGGTATCAATCTGGTTCCATAATATTTTGGGGAGTCTTGACCAGGGGGTCTAGTCAGAACATGCATGAAATTAACAAAACAGTTCATTCTCTTCTGTCCATAACCAATGTCCTCCTGTCTCTCCAGTGTCTTTTGACAAACTAACAATCTGGTGCTAGTTCATCTTGGGTCACCCTCTTCTTCCATGTCCATTAGAAGCCCACTGTCGGACCATAGTTTTAGCTTGCTGCTATATTGTAAAATAGCTGATATTCAGTTGGCCATTCATTACCATTCTTGTCTAATCATCTTTTGCATTAAAGTCAATGGCATCCAGGACATTGGGTCTCATTCCAAGAATTTGTGCATGCAGTCCACACAGTAAGGTGCAATCTGGCTCCTTATGTCTTAGTAAATAGTGGCATACCTGGGGTTGGAGAATTTTTCTCTCACCATGAGATTGCTGCCATCACTGATTAATTCTGGTGCTGAAACTTCATCTTGGTCTTGAAGAGACTGACTTAAGGATGAATACTTTTGGCAGTACTTGAGAATTTGTTGCCATAGTCTGGATGTCTTCCTGTTGTGTACAGCAAGAGTTCAGTCATCTGCAGATAGAAACTCTCCAATTACTGTCTCTGTGACTTTGATGGAGACACCCAGTCTGGAGAGCTTGCAGAGTTTCTTCCTGAACTGAATCGAACACTGATGCCTCTAGGCATGTGTCTGGTGGCTTCCTAAAACTGTTCACATTTTATAAGTGTAACAATTTCAGCAAAGACAGTCAAGTGATGAGCGTTGCTTTAACCATGGAAAGATTCCCAGATAATGAGGTTATATGTGACAATCAAATCTAATTCTAATTCTACTGGCAAGTCTGATACATGATACAGCCAAGCCCAAATTCATCTCAGCCATGAGAGCATGAACAGAACAAATTAACTGACCACTTGGGAGAGGGCTCAAGTGTGGGAAACAAAAATCAAGAGAATGCAGAGAATAGGTGCTGGAAGAACCTGATAAAGGGGAGCTATTCTAGAGATCCAAGCAAAGAAACTGTCGTAATTGATAAAGGCCCTGGACAACTGTAACGAGCCACAGCTATGTCCCACAATATCAACGTCATTCAAACTAATAACTAAAGATATTGTTCCTCCTTCTCTCTCACCACAGAGGGACTGAACCACTGTTAAGTGTGTGTCCCACAGCTTGACAGCCACCTACTGTTCCAGTTCTGCCAATCATGCCTCTCAACTTAAGTCAGGAAGTTGCAGGTTCAAGTCCCATTCCAGAGATTTGCACACAAAATCCAAGATGACACTCCGGTGTTGTACTGAAAGAGTGCTGCACTGTTGGAAGAGCCATCTGTCAGATGTGAGGTTAACCTGAGGCCTCATCTGTTCTCAGGTTGTTGGAGAAGGGTGTACGTGTGTGTGTGTGTTCTTGGGAAATAGTGAGCTTAATATATGCAGGAGCTTAATTCATTCTGGTAGGACTTTCTAGAATAGGTATTGGATGCATTCAGAAGAACAAAGTCTAAACTAACCTTACGGCCTATGTTCTCAATGGACCTGTTTCCTGTGCTGATAGGGCTGTGTCTTTTTAATGCCATTATGCATTCTATTTAACAGTCCCTGTATTGGATGGCATCTGGGTACTCTGCCAATTTGCGCATTCCAGGCTCCCACAAAGAGCATTCTGATCAGATAATCTGATGCTGACTGTGGAATAAATAAATATCTATTTCCATACTGGAGGGAATCTAATCAATCACGGTAGTCAGCATAACTCCTATACTCTCAAAAGAGTGCATTTTTTTAAAAGGTTTACCTGAGGAAGCTGATGGGTCCCTGCTTTAATCAAGATTGGATTCTCTACAATGTGGAAACAGACCCTTCAGCCCAACAAGTCCATGCTGACCGTCCAAAGAGTAACCCACCCAGATTCATTTCCCTCTAACTAATGGACCTAACACTATGGCCAATTTACCTGACCAGCACATTTATAGACTGTGGGAGGAAACCCACGCAGACACAGGGAGAACATGCAAACTCTACACAGACAATCACCCAAGGTTGGAATCAAACCTGGGACCCTGGTGCTGTGAGGCAGCAGTGTTAACCACTGAGCCACCGTGCCATCCCGAAGATCCACATGATATAAAGCAAAGACTTTGATTGCGAAAATTCCCTGTTAAAAAAGGTCACACTGATGCAGTCTTCCCTTACGCCAGTCTTCATAACCTATTTTTCAAAGCCACTGCAGACCAGTAAAGCCAGTGACTAGAGATTCTGGAATCTGTTATAAGAGCTTGGATCAGCAGTTCACCAGCTCTCCCAGAGGTCCCAGCGGATTAATGCCGCCTCCAAAAGGAAGGAGAGCCTGGAGCCAGCATCAGTGAGCTCCAGTCAGTCAGGGATCTCCGAGTAGAAGTTGGCCAGTGACTGTGTTCATGTTTAAAGATGCGCATGTGCTAGTGTCTTGAACAATTTCAAATGTGTTCCATTGTTACACGTTACTTTGAGCAAATGAAGATGTCTCATCCAGAAGGAGAAGTCGGTGTTGGACTGGGGTGGACAAAGTTAAAAGTCATACAACAACAGGTTATAGTCCAACAGGTTTATTTGGAAGCACTAGCCACAGCTACCTAATGAAGAGGTAGTGCTCCGAAAGCTAGTGCTTCCCAATAACCCTGCTGGACTATAACCTGCTATTGTGCGATTTTTAACTTCATCCAAAAGACTGCCTCTTCAATGCTATCGCTCTCCCTCAGTGTTGCACTGAAGCCTCTGCATTGATTTTTTGCATTTGTTCTGGTGCAGGATTCAAATCTAAAACTTGCAACTCAAAGATAGAAGTGCTTCCAACAGAGCAATTATTAACAGTCAAAGAGCCAAATGTAATGTAAATTACGGAAATCTAAAATAAAAAAAACAGGAAATGCAAAGGACAATTATTAACATCTGAAAGATTTCTGATGTTGACTTTCTACCTGAAACTTTAAGATGTTTCTGCTTTATTTTCAGATACTGTTGAGCCTGCTTCAACCGCTCCTCTGTTCATTTTACATAACTGGCCTCAAAAGTAAGTTTGTTTCTATTGGCTGTGTTTTGTAACATAGAGTAATGGGCACAGGCCAATTTCTCGGAAAAGGGGAGTCAGTTTGTTCTTGTTAGTACAGGGTGTTTCTGTAGTTTATTCATGTGTCACACTCACAAGAATAAGCGGTTTATTTTCTTGTCTTATCAGAAAGGCTCCAGTTTAAAGCCTATTTACATGTTCTGCTAGTAACTGCAATGATTGGTGTTCAATGAACTTCCAGGTTTGTTTGTTAAGGATTTGTTAGGGCTCATCAGAGTGCAACTGTTTTGTCTGAGTGCAAAATATGGGAGATCACCTTAAAATTAGTCCAAAAAGGCACTTATTTATACAAAGTGTCACTGGAATCTGCAAATCCGACAAATGCTGCAGGAAATCAATTGAACATTTCAGAGTTGAGATTGTAGGCAAATGTATTTCAGAATATAGAACCAACTGGATAAATAGGATTGAGATACAGATCAAAAATAATCTAACTGATTGTCAGTATAGGCTTGAGGAGTTAAATTGCCTATTCCTATTCTCATGTTACTGAATTACCGCCCTAGCTTTTAAAACCTTGTTGTTGTCAGGAGAAACATGCTGCGCAGTTGGCGACATGCCAACTTTAAGGGCATTTAAATGGTCATTGGATAAACATATGGTTGAAAATGGAATAGTGTAGGATAGATAGTCTTCAGATTGGTTCTACAGGTCGGCGCAACAACGAGGGCCGAAGGGTCTGAACTGTGCTGTAATGTTCTATGACCTATGTTCTATGTCAATTAATGTGTATTCATTCTAACTTGGTCAGCTTCAATACAAAGAATAATCAAAGCAATTTTTGGATTTGTCACTCTTGGCAGAAACTGGTCTATGATCCTCCCTTTTGTAATTGCTCACCAAAAAGAGGTAACTTTTCAAATTCTCCATATAAAGGTGCTGGGTCAACAACAAAGAAAGGCATCCTTTGTGAAGAATATTCAAGAGATAGAAGGCCATGCAGAGCATAAATGATCCACTGACCAAAATCAGAATCAACAGGCCTCAAGCAAGAGAATGCATAATTCTTCTATGTTGAAAGATATGAAATGTCCAGACTTCTCCTTCATTTGTGAAGTCAGAGGACCGAGGAGAGATGATGATGTGGTAAATTTGATACAGTTATAAAATTATTGTATAATGGGTTAACAACCTGGTTAAAGCTTGGATAAGATGACGTATAAGATATGGTTTTGAACAGGTTAATATTCACATTACATTGGCTACACCCATTCTACTGATGTCACACATAATCTGTGGCTAGAGACAAGGATTTCTACTCTAGCTTTCAGAGGGAGCAGATGTATCTGTCCCAGCTCCCTAACTTCCACATCATTATAACTGGTTATACCTATTGCTATCATACAATAAACTTTGCTTTCTAAGCACAGTGTCTCTTCTGCAGATATTATACCTTGCTGTATCCTCCACTACCGATCAGTAGATGGGGTCAAGACAAAGCAATGTCAATGAAGGATTGATAGTAGTGAGCTACCTCAAACAGCCCTCAGCCAGTGCCACATATTAGTAGTGGTGCCAAAAATCACCCCAAGATAACAGGTGTGGTTACCTGAGAAAATATGACAGAGACACCATGGGAAACACAAGAGTATTTGCAAAATGTTTGGAAATTTATCTGTCACCCTTCAAATGTAAGACAACAGGTTTTCACATCACACTTAAGAAATAAAAATCGCAATTCATCATGTTGTGCTTCATAAATGTTGTTGGAGACAAATGGAGAATATTCCACCACACTCTTGAACTTGTGCCCAGTAAATGACCAGCACATTTTGGGGAGACAGAAAGTGAGCTGCTGGTCACAGTATCTCCAGCCCCTGACTTGCTTTTGTAGCCACAGTGTAAGACTGAGCCAGTAAAGTGGCACAGTGGTTAGCACTGCTGCCTCACAGCACCAGAGACCCGGGTTCAATTCCTGCCTCGGGCAACTGTCTGTGTGGAGTTTGCACATTCTCTGTGGGTTTGCTCCGGTTTCCTCCCACAGTCCAAAGATGTGCAGGTTAGGTGAATTGGCCAAGCTAAATTGCCCATAGTGTTAGGTGAAGGGGTAAATGTAGGGGAATAGGTCTGGGTGGGTTGCTCTTCGGAGGGTTGGTGTCGACTTGTTGGGCCAAAGGGCCTGTTTCCACACTGTAAGTAATCTAACCTAATGTGGTGCTGGAAAAAGCACAGCAGGTCAGGCCTCCTCATCTGAGGAGCAAGAGAGTTGACGTTTCGGGCTTAACCCTTCAGCAGGACTGGGGAGGGGGAAGGGGGCTGAGCAATAAATGGGGGGGGGGGGGAGCTGGGGGAAAGGTGTTTGGGATAGTGATAGGTGAGCGAAGATAAGAGGTGATTGTAATAGTCCGGGGGGAAGTGTGGTGTGGATAGGTGGGAAGAAAGATGGACACGTTGGTCAGGCCAAGAGGGTGGAGCCAAGTCAGAGGGTTGGATTAGGGATGGGGTGGGGTAAGAGGAGATTTGGAAACTAGTGAATTCAATGTTGAGGCCTCAAACCTCACTTACTACATCCATTAGTCTCGCTGTGGTCTCCTCTACATCGTAGGGACCGCGTGCAAACTTGCAGAACAATTCAGGGAACATCTCTGGTCCGCACGCATCAACCAACCCCACCTTCCTGTAGCCATCCACTTCAACTTCCCCTCCCAATCCCATCATGACATGTCCATACTGGGCCTCCTCCATCACCTACGCAAGGCCACCTGCAAACTGGAGGGGAACACCTCATCTTCCACCTTGGGAGCCTACAACCATCTGGGCTCAACATTGAATTCAACAGTTTTCAAAATCTTCTATCCCATGTATTTGTTCCACACTTCCCACCGACCTATCACAATCACCTCCCACCTTCGCCCATCTGTCACCAACACAACTACCTTCCCCAATGCCCACCCTCCCATTTATTTCCCAGCCCCCTTCCCCAGTCCTGACGAAGGGTCAAGCCCAAAACCTTGACTCCCCTGCTCCTCAGATGCTGCCTGACCTGCTATGCCTTTTCCAGTGCCACACTGACTCCTCCAGCATCCGTAGTCCTCATTATCTCATAGTATAAGGCCGATCTAATTCTAATGCATGGTTACCCCAGGATATTGATAGTGCTAAGTCCATATTAATGGAAGATATTAATGCTATGAAGGCATCCCAACCAAATAAGGAAATATTTATTTGTTGTAGCACAACACTGCATCACTGGTTAATTGCTTAATGGAGATAAGTATCATGCAAGGGCAGGCAAGAAACCATATTAGTCAGATTGGTTTGAGTCTGGATGGTTAGTTTATGATGTGTTCACTAAACTCGGAGGCAGAGAGAGTATTACAAATGCTCTCACTATCTTTCATGGGGATAGGAATACCTACACTTATATAGCACCTTTCACATAGCAGGGTGTCCCAAAGTAACTATTAGTGAATCGAATACTTTTTGAAATGTCGTCACTATTATAAAACGGGAAACTCAGTAGCCACTTTGCATACAGCTAGACAAACAGCAGAGACATATAGATAAGATAATCAGTTCAGTGATGCTGCTTGACAGATAACTGATAGCATTTAATTGAAAAGAGACAGTAATTTAATCAAGATTGGCATACCCTGTTAGCCTGCTATCAGATAGATTATCAGGTTGGGCTGGAAGGTGATGATTCTGTGGCTGAATTGTCTGCTAAGGCAGAGATATTCACCTTCTGTATTCATATCTCTAATTGGTGAAGTTGCTTGGGATCTTTGCAAGTTAGGGTGCCATGGAATTACATCCATTCATGAAAATGTGCAGAGAATCGGGAGAGGATCCCTTCCCCTGAGTATTTAACCTGTTCTGCCATGAATCAAGGCTGTCTACCAATAGCAGACTCAGAGAAGCAACACCCCTGACACTACCCTCCTTATAGAGTTTGTTTCCAGATTATAATTTAAGCAAAGCTTGGCAGTTAGCTGTCAGTCATCATTAACTGGTGTATTCTCCATGGCAATATCTCTACCAATCTGAGTCCACTTACCAACCAATCAACACTCATCTCTCAAACAGTATAGATTAGATTAGATTACTTACAGTGTGGAAACAGGCCCTTCGGCCCAACAAGTCCACACCGACCGCCAAAGCGTAACCCACCCATTCCCCTACATTTACCACTTTACCTAACACTACAGGCAATTTAGCATGGCCAATTCACCTGACGTGCACATCTTTGGACTGTGGGAGGAAACCGGAGCACCCGGAGGAAACCCACGCAGACACGGGGAGAATGTGCAAACTCCACACAGTCAGTCGCCTGATTCGGGAATTGAACCCGGGTCTCTGGCGCTGTGATGCAGCAGTGCTAACCACTGTGCCGCCATGCCACCCACATTAGATTACATTACAGTGTGGAAACAGGCCCTTCGACCCAACAAGTCCACACCGACCCGCCAAAGCGTAACCCACCCATACCCCTACATTTACCCCTTACCTAACACTACAGGCAATTTAGCATGGCCAATTCACCTGACCAGTATAAACATTTTTTTCCATTTACTTTGACATTTCTTGTGAATTGTCCAATGAGTGCAAAAAGAAAAAATTCAACAAAATACACCTTTTTTAAAAGCAAAACTCAATTTCTGGGCTTCTAAACAATTAACAGTTACAAAAGGATATCTTGGATTAAATAGTACCTTCAGGACCAGCAAAAATCCCAAAGAATTTTGTGTCAATGATATGACTTTTGAAATACAATCACTGTTGTAATCTTGGAAATGACAATCGTTTATCAATCCCATAAACAGGAAAGTAGTAATGACCAGGTTATCTGCTTTTGCAATTTTGGTTGGGAGATAAATATTGACAAGGAACTGGGGATAGATCCCCTGCTCTTTTTCGAAATTAGAGATGGGATCTTTGAATCCATTAAGAGACCACATGTGGGTAAGTTTCAATGGCTGTTTTGAGAAACGCCACTTTGAACAGTGCAGAACTGCAAAGCACAAAAGTAGAATTTTAATCTCAAAGCCTGGAGTGGGAGGTGTACTGATAGGAGAGTACTACTCACTGAGTAATGGGAAAAAATTCCAAACAGTGTAACTTGTACTTACAACACAACTTCCCAAAACAAATGACTTAATGCCTATCAAATATAGTTAACACATGCAGGGAACGTATTGTGAGTGCAACAATCTTCAGACTCGATCTGAAATGGAAACTGCAAATTCTCAGCAGGTTTGGATATATGTGAGGAGGGAGAATGAATGTTTGAGTTTCAGGTCAGTGACCCTTCATCAAAACTGGAAGCAGTTACAACTGGCATTGAGGCTGTGGAATGGGCTGGATTGTGGGAAGAGGGACAAAAAAGATCTGCGATAAAGTGGAGAGATTGAAATGGTCAACTGATCAGAATGATGCTGTGTGTCCAGATGCCTCAATGGGGAATTACATTTCTGTGGCTAGTTAAGACCTGCCCTCCAAATTCCAAAGGAGCATAACCATCAAAAACCTTTGCACCGTGAATACCAGGTAATTTCTCCTGACTGGCCTTGGTTTCCTCTTTGTCTGAAGAACAAGGATGTTGCCAGAGTTGGAGGGTTTGAGCTATAGGGAGAGGCTGGATAGGCTGGGGCTGTTTTCGCTGGAGGGTCGGAGGCTGAAGGGTGACCTTATTAGAGGTTCATAAAATCATGGATAGGGTGAATAGCCAAGATCTTTTCCCAAAAGTAGGGGAAATCAAAACTAGAGGGTATAGGTTTAAGGTGACAGGGGAAAGACTTTTCACGCAGAGAGTGGTGCATGTATGGAATGAGCTGCCAGTGGAAGTGGCGGAGTCAGGTACAATTACAACATTTAAAAGGTATCTGGATGGGTACATGAATAGGAAGGGGTTACAGGGGACTGGATCAAAATGCTGGCAAATGGAACTATGTTAATTTAGGATACCTAGTCGGCATCAATGAGTTGGACCAAGAGTCTGTTTCCTTGCTGTACATTTCTACGACCATGTGCATCTATAACATATCCATTGCTGACCATCACGGTTGTATGATCAACACAGACAGTGATCAGTGCTGTAAGGGTTAATAACTTGTGACTGGAAGTTCCTCCTGCTACAATGGTTTAAGGTCATTGCTCTGCTGCACTGACAGGAGTAACAACCAAGCTTTGCCTGCTGCTCCTAATCACCCTCCCCCCACTTCACTTCTGCTTGCTAGGGTGGCCTGCTCTTGTGGCTCCCTGTTTGACTGTGCGAGGGCATTGTGAGTCACGACGAACTGACTCAATCGCTGCGTTGTTCTGGCAGCCTGCCTGATGGATGAGGTGCACCCTGGCTATGCATGCAGCTTTTCCCACGTGAAAGAGTGAAAAATGTGTCATTCTGTTTATAAGAGAAAAGGGTGTTCATCCCCTCCCAATCATTTCCTACAAACTGGATTGAATTAAACTGTAATGACTCTGTCAGAGGCCACTGGGATTATAGATGCTCACTGTAGGCTGGTGAGATTTTCTTCATTGTTGCTAATAATGACAACTTCAATATTCCTGTTTCTTAGCCTTATTTATGGTAGAGTTACTTCTATATTAGTAAATACCATATCGTACTTAGTCTTGGGAAAAGAAACAGAAAGGATTCAATAAAATCTTTGTTAATCACCAACTAGTTAATTCCAGTGTGCCCTTTTGAACAAGGACTGAAGCTCAATGTTGAACTAGTCTAATTTCCCACTTTAATCATAGAATCCTGCAATGTGGAAGCAGGCCATTCAGCCCATCAATTCACATCAACCCCCCAAGGAGCATTCCACCTCCCCCCTCCCCCCCAAAACCCATCCCTGTAACCCCATATTTCCCATGGCTAATCCATCTCGCCTACACACCCCTGGACACTATGAGCAATTTAACATGGCCAATCCACCTAACCTGCACATTTTTCGACTGTAGGAGGAAACCAGAGCACCGGGAGGAAACCTGAGCAGACACGGGAGAATGTGCAAACTCCACATAGACAGTTCCCCAAGGCTGGAATCGAACCCAGGTCCCTAGCACTGTGAGGCAGTAGTGTTAACCACTGAGCCACAGAGCCACCCATGTCACTTGAGCCAGAGGTAAAGACCAGATAAAGTGGCCAATATTATAGATTAAAGCTGCTCCCTGCATGTCTTTCACTTGCTTTTAAAGTTTCAAATTGTTGATTATTCTCTCTTCAGCTGGCATTATGGGTTAATGTGCTACCTAGTATAATTGAGTCAAACTGACAGGAAATGTGCCAGCTAAATGCCTGGTCTGTTTCCAATGAATGATAGGAGTCTTACCGCCACTGTCCTCAACACTTCAAGACCAGAAAAGGAAAGAAATCAGCAATGGCTCCTGATCTCAGCCGCTGCGCTCCTGGTGAAAGTTGTGCTTTTATTATTCATTCATGGGATGTGCTGAGCCAAGGCTACCATTCATTGCCCATCCTTCACAATGTGTGTATGTACAGCATCAGTCTGATATTAGATCTTTTATAACCAAACAATTTCTAACATTCACTACCTCAGTTTAGACTTAGTGACAAACCTGTGGTGCCGTGCTCAGCATGAGTCACCCAAAACCCATAAATCAAATTACTAACCTGATGCCAGGCAAACTACTTCCTGTAGTTCTTGACGGGACACACACCTACTAGAATAGATCACCATAGATGGCACGTTATGAGTTTATTTGGGCTAAAGTGGAATCATTAGTATTTTCGCTTTAGAACAGAATGACTTGTAAGCACGGTTAACTAAAGTGAACAGGCAAATTCGGTTAAAGGATAGATCAACAAGGATTAGCAACATTGAATGGGATATTCAGAATTCCTATGAGAAAGAAATATTTCAAGTGAAGGCGCAATCATCTGTGGTTAACTAAACAAGTTAAAGATAACTTAATGAAAAAGTTAAAAATCACACAACACCAGGTTATAGTCCAACAGGTTTAATTGGAAGCACACTAGCTTTCACACTTGCTTCCAATTAAACCTGTTGGACTACAACCTGGTGTTGTGTGATTTTTAACTTTGTACACCCCAGTCCAACACCGGCATCTCCAAATTAATGAAAAAGCTAATCATTGTGCAAAGACAGATTGTAGTTCAAAAGATTGGATAGAATATAAAACATAGCAGTGTGAGTAAAATATTAATAAGAAGGGGAAATTAGAGTATGAGAGAAAGCTGGCAATAAATATAAAAGTTGATCAGAATTTCCATAGATTTTTTTTGAGAAGGAAAAGAATTAACAAAGTGCTTGTCCTATAGAAAGTGAGTCTCAGAAGTTAGTAATGTGAAAAAAGAGATAGCAAATGAATTGAACAGGTATTACAGGGATGTAGCAAAAAGGATCGAAGTACCATTCACAAAATAGCTGCGATTCAAGAGAAGGAAGGGAACGAAGAATTCAAGAAAATCACTACCTCCGGGGAAGTGACACTAAGCAAACTGTTTGAGCTGTGGGAGTCGGTGGGTTTGTAGAAGATGTCAGTGTCAAGTCGGTCGTCACTGATGGAGATGGAGAGGTCCAGGAAGGGGAGGGAGGTGTCAGAGATGGTCCAGGTAAATTTAAGGTCAGGGTGGAATGTGTTGGTGAAGTTGATGAATTGCTCAACCTCCTCGCGGGAGCACGAGGTGGCGCCAATGCAGTCATCAATGTAGCGGAGGAAGAGGTGGGGAGTGGTGCCGGTGTAATTACGGAAGATCAACTGCTCTACGTAGCCAACAAAGAGACAGGCATAGCTGGGGCCCATACATGTGCCCATGGCTACCCCTTTGGTCTGGAGGAAGTGGGAGGATTCAAAGGAGAAATTGTTAAGGGTGAGGACCAGTTCGGCCAAACGAATGAGAGTGTCGGTGGAGGGGTACTGTTGGGAATGTCTGGAGAGGAAAAAACGGAGGGCTTGGAGGCCCTGGTCATGGTGGATGGAGGTGTAGAGGGATTGGATATCCATGGTGAAGATGAGGCGTTGGGGGCTGGGGAAACGGAAGTCTTGGAGGAGGTGGAGGGCGTGGGTGGTGTCTCGAACGTATGTGGGGAGTTCCTGGACTAGGGGGGATAGGACAGTGTCGAGGTAGGTAGAGATGAGTTCAGTGGGGCAGGAGCATGCTGAGACAATGGGTCGGCCAGGGTGGTCAGGCTTGTGGATCTTGGGAAGGAGGTAGAACCGGGCAGTACGGGGTTCCCGGACTATGAGGTTGGAAGCTGTGGGTGGGAGATCTCCTGAGGTGATGAGGTTCTGTATGGTCTGGGAGATGATGATTTGGTGATGGAGGGTGGGGTCATGGTCAAGGGGGCGGTAGGAAGAGGTGTCCTCGAGTTGGCATTTGGCTTCAGCGATGTAGAGGTCAGTGCGCCAGACTACCACTGCGCCCCCTTTGTCTGCTGGCTTGATGGTGAGGTCAGGATTGGAGCAGAGGGATTGGAGGGCTGCGCGTTGTGAGGGTGAGAGGTTAGAGTGGGGGAGGGGGGTCGACAGGTTGAGGCGGTTAATGTCCCGGCGGCAGTTGAAAATGAAGAGGTCGAGGGCAGGTAATAGGCCAGCGCGGGGTGTCCAGGTGGATGCATTGTGTTGGAGGTGGGCGAAGGGGTCCTCGGAAGGTGGGCGGGAGTCCTGATTATGAAAGTAAGCTCGGAGGCGGAGGCGACGGAAGAATTGTTCGATGTCACGGCGTGTATTAAATTCATTGATGCGTGGACGGAGGGGGACGAAGGTGAGTCCTTTGCTGAGGACTGATCGTTGGTCCTCAGTGAGGGGGAGGTCTGGAGGGATGGTGAAAACTCGGCAGGGCTGGGAGCTGGGAGCTGGTGTGGGTGTAGAGCTGGGAGTGGGGTCGGAGCCAGTACCTGGAGTGGGTGTGATGGTGGGGGGAATGGGGGTAGAGTCATGAGCAGGGGTAGTGTTCCCCTCGGGGTTCTGGGGGGTGGGGATAGTGACAGTGGGGTCTGTGGGGGGCGTGTCAGCAGAATGCAGGTGAGTGGCGCTGGTGGGGTCGGAAGTGGTGGCAGACACGGCAGTAGGGGTGGCGGAAGTCACTGAGCGTGTGGCATCAGCGATGATGTGAGGAGCGGAAGTGGCTGTGGGAGTGGCCATGATGGGGGCAGAAGTGACATCATCAATCAGCGTGGGGGTGGTAGCTGCATCAGCCGCATGGCTAATGGTGTTTCCGAGGCCAGGGGAATCTTCTGGAATGTTCGAGGAGCGCTGGGTATGGAGCTGGGTAGATAAAAGTTTGTTGTACTTACAGTTTTTGATGTTTGAGATGGAATTGAAATACTGTTTGTTGAGAGTATGAATTCTCCTGAGGATGTAGTACAGAGTGGGTCCTTTGCAATTCTGAGAGAGTGTGGCCCTCAGCTGAGGCAGGGCAGACTGTAGAGAGGTTAGGTACCGGCGCATTGCTGCAAGCGTGGAGCGGAGGATCTTGATGGAGAACCGTTGCTGGTGTTTTTGAATCTGTAATCTGTACTGTTTGTCCTGTTCGGGTCCGAACTCTGCTGGTTTAAAGGTGGTCCGGAGTCCGTGTGGGGTGAGTTGGTTACGGAGACAGGCACTGAGGAAGCAAATGTGGCTGTGATAGCGAGTTTGTTTCAGGACAGTGTTGAACTTCACCTGAGGATCTGAAAAGAACATGGTTAGAGGGACATGATGTGGAGATGCTGGAGTTGGACTGGGGTGGACAAAGTTAAAAATGACACAACACCAGGTTATAGTCCAACATGTTTAATTGGAAGCACACTAGCTTTCCACAACTTCCATGATTTGGGGAAGGTACCATTAGATTGGAAACCAGTGAATGTATCCTGATCATCCAATACAGAAGGGGGCAGAAAGCAGTAAGCTACAGGCTAGTTACCTTAATCATTAATAGGAAAGATATTTGAAGCTGTTATTAAAGAAATTGTAGCGAGTCTGTTAGAAAGGATCAAGGTAATAGGAAACAGTTTTACAAAAACAAACATTTAAATAATTCTTGTAAAACACTTCAATTTTATCTGGAGGATTTCAATTTTGAATGTTTGCTGGGAAATGGATTTATTCCAAGTTTTGTGGCAATTGTTTATTTAAAAGAAGTCATTGAAAGGTCACTTTCAATGACTGTGAAAGGGCATTGAATGTTTTTTCAACAGAAATCCTGGTAATCATGTGATTGGTGATAACTACTTACATTGCTGTATACTCCTGCTGTGGGTGTGTTGAACAATGACTGGCTTTGAGAGTGTGAGTGAAATTAGTTGATTTGATTAGATTAGATTAGATTCCCTACAGTATGGAATACTGACACTTTGAAGAGTAACCCACCCATACCCATTCCCCATATTAACCCCTGACTATGGGCAATTTGGAATGACCAATTCACCTAACCTGCACATCCTTGGATTGCAATTGGCATCAAGAAATCTGTGAGGGAAAACTGCCCAGCCGATCCCTCCCATTTCTGAAAATGAGTTCAGAGTGAAACTGATCTGTTCCTCTGAAAGAGCCATAGCAGAAATGTTTCTATATTGCATTTCCTGAGTAGGCTGTGCCCAGAAATCTCCAGAGACAACTGTATGTGAATAGTGATTTGGCTACGTGCATCAGAAACTCAAAGCAACAGACTTTGGAACATACATGCGTGTAGATTTTACTTACCTCCCATAACAGCATTACTGTTGAGACCCTATTTGAACAATAACAGTTCTTCTTCTACCTCAGTGACAGCCAGCTCATTAAAAAATTATTAGGTGTCCCCTAAGCAAGATAGGAGTCAAAAGCTGCTTGTCTCGTCAAGCGGTGAATGCATGTGCAATGTAGAATACAGATTGACAGCTACTTGTACACTCAAGTCTCTTGCTAGTGCCAGCCTTCAGTCTGGTGTGACCCACATAACCAATTCTCTGCTCAAAAATCCTGTATTCACCTGTTTTAGAAACTGCCTTTCTGTAAGAAGGCAGCGAGTGGTAGTTGATGGAAAATATTCAGCCTGGAGTCTGGTTACTAGTGGTGTGCCACAAGGATCTATTTTGGAACCAATGCTATTTGTCATTTTTATAACTGACTTGGACGCAGGCATAGGGTTAGTAAGTTTGCAGATGACACTAAAGTCAGTGGAGTGGTAGACAGTGTGGAAGAATGTTGCACGTTGCAGGGGGACTTAGATAAACTGCAGAATTGGGCTGAGAGGTGGCAAATGGAGTTCAATGCAGATAAATGTGAGGTGATTCACTTTGGGAAGAATAACAGGAAGGCAGAATACTGGGTCAATGGAAAGATTCTTGGTAGTGTGGATGTGAAGAGGGATCCTGGTGTCCATGTACATAGATCCCCCGAATGTTGCCACCCAGGTTGATAGTGCTGTTAAGAAGGCATATGGTGTGTTAGGTTTCATTGGTAGAGGGACTAGTTATGGCGCCATGATGTCATGCTACAACTGTGTAAAATGCTAGTGCGGCCTCACTTGGAATATTGTGTACAGTTCTGGTTGCCTCATTATAGGAAGGATGTGGAAGCATTGGAAAAGGTGCAGAGGAGATTTATTAGGATGTTGCTTGTTCGGGAGGGAAGGTCTTATGAGGAAAGGCTGAGGGACTTGGATCTGGTCTCTTTGGAAAGAAGAAGGTTAAGAGGGGATTTAATAGATGATCAGAGGATTAGATAGGGTGGACAGTGAGAGTCTTTTTCCTAGGATGACGGCATTGGCTTGTACGAGGGGGCATAGCTGCAAATTGAGGGGTGATAGACTTAAGACAGATGTCAGAGATAGGTTCTTTACTCAGAGAGTGGTAAGAGCATGGAATGGCCTGTCTGCCAATATAGCTGACTCAGCCACATTAGGGCATTTACTGTCCTTGGATAAGCACATGGATAATGATGGGATAGTGTAGGGGAATGGGCTTAGATTAGTTCACAACATCGAGGGCCGAAGGGTCTGTTCTGTGCTGTATTGTTCTATGTTCTATGTTCTATGTTTTCTCTGGGCCCTCTTCTTGGCCAGCTGAGTTATTCCTTTACTGTTTATTTCCTCCATCACCCCTCCAATAGTCAGTTGCTGAATATCAGAACCATCAATGATTGTCCCCAGTCGACTGTCAACATTGACCATCATGATGTCATTTGTAGGTGACCTTGCTACAGAGGGGTGGATGACCTAAAGGTTGTGACCCTCAGTTCACAGTACAGATGGCCTTGGGTTTACAGTCATCACCATCATCCAAGTGATGGTTGTGACTGAGCCAGCCCAGACATCATTGTAATGAGGGCAGATAATTTCTAATCAGCTTGTTTGCAATGACACACCTCTGAAGCAGCTGGAAATGGAACCTGGCTCTCCTGGCTCAGAATTAGGGACACTACCACTGCACCACAAGAGCCCAAAAATGAGTGTATACTGATGGAACTAACACACTCCAGAATCTCTATGTTGATGACTTTGTCCTGCCAAACAATACTGAGGGCACATCTGTGGCAGTGAAAGTGGAAATTGTTCAGCCTTTTTAAATCCTTTAGGAACAGGCTTACTGAGAAAACAAAACTTGTTTGTGACTATCATCACCAGTTCTTACACAATGCAAGGATTTGAACCCAAAACCCTCCTAAATCTCTTGTTATGTTCCTCTTCCTTTAAGATCTAGCACAACAATAAATGAAAACAAAAAACCCTGACATTTTGGCCTCTGAATCAAACCAGACTCGAAACATTAATTCTGTTTCTCTCTCTCTTGCAAATTGTGTCAGACCTGCTGAGTATTTCCAGGTTTTTCTGTTTGTACTTGAGACATCCTGCATTTTCAGTCATTTTGTTTTATCCTATTGACCAAGGATTTAGTTGTCTAACCTGATGCCTCCTTCCTTTGCTAATTAATGCTGATAATGCTCCCCTGAAGCACCTTTACTTGGGATGTTTTCATAAAGGTTCTATTTAAACGTTGTTGTGGAAGCAAGGAGGCAAGTGCTTTGTGTCAGGAACCTGAGTTCTGAAAGAGAGCCTCACTCAAATTGTTAACCCACCTTTTCTGTTTTTGGACGCTAATTGGCCTCCTGTCTATGGCAAGCAATCTCTGTTTCTGTGCCACACTGTCCCTAGACTACAGGCCTGAAGTCAGTGTTACTGGATGGATCAGAGAATTGCCAGAGCAACCTGGAACCCACCAAAAATTGAACTGCAGCATACAAAGCACGGTCTATTTTAGAAAGTTCAAAAACACAGAAACAGTCAACATTTAATAAACAAGTCACAACATCATCTCAGTATCTTGTGGAAACTTATTTTTCAATACAATATGCTGCAAAATCCCATTTCATATTCTTTTTGTCAATGGAATTCTAACAACTTGACATTTAAGGTTCGTGTTAGAACTGACTGAATGGGATTCTGCTGCCATCTACTGGAAAATACTCAAGAGTCCAGGCAGCATCTGTGTAGAAAACAGACAAGCTACTTTGGCTGTTGTCCCTTCCCTAGATCCTGAAATTTCATCTGTCTGCACAGACTGCCACTCTAATCTAGTCTGGAAAAGCACAGCCGGTCTGCACAGACTGCCTATCTATCTGAGGTAAAAACAATGACTGCAGATGCTGGAAACCAGATTCTGGATCAGTGGTGCTGGAAGAGCACAGCAATTCAGGCAGCATCCGAGGACAGGCAAAATCGACGTTTCGGGCAAAAGCTTTATTCCTGATGAAGGGCTTTTGCCCGAAACATCGATTTTGCCTGTCCTCGGATGCTGCCTGAATTGCTGTGCTCTTCCAGCACCACTGATCCAGAATGCCTATCTATCTGAGCCTGTCTAGTGATTTTATCAAATTTTGCCTCAAATTTCCAGTACCTCTACCTGCATTATTTCCACTTAGATGTATTCATTGTTCTTTAATTTTTCTCACAGTTTCAATGTACTTCTGCTTCATTAAAATTGGCAATTTAATTTCTTTCCCTCTTTCTTCCTATTTTCCAACAATTTCTTCCCCTGATCATGACTCTGTGGTAAACACAGCTGGAATACCAAGAACAGTGTTTGGTCCCTTTCTCAAATACACATATAATGGCATTGGAGACAGTCCAGAGAGGTTTCACTTGGCTGATATGGAAGATATGGAAGGGCTACGTTTTGTGATGATGTTGAGTAGGTTTGAGATGGTACTCAATGGAGTTTTTAGGAAAATGAGAGGTGACCTTATTAAAACATACACAATTGCTTGGTGATTTGACAGGGTAGTTATGGAAAGGTTGTTTAATTAGATTACTTACAGCGTGGAAACAGGCCCTTCAGCCCAACAAGTCCACACTGACCCGCCGAGGCGCAACCCACCCAGATCCATTCCCCTACATTTACCCCTTCACCTAACACTACGGACAATTTGGTATGGCCAATTCACCTAACCTGCACATTTTTGGATTGTGGGAGGAAACCCAGGCAGACACAAGGAGAATGTGCAAACTCCACACAGAGAGTCGCCTGAGGCAGGAATTGAACCCAGGTCTCTGGCGCCGCGAGGCAACAATGCTAACCACTGTGCCTCCCACAACCCCTTGTGGGAGAGTCTAGGAGCACAGGGCATAATGGAGTCACCTATTTAAAATGGAGAAAAGCTCTGAGGGTAGAGAATCTGAGGAATTCTTTACCAGAGAGGGCTGTAGAGGTTGGGTCATTAAGAAGATTCGAAGCTGAGATGGTGAGATTTTTAGCCAGTAAGGGAATCGAAGGAGTTGACGATTATCAGATCAACCATTGAACTGATTGATTGGTGGAGCAGATTCAATGATCTATGTTTGCTCCTACATCTTATGGTCTTATGGATATGATCTTGGCTGATGTTTCTGTATAATATTGATAAGTGCCGCACTGTCTGCAGTATAAGGCAGAGTGATAGAATACTCCCCACTTGCCTGGATGGCTGCAACTCCAACAACACTCAAGAAGCTTGACACCATCCAGGACAAAGCTGCCCGCTTGACAAGCATCCACTCCCTCAACCACCAACCACTGCAGAAATTCACCAAAGATCCTTTGACAGCACCTTCTAAATCCACGACCAGTTCCATTTGAATGAACAAGGGAAGCCGATATATAAGAACATCACAACCTTCAAGTTCCCTTCCAAGTCACTCATCATTCTGACTTGGAAATATGTCATTGTTCCTTCACTATCGCTGGGTCAAAATCCTGGAATTCTCTCCCTAATAGCATTGTAGGTCAACCAAAACAGCAGTTCAAGAAAGCAGCTCACCACCACCTTCACAAGGGCAACTCGGGACAGGCAATAAATCCCAGGATGGAAATAGCAAAGACCAGAGGGCATAGTTTAAGCTTCGGGGTGGAACACCTTCCACCCCGACCTCAGATTCACCTGGACAGTCTCGGACCCATCCCTCCCCTTCCTAGACCTTTCTGTTTCTATCTCAGGCGACCGAATCAACACGGACATCTACTACAAACCAACCGACTCCCACAGCTACCTGGACTACACCTCCTCCCATCCTGCCCCCTGTAAAAACGCCATCCCATTCTCCCAATTCCTTCGTCTCCACCGCATCTGCTCCCAGGAGGACCAGTTCAAAATACGTACAACACAGATGGCCTCCTTCTTCAAGGACCGCAATTTCCCCCCCGACGTGGTCGACGGTGCCCTCCACCGCATCTCCTCCACTTCCCGCTCCTCCGCCCTTGAGCCCCGCCCCTCCAACCGCCACCAGGACAGAACCCCACTGGTCCTCACCTACCACCCCACCAATCTCCATGTACAGCGCATCATCCGCCGTCACTTCCGCCACCTCCAAACAGACCCCAGCACCAAGGATATATTTCCCTCCCCTCCCATATCAGCTTTCCGTAGAGACCACTCCCTCCGCGACTCCCTTGTCAGATCCACACCCCCCACCGACCCAACCTCCACTCCCGGCACCTTCCCTTGCAACCGCAGGAGGTGCAACACTTGCGCCCACACCTCCCCCCTCACTTCTCTCCAAGGCCCCAAAGGAAACTTCCATATCCGCCACAGATTCACCTGCACCCCCACCCACATCATCTACTGCATCCGCTGCAGCCGGTGTGGCCTCCTCTATATTGGGGAGACAGGCCGCCTACTTGCGGAGCGATTCAGAGAGCACCTCTGGGCCACCCGGACGAACCAACCCAACCACCCTGTAGCACAGCATTTCAACTCCCCCTCCCACTCCACCGAGGATATGCAGGTCATTGGACTCATCCACCGCCAAACCACAACAACGCGACGGTCTGAGGAGGAGCGTCTTATCTTCCGACTGGAAACCCTCCAACCACAGGGGATGAACTTGGACTTCACCAGTTTCTTCATTCCCCCCTCCCCCCACCTTGTCTCAGCCGAATCCCTCCAGCCCGGCACCGCCTTCCTGACCTGCAGTCTTCTTCTTGACCTCTCCGCCTCCATCCTACTCCGACCTATCACCCTCACCTTGACCTCTTTCCACCTATCACATTTCCAACGCCCCTCCTCCAAGTCCCTCCTCCCTACCTTTTATCTTCTCCTGCTGAACACTCTCTGCTCATTCCTAAAGAAGGGCCTGTGCCCGAAACGTCGAATCCCCTGCTCCCTGGATGCTGCCTGACCTGCTGTGCTGTTCCAGCAATAAAGTTTCAACATAGTTTAAGCTGAGCAGGGCAAGGTTTAAAGGAGATATGTGAGGCAAGTTTTTTACAAAGGGGGTGGTTAGTGCCTGTTATGCTCTACCATATTTTATTTGGTGGTAGAGGTGATAATTTAAGATATGATAACAATGTATAGGAGGCATTTAGATCGTTCCATGGAACAGGCAGGGAATAGAGGGATATGCAACATGTGTGGGCAGATGGAATTAGTTTAGGATTGCATCATGGTCTGCACAGTTATGGTGGGTCAAAGGGCCTGTTCCTGTGCTGTACTGTTCATGTGTTTAACTCATTCTATAAATAGCCCCATTCTCAATGATGGGCGAGCCCAAGCATAAAGTTCTTGAGAACATCTTCAGCCAAAAGTACCGAGTGGATGATCCATTTCAGCCTCCTCCTGAGGTTCCCTGTATCACAAAGGCCAGTCTTCAACCAATTCAATTCACTGCATATCATCTCAAGACGCAGCTGAAGACACTGGATACTGAAAAGGTCAAGGGCCCTGACAACATTACAGCAATAGTACTGAAGACCTGGTCCAGAACAAGCTGTGCCCCTGGTCAAGATGTTCCAATGCAACTCTAGCAGCTACCCATGAGGAATATTGCCCAGGTATATCCTGTCCACTAAAAGCACGACACATGTAACTTGACAGTTAGCAACCCCATCAGTCTACTCTCAATGAGGAAAGTGATGATAGTTGTTGTTGTGCTGTTGTTCCAGCAGTGCCTAGACAGCAATAGCTTCCTCATTGATGCTCAGTTTGGGGTTTTCCAGGGTAATTATTCTCCTTCCTAACGCCCAAAGCCTGTACCCCATCTACAAGGCTCTGGTTCAGGAGTGTGATAGACTTGCCTGGATCTATGGAGGTCCAACAACACTCAAGGAGCTTGATGCCATCCAGGACATCTATATGGTGGTTCTTCTGGCTTTATTGCATCTTTCTTGTAGTGCTACCTCCAAGAGTTTGGGTTGAAGACAGCATGGTAATGGAGAAGGCAAGGTCAACAATTGTTTTGCACATAGGACATATATATAAAACTACCTATTACTTGTTAAGACTAAATCATACAATACAAGGTATTCAGAAATATACCAGCTTCAAAATCTTTCTATGATATTATTGAAAGACTATGTAATTGATTCTATTGTCTACAGCTGGCACATCTACACTGAACATGTTTCCCTCTTCCTATTTCTCCTAACCCCTCACATACTCTGCTAACTAGGTGCTGTGAGAAGTTGCTGCATGATATTATTGCAAGGTTGTTCCAGGATCCCAGAGCCCTTACACAACACAACATTCCATCCTGACCTTCTGTGACATCTTCTTAATCCATTGACCAAGTATTCCACCACAACATGGCTAACAAGAACCTGGATCACATGCATCACGTTTCCTGCAATTCTGCTCTGACCTCTTTTCATGCCTCCCTGGGCTACTGTAAGTTGGCTTGGTAGTTAGCACTGCTGCCTCACAGTGCCAGAGTACTGGGTTCAATTCTAGTGTTGGGAGACTGTCTGTGTGGAGTTTGCACATTCTCCCTGTGTCTGTGTGAATTTCCTCCTACAGTCCAAAGATATGCAGGTCAGGTAAATTGGCCATGCTAAATTATCCATTGTGTTCAGGAATATGTTAGTTAGGGGTAAAAGTAGGGGAATGGGTCTGGGTGGGTTATCCTTCAAAAGTTTGATGTGGAGTGATTCTAAGGTGCCTTTCATCTTCATCTTTCACCCCACTAGCATCTGTGTTGAACAAGTCATATTCCATCACTCCCAGAGTGATGCAAGTAAAGATATTTACACTTCCCACCTCTTTCTACATTACAAAGGACCTGAGATACTCTGGTCCACTCTGCTGTTACTCCCAACAAACTTGTGGTATTAATTGGTGGAAAGGTGTTGCCATCATTCCTCTTCCCTTGACTGGTTCTAAGGACGACTTCATTTCGGATGGCAGATAAATAACCACCAGTGTGTCTCACCAAGAAGAGGCATGTGTCATAACAAAGTTTAGTTCATTGCATGTTAGCAACAAGTTCTGTTCAAAAGATAAACACTGTTACTAAGACAACGTGGAGACCTGTGGATATAGGTCTGTACTTGATGTGATTCTAAGATGTTTTGCCTTGTCTCCACCTGGATGACATCATCACATTAAGTGGAAATTATTGTTGCCTCCAACATTAACCCTTCCTGAACCATCGCCTTATATAACAAATTCATCTTCCTCCCACCAGCACCAGTGCAAGAGGAGGTAACACATGCACTTTTTCTTCCTCTCTCCTCACTGTCTGAGACTGTAAATGAAGGAGCAATTTACGTGCACGTTCTTCAATCTAGTCCACTATATTCACTGTTCATAATGTGCGTTCCTCTCCAGTAGGGAGAGCAAATGTAGATTGGGTGACCACTTTGTGGAAGACCTTCACAAGTGTGACCTGAAGTTCCAGATGGTCTGCCATTTTAATTCTCCACTTTGCTTTCACACTGACATCTCTGTCCTTGATCTGTTGCACCAGTCCAGTCTCAAGAGCGATATAAGTGGGAATCGGTTTAGCTCAGTTGGTTGGCTTGTTGGTTTTACAGAACAGTGTAATGCCAACAGCATGGGTTCAATTCCCATCACTGGCTTGAGGTTACTATGAAGGACTGTACTTCAAAACTTCTTCCCTTGCTGAGGTCTGGTGGCCCTCAGGTTAAATCACCACCAGTTGCATCTCTCTAGTAAGAGAGCAGCCCCTATGGTCTGGTAAGACGATGTTGACACAACAACAATATAAGCTTGAGGAGCAGTTCTATATGTTTTAATTTGGCGCTTCACAGCCTTTGGGGCTCAGCGGTGAATTTGACAATGTCAAACCCCAATTTGATTCCTTTGCTTGTTTCAATTTTTCCATACTTCCATTTTCAAACAAAATTGCACACACTCTCTGGTAAAGCTTTCTTTGCTTTATTTCTTTGTTTGGTTCCATACTCTATCTCCATCTTTTTTGGCTCTGGGAGACTAAGGCCCAGTTATTCCAATGCTAGATTGACATTATAGCAGCATAGACTGAACCTGCACATCAGGACCATGCATAAGTCAAGACACAGCTACTCTGAGAGAATTGTCCAAGAAACTATAGCTTTGGCAAATAGAATTAAGGAGAATCCAAAGAGTTTTTACAAATACATTAAGGGCAAAAGGGTAACTAGGGAGAGAATAGGGCCCCTCGAAGATCAGCAAGGCAGCCTTTGTGTGGAGCCACAGAAAATGGTGGAGATACTAAATGAGTATTTTGCATCAGTATTCACTGTGGAAGAGGATATGGAAGATATAGGCAGTAGGGAAATAGATAGTGGCATCTTGCAAAATGTCCATATTACAGAGGAGGAAGTGCTGGATGTCTTGAAACAGGTAAAGGTGGATAAATCCCCAGGACCTGATCAGGTGTATCCTAGAACTCTGTGGGAAGCTAGGGAAGTGATTGCTGGGCCTCTTGCTGAAATATTTGTATCATCAATAGTCACAGGTGAGGTGCTGGAAGACTGGAGGTTGGCAAACGTGCTGCCACTGTTTAAGAAGGGTGGTAAGGACAAGCCGGGGAACTATAGACCGGTGAGCCTGACCTCGGTGGTGGGCGGGTTGCTGGAGGGAATCCTGAGGGACAGGATGTACATGTATTTGGAAAGGCAAGGACTGATTAGGGATAGTCAACATGGCTTTGTGCGTGGGAAATCATGTCTCACAAACTTGATTGAGTTTTTTGAGGAAGTAACAAAGAGGATTGATGAGGGCAGAGCAGTAGATGTGATCTATGTGGACTTCAGTAAGGCGTTCAACAAGGTTCCCCATGGGAGACTGATTAGCAAGGTTAGATCTCATGGAATACAGAGAGAACTAGCCATTTGGATACAAAACTGGCTCAAAGGTAGAAGACAGAGGGTGGTGGTGGAGGGTTGTTTTTCAGACTGGAGGCCTGTGACCAGTGGTGTGCCACAAGGATCAGTGCTGAGTCCTCGACTTTTTGTCATTTACATAAATGATTTGGATGCGAGCATAAGAGGTAAAGTTAGTATGTTTGCAGATGACACCAAAATTGGAGGTGTGGATGACAGCGAAGAGGGTTACCTCAGATTACAACAGGATCTTGACCAGATGGGCCAATGGGCTGAGAAGTGGCAGATGGAGTTTAATTCAGATAAATGTGAAGTGCTGCATTATGGGAAAGCAAATCTTAGCAGGACTTATACACTTAATGGTAAGGTCCTAGGGAGTGTTGCTGAATAAAGAGACCTTGGAGTGCAGGTTCATAGCTCCTTGAAAGTGGAGTCACAGGTAGACAGGATAGTGAAGAAGGCATTTGGTATGCTTTCCTTTATTGGTCAGAGTATTGAGTACAGAAGTTGGGAGGTCATGTTGCAGCTGTATAGAATATTGGTTAGGCCACTGTTGGAATATTGCGCGCAACTCTGGTCTCCTTCCTATCGGAAAGATGTTGTGAAACTTGAAAGGGCTCAGAAAAGATTTACAAGGATGTTGCCAAGGTTGGAGGATTTGAGCTGTAGGGAGAGGCTGAACAGGCTGGGGCTGTTTTCCCTGGAGTGTTGGAGGCTGAGGGGTGACCTTATAGAGGTTTACAAAATTATGAGGGGCATGGAGGGGATAAATAGGCAAAGTCTTTTCCCTGGGGTCAGGGAATCTAGAACTCGAGGGTATAAGGTTAAGGTGAGAGGGGAAAGATATAAAAGAGACCTACGGGGCAACTTTTTAACACAGAGCGTGGTACTTGTATGGAATAAGTGCCAGAGGAAGTGTTGGAGGCTGGTACAATTGCAACATTTAAGAGGCATTGGATGAGTCTATGAATAGGAAGGGTTTGGAGGGATATGGGCCGGGTGCTGACAGGTGGGACTAGATTGGGTTGGGATATCTGGTCGGCATGGATGGATTGGACTGAAGGATCTGTTTCCATGCTGTACATCTCCATGACTCTATGACACTATGATCCTAATGTGCAATTCCCCAGTGTCTGGCAACATCTGAAACTGTCCCTTAAAGTCAAAGAATTCATAAGGTTTTGACTCATTTAAGTTTATAGTCACCCAGGAATGGTTAGTAGATTACAAACCCACTCTAACCTTTGAGTAACTATTAAACTGAACCCCAAACTCACCACTGACACTTCACAAATACACACACCACAGCCCTGATTTTTGCCAGACCTGACAACCCCCACCCCCAGCCTGACCCCCACATCTGCATGGACCGGACCCAATGACAGCTGCTACCCGAATGCCCCCCATAAACACCCTTGACCCCTGACCCTGCCAGACCTGAGACCTACCATGACATGGTTAAAACCATCAGACTCCTTGAATCAATAAGTCCCTCAACCGACCCCATCACTGCCCTTAGCAATCATCCACTTATGTAGCACCCTATTTATACATTACTCTAGCTGCCTTACCCCCTTAGCAACATACACACCACCCCTCTCTTTGTAGCCTCTCTCTTTGTATCCTCCTCACAGCCTGCATCCCCATCTGGCTTTCAGTTAGTTGCAAACTTAGATATCTTACAGTCTGTCTCTTTTGCTTTGCAATTAACATAGACTGTAAGTAGGGGAAAGTGAGGACTGCAGATGCTATAGATCAGAGTCGAAGGGTGTGGTAATGGAAAAGCACAGCAGGTCAAGCTGCATTCGAGAAGCAGGAGAATCAACTTTTTGGGCAGAAGCCCTTCATCAGGAATGCAGATTGGAAGTTAACAAATGTAGGCCTGATGAAGGGCTTGTGCCGGAAACATCAATTTTCATGTTCCTCGGATGCTGTCTGAAGGCTGTGCTTTGCCAGCACCACGCTGAATTCCACTAGTAACAGCCTGCTAATTGAAAATGCCCATTTACTTCTACTCTCTGATATGTGTCTGTTAACCAATCATCCATTCATGCTGTTACCCCCAACTGCATGAAACCATGTCTTTTGTCTTAAGTTCAGTGTTAAAAATTACCTAATGGTAGATTCCAGACTTTCCTGATTACTGATATCTGCCATATGGATATCATTTTCTGTTGTCAAACACCTCCTTTCTTGATGAGCGGTTTTACATTTGTTAACTTTCAATCTGTGATGCCTGTTCATGAATCTAGGGAATTTTGGAAAATGACTGATTTCTTCCAACAGTGCATGTTAACTGACATATGAATGTCGTCTCCTTTAAAAAAAGAAATTAGACATTGATGTTGTGGTACTGAAGAATCCAACAGGCATTTATATAACTAGTTATTACGTACAGATATTACATTCACAGGCATATCAGGGACTGGGCTCACACTAAACAAGAGGTTACAAGCAGTACTGTGCTTTTGGTAGTGTGTTTCGCTTTGAATAATCATGAGGAAAATGAAGTGCAATACCCATATATTGTCAGGTCAAATGTTATGATACGGTGATGATATCATGAGTATCTCTCTTAGAGGTGTACCGACCATGTGATATAAAACAATAGTCAGAGCAAGTGTATCCTTTATCTTGGCAGCTCTCTCTTTTGATCCGCAAGATGTAGGGCATCCATTCTTGGTTATTTGAGGCATTTAAATTCCTTTGGTTTTTCCATACTTTTTGCCTGTTGACATTATCTTAATGCTCTCAATCTTTTAGCTCCTAGTTTACTTGCTATTTCTGGTGTATCACTTGGATCTTCTACTGTGAGAACAAACGTGAAATATTTTGTGTCAACCTGCAAATTTCCCAATCCTTCCTATCACTTTAAATCCCTGTTCTCCTCCTCTAAGAGCTCAATATTTATTTTAGCTACGTTTTTCCCTTTTTGTATATTTGTGAAAACTCTTAGAATTTGTTTTCATATTCTTGGCTAGTTTATTCTCATATTCTATCTCTCTGAATTTATGAACTTTATGAATTTTATCAACTCTTCACTGGTTTCTGAAACATTCTCACTCCTTGGACTTACTACTGTTCTTTGCAATATTAAATCCTTTTCTTTTAATCAAAGACAATCCTTAACCTCCTGAGTAAATCACAAATGGATATTTCTCACTGGATTGAACTTTTTTTTTAACATTCTGAATTATTTCTTTAAATGTATATATTGTGTGTTATCTACCATAACTTTCAGCTAATTCATCCAATCAACCTTAGCCAGTTCTCCCCCCATATCTGTGTCATTGGCTCTGTTTAACTTAAAGTCCTCCTTCGTGGTTGATCAAACTGTTTTCAAACTTAATATGAAATTCAATTGTGTTATGATCATTTTTACTCTGACATTATTAATGAATTTCTTTGCACAATAACAGATTCAAAAATAGCGTTATTCCTAGCTAGTTCCACAATATGTAAACCTTGAGCCATGTATTCAAATCTCTGGGTGTGATTTAACCTCTGTCAATTTGCATATGGCCCAGGCAGTAGTCAAACATTTATTATTGTAATTCTGTTTCTTAATTTAGCCCCTGGCTATTCGTATTCCCAAAGAAGAAACTTTTTCTTAGCCCAACTTATGTCAATGCTATGTATGCATACCATGACAATTGACTCCTTCCCCTCCCACTCCTAGTTACTCTGCGGTCATGAGGAGATGATCTTAATCTTGGAACCAGGCAGGCAACACAACTTCTCAGGACCCATACTACCAGCTGTGGAATATTGTATCTATCCTCCTAATTATATACTGTCACCTATTGCATTCCTTTTTCACCCCTCGTCTTTACTGGTTCCTTGCCAAACAAGGCTATTGGCAGTTTGTTTATCCTCCCTGTAGTCCTTCCTCCCATCCATAGGCTACAAAAATCTTGAATCCGTTGGACAATTAGAAGAGGTAAGGCTCCTCCACTAATAGCTTCTGAATCCCTACAATTGTCTTACCTGCAGTAGTGCTCACCTGTCCCTGAATATGAACCTTTTCTGAAATATCTAACCAAATGGGTGTGACTGCCTCTTGAAGTAAGGTATTGTGGTAACTAACTAAACCTGATGCATCACAGTGTCTGAAGCTCAATCTCTAGTTCATCAACTCCATCATAAAGTTCCTTGAGCTGTGAACAGGTCCTTCAGATATGGTTTCTTCAGATCACACTGGTGTCCACCATCTTCCTTGTACTAAGCTGCATTACCTACCCTGAAATCTTCATTGTGGTTTGTTTAGCTAATATTACGACATGGTGAGGAAGAGTCAAGAATCGCCTTTTTTCTCATTCGGTTGCAACAAATTTTCTTTTTAATTAGCATATAACTATCATATTTTGGTCAAATGTAATTAACCAGTCAAAATGAAGCACAGTTGAGAGTGTGGTGCTGGAAAAGCACAGCAGGTCAGACAGCGTCCGAGGAGCAGGAAAATCAATGTTTCGGGCAAAAGCCCTTCATCAGGAATGAGGCTGGAAAGCCCCGGGATTGGAGAGATAAATAGGACAGGGGTGGGGCTGTGGGGAAGGTATCTGGCAGTGCAATAAGTGGGTGAAGGTAATGGTGATAGGTCAGAGGGGAGGGTGGTCCAGATAGGTGGAAAGGAAAATGGACAGGTGGATGGGTCATGAGGGCGGTTCTGAGCTGGAAGCTTGGAACTGGGATAAGGTGGGAGGAGGGGAAATGAAGAAACTGGCGAAATCCACATTGGTGCCATGGGGTTGGAGGGTCCCGAAGCGGCAGATGAGGCATTCTTCCTCAAGGCATTGGGTGGTAAGGGAGTGGCGATGGAGGAGGCCTAGGACCTGCATGTCCTCAGTAGAGTGGGAGGGGAGTTGAAGTGTTCGGCCACGGGGTAGTAGGGTTGGTTAGTGCGGTGTCCCGGAGATGTTCCCTGAAGCACTCTGCGAGTAGGCGTCCTTTCTCCCCAGTGTGGAGGAAACTGCGTTGGGAGCAACAGATACAGAAATGGCATGTGTGGAAGTGCAGGTGAAACTTTGATGGATGGGGAAGGCTCCTTTGGGGCCTTGGATGGAGGTGAGGGGGGAAGTGTGGGCGCAGATTTTGCAATTCCTGTGGTGGCTGAGGAAGGTGCCGGGACGGGAGGGTGGGTTGTTGGGGTCTGTTTGTAGGTGGCAGAGGATGATGCGATATATATGGAGATTGGTGGGGTGGAAGGAGAGGACTGGGGGGGTTCTCCCTTTGTTGCGGTTGGAGGAGTGGGGTTTGAGGATGGAGGTGCGGGAAGTGGATGAGATGCACTGGAGGGCATCATCAACGATGTGGGAGGGGAAATTGCGGTCTTTAAAGAATGAGGTTTGTTCTGTGGTGGAACTGGTCCTCCTGGGAGCAGATGTGGTGGAGGCAGAAGAATTGGGAATAAGGGATAGCGTTTTTACAGGTGGCAGGGTGGGACACCCCCGAACACGCTCCTCCTCGGATGCTGCCTGAACTGCTGTGCTTTTCCAGCACCATACTCTTGACTTTCTATTCCTCTAGTTAAATGGATAACCTCAGACTTATCCATATTAAACTTCATCTGCCAGATTTTGGCCTATTCACCCAACCTATCTATATCCATTTATAAATTTCTTATTTCTTCATTGCAAGCTACTTTCTAATCTAATGAAATGTCACTTGCAAATTTGACTACAGTGCTTTCTATCTTGACTGAAGTACTATACTTGCATCCAAGTCATTATTATAGGTTGCAAATAGTTGGGGCCTGAGGACTAAACCCTGTGGTACCCCATCTTGCCAACCAAAGAAAGACTCATTTATCCTGATTCTGTTTTCTGTTGCTTCGCCAATTCTCTATCCAAGTTAATTACTTACCCATAACATCATGTGATTGTACTTTATGCAATAGCTTTTTGTGTGACGCCACATCAAATGCCTTCAGGAAGTCCAGATATACAACATCTGCGGGATCCCCATTTCCACCTTGCTTGTTACATCTACAAAGAATTATAGCAATTTAGTCAGAATCGATTTACCCCTCATAAAACCATGCTGACTCTGATGGATTGTATTTTGACTTTCTAAATCTCCTGTTATTACTTCCTTGATAATGGATTCTAACAATTTCCCAAGTGTTTCCAACATGTTAAATTAACAGGTCTTTAGCTACCTCTTTCTGCCTCCCACCTTTTTTGAAAACGATGTTATATTATGATTTTTTCAATCCACTGCAACCTTTCTGGCATCCAGGGTAATTTGGAATATTACAACCAATGGATCCACTATCTCTGCTGCCACTTCCTTTAAGACCCTAGGATAGAGGTCATCAGGCCTTGGGGATTTGTCTTGCCTTTAATCCCAATTGTTTGCTCAGTACTTTTCCCCTAGAGATGATGAATTTTCTAAGTTCCTCCCTTTCTACAACCTCTACAATACCGGTTTCTATTGGCATGATAACAAGGTCCTCCACCATGAAAACTGAAGCAAAATATTAATACAGTGACTGCCATTTCTGTGTTCCCCACTATTAACTCCCCAGTCTCAGCCTCCAAGGGACTAACATTCAATTTAACTACTCTCTTCACTTTTATATACTTACAGACGCTTTTTCTATTCATTTTTCATATTTTGCACTATTTCTTTCATACTTTATCTTTGCTATTTTTATGACTTTTTTTAAGTAAACCTTTGTTAATCTGTAAAAGTTTACCAATTTTCCAGCCTACCCATGCTTTTACATTATGGTATGCCTTAGCTTTTATATTGTCTTTAACTTCCTTGCTTAGTCAGGGATGTATTTTCATTCGCTTACAATTTTTATGTCTTTTATATTGTCTTTAACTTCCTTGCTTAGTCAGGAATGTATTTTCATTCGCTTACTATTTTTCTTCCTTTCTGAAATATGTTTCAGTTGGAAACAATTGAGTAACTCCTCAAAGATCTGCCACTGCTCATCAACTGTCTTAACTCTTAGTCTTCTTATCCATCCATTAATACCAGATCTGTCCTTATGCCTCTGTTACCTTTGTTTAACTCCAAGGAGAAAGTGAGGTCTGCAGATGCTGGAGATCAGAGATGGAAATGTGTTGCTGGAAAAGCGCAGCAGGTCAGGCAGCATCTAGGGAACAGGAGAATCGACGTTTCGGGCATTAGCCCTTCTTCAGGAAGGGCTAATGCCCTGAAGAAGGGCTAATGCCCGAAACGTCGATTCTCCTGTTCCCTAGATGCTGCCTGACCTGCTGCGCTTTTCCAGCAACACATTTCCATCTTTGTTTAACTCCAGAATGTTAGTGGGATACGCCAATTTCTCATCTGTCAACTGAAGTTGAAATTGTAGCATGCTATGATCACTCTTCTCTACAGGAACCTTTACCCATGAATTAATTCCATTAATTAATCCCACCTCATTCCAGATTACCAAATCCAGATTAGCCTGCACCCTGTTTGATTCCATAACATTTTACTCCAAGAAACCATGACGAATGCATTCTATGAACTCACACATGAGGCTACCCTTGCCAATTTGATTAATCCAGTCTATACAGATCTTATGAGTTCCTTGGACTATAAGACTAAGAAGACCTACGCCTCACAGTTTAGCCATTGTCCTGTTTCTTTAGGTGGGTTTTCATTGAACAATACATTTTCATATTTACTTTTTCAAAAGTGCTGGCCTCTGTAATTGAGAGTGAGAGACAGAAAGAGAGAGGCTTTCAGTATTTTTGCTGTTATCAGTCCATAATGCTTTCTCTTGCCTCTTGTTCAAAGGTGACTGTTGATCTCCCATTCCTCTGTGGATTCTGGTTTCTATGTCCTTCTTTCTTTTGAGCTTGTCAAGTAGATAAATTTTCATCTCTCAGTTATGATTGAAGTGTGAATTAGTCTAGCGATGGAAGTTTCTTGGCACCTCACTGAGTTTCAGTGCCTCTCAATTAAAGCTGTCATTCCCAGGCAGCCAATTTGGCTATTCCCTGTCAATTGCTTGTGCTTATCAAGTGATCACAGCATGTCATTTTTCAAACTATTTTTAGTCTATGGGAATGTTAAAATATCAAAGACAAATAATTAAAGTTGAATATTGATTATTCATTTTCTCTGCGGTCATAACGCTTGATTCCACCTAACATGGTAACAGGAGATGCTGCCTAAAGTTGAAAATTCAAAAGTAAGATTTTTTTTCAGATAGAATTTGTAATATTTTTGAGAAAAATGGCTGAAACCAAGTCAGAGTGCCATTTCCCACCAATGTTCTCTGAATCTGAATCTTACGACCAAAGGAAAATGGATTAGATGCAAGGATGTTTCTGTCCTTAAGTTGATCTTGTTTATGAATAGAATATAATAATGACCTTGGCATTGCTGCTTCTTCACAAAAGAAGAATTGGGTGTAGAATATTTTCAGACTAAACACTTATCAAGTGGGCACCGAGCAAGATTTGATTAATCTATCATGATTTATGAATGTGATTTACAAGAAAGAAGAGGAATTAAACTCATATGAATTATGATCAGATTTTGATACATTTGAATAGAGGGATGTTTAATTCATACAGGAAAATATCATGAAATTTAACAGAACATAGATAAGATTGCAGAGAATCTACTTGGAAATTCACAATAGATCCTAAAACGTAGGAGCAGAAGTAGGCCATTTGGTCCATTGGATCTGTACCACCATTCAATGGGACCTTAGCTGATCTGATCATCCTTGACTCCATTTTCCTACTTCATCTCTCTGCAGACTCTTTGTGTCATCCTTACCACTTGCCTTCTTGCCTATGCCACATCATATTTTCATATCATCTGCAAACTTATCAATAGTACATTCACTTCCCTCATTCAAGATATTCATAGCTATTATAAGTAATTGTAATCCCAGTACTAATCCTTGTGGCACTCCACTGCTTACAAGTTGTCACCCTTAAAATTATCCCATCTTATCCTAACTCTCTGTCTTGTTATTATCTAATCCTCTATCCATGCTACTGCCCCAACACCACTGGCTTTTTTTCATACAGCCTTGCATGTGGAAACTTAACAAAAGCCTTTCTGAAATTCAAATCATTCCCAAACATTTGTTATACTGACTTTTCAGCCTCCAACCAACTGCATTTTCTTGCCAGCCCCATCATGCCTTTGAAATCCCAAAGACAACAAACCTCTGCCCATCACAATCGTTACATTTTTTGAAAATATGAAGGAGTTCTTTCAGTGAAGTGGAATGGCCTTATTTTTACATACTTGGCTGAGGCACTCATTGAAGGATTGATTCAGCAGAGGTTCAATGTTGATAGCTGCAGAGATTTTGTTTGATTGACATCTTTAAATGGTTGTAACAAATTGTTCAATCTATTATCACTTTTCGTAATGTATCAATGTTTACTTCACCTGGTTGAGATATTATGAGTTTGAAGCCTGTGTCATTCACACATTAGTGATCTGTTTCATTGATATTTTTCTGGGGTTGGAGGAAGAACAGTTTAGTTTGCAAAAGAAGAGTGGTGTTACTCTTGAACAGTTCTCCTTGTGCATTGTTACAATAGAGTTCATTAGCTCTGTGCAAATTACACCATAGTTGATGAAAGGGCATGAATTGGCATGGAAGAAATGAGGATCAGTGGGGGAATGGAGGTCATTGAGTTGGCGCAAGAGCTTTAAGGGGCCGTGAAGAGTGGTACAAGGAGTGAGAGCTAGGTGACATTTTAATCAATTTAAATCTCTCATCTGTTTCTGGGGTTGGTGGGCCCAGTTCTAACTTGCACTCACCAACCCCATACCTCCAAAATCTCCCCCTTCCCAATCAGAATTAAATGTGTGCCATTTTGGTGCTTTTCTACCAGCATGTTGAGAAGTTCCCAAACACAAGCTTCTTGCCTCAGCCATGTAATTCAAAGCTATTAACTCTAACTCTGTCTCCACAGGTGCAGAGAGACCTGCTGAACATTTCCAACACTTCCAGTTTTTATTTTAGATTTCCAGCATTTGCAGTATTTTGTTTCATTGTGGAAAGCCAATTGTGAGGCGTAGAATAAAATTGTTTCTCCACTGGCCCATTAAGCGTTACCAAGACTGGTTAAAAACATTAATTAGATACAGACTAAAGTACTGTCGATACAATCTCACCAAACACTCCCAGATCTGAAGCAATTTCATAAAGTTCTCCTTACATTTCCCAAAGGTTGCACTGTGTAGCCACATTGTATGTGACTGTGTGAAAATTTATTTAGTTGGACTTTCTATAGCAAAATCGCAATCGAATTCTTTCAAAAGCAAGTTGACAATTTTGCCAGAAGTAGCAAACAAACGTAATGTTCATGACGGCGTGCACAATGTCGTTACTCATAGCAACTGGAGGAATTCGTACCCCAAGCGCCTTAATCCTACCTCGAGAAGGAACCCCTACTGCACAAGTGACATGACCATTTCCCACAGTAGCATAGTGCCTGAGGCATGTGAAAACTTTTAAACAGAGAACAATAAGAAGCAGATTGAAAACAGTAAAAGAGCAACATTAAAAATAAGACCAACAAAGAATAAGAGAAAGAAGATTAGGCTGACAGGGTGAGCACTGGGAAAGCACTTAATTAACTTTATTTTAAAATGTTACATTATGAGACATTTAGTCATCTGCCTTGTAACAATTTTTGAAATGTGAGCAATCTTTACTTGATACAGAATTGAATTGAATTTAAAAAAGGCAAGATCTATGGAAAATAACAATTTCCCTGAACCTAGCCAAGAGTCCATAAGTTAAGACTGGTTCAACACAATGCAAACACATGTTGGCAAGATTACCTACCTGAACAGACTTGGGACAGCCTCATGTCCAACTCTAGACAAGGGAATCTCAGCAGACATGACATCTTTGAATCTGTTATGCGTTATACAGAAAAAGACTTTACAAAGCCATATTTATCAACTTCAGACCAAACGAAAGCACTGCCTGTCCATTAAATACTAATGAATTGTAATTGCTGTTGTAATGTAAGCAATGTTTGAACAACATAGTCTCTCAAACTGTTTAAGGAGTGATGATTCAGTGATAAATGTGGACCAAGATACCAGAAGGCACTTCTTTTTTTCAAGTAACACCATGAAGTCTTTTACATTCACTTGCAAGGTGGGATATGGCTTGGTTTTAATGTCTTATTTGAACTGTAACATTTCCTAAATATAGTACTGAATAATCGGCTGAAATTATGTAATCAAGTCCCTCGGGTTGTGACTGTAGATTTATACACATTTTATCAGTTAATTAACAGTAAGCAATAGTGCCAAAACAATTGTAATGCTTTTTCTAAACAAATATCAAATGTGATACAATAAATTCTTGAAGAATATAGCTATCATCTTCAGTGTCTGAAACCTTCTCTTTTTCTTGAAGCAATTTGGTTGTGCTAAGAATCATTCTGATTGCATACATTAATCATTATCTTAGGAAGTGATACCAGCAAAGCTGATGCTGAAATGACAATTAAAGGGGAATACAATAATTACCACTTAAAAGGAGAGTCCAGGACTTTGTCACGATTCACTGGGGTAGATCACTGGAAATCAAGATCCACTATCCCCACAGCTCCAACAAATTTGAAGATGCAATTAAGTTACTGTGTGTCCCAATTTGTTTCTGATTTACTGTTAACCAGGATAAGAGCAAATGAAAGCAGGTTTCTTCACAAACATTAAAAAATATTTAAGGGCAATCGATAAATGCCCATGAGATAATGAAGGCTTAGATATGGTAAACACAAGGGGGAAAACCGCCCATTAATTTACTAGGCAAGGGCTAGGGCACATAGATTGAAAACTTTGGATAATAGAAGCAGTGGGAATGTGAGGAAGAACATTTTTATGCAGTGAGCGGTCATGACCCAGACCATGTTGCAATCTTCTTCCTGACCTCTCTGCCTCCACCCCACTCCGGCCTATCACCCTCACCTTGACCTCCCTCCACCTATCGCAATTCCAATGCCCCTCCCCCAAGTCCCTCCTCCCTACCTTTTATCTTAGCCTGCTGGACACACTTTCCTCATTCCTGAAGAAGGGCTTATGCCCGAAACGTCGATTCTCCTGTTCCTTGGATGCTGCCTGACCTACTGCGCTTTTCCAGCAACACATTTTCAGCCCAGACCATGTTGTCCATGGGTTGTGGATATAGAAACAGTCAATGCTTTCAAGAGAAAATTAAATGCCCCTTGAAGAAAACAAACTTCTAGGGCTATAGGGTTAGATCAAAGGAATGAGACTGAGTGAATCACTCTGTCAACAACAGACATAAACTTGATGGGCTGAACAGCCTCCTTTTGAGCTGTAAAGTTCCTATACTGAGTCTTTGAAAGTCAGCCAGTGAATGAATTCCTGAAGAAGGGCTTATGCCCGAAATGTTGATTCTCCTGTTCCTTGGATGCTGCCTGACCTGCTGCGCTTTTCCAGCAACACATTTTCAGATCTGATCTCCAGCATCTGCAGTCCTCACTTTCTCCTCCAGTGAATGTACAATTCTTATAAAGTGGCATGTCACTAAATCCTGATGGTGATTGATGAAGAATCCTTCATAAATGAATGAACCTTCCCAAAACCTGATGAGTGACTGTTAATGGAACCTAGAAAGAGAGCAAATGTAATGCTGGAATAAAATATTATTGGATTTTACTTAATTTTTTAAGTAAGTATTTCTTTGTTCATTTAATTTGCAGCCACTTTTTAAACAGTGACGGGACCATTTTTTTAATGTTCTTTATTTAGAAAATGACTTTATGTATTGAGCAGCTGAAGCCATTTATTTAGTTCTAAAAGACCGATGACAGCATTTCAGTGACTTAAAACAAGAGCTTCAAAGATGGCTGAAAACCAGGTTCAAGCTCTTCTATGCAATTGGACCCTCTCAAAAAAAACAGACGTGATGCCAAAAAAATGCATTCACAAAACAGGCAAGTAGGGAATTTGTCAAACGCATACACACCAGTGGTGGTCAATAAGGGTGGGAGTGATGTGATGGGAAGAACATTGAAGGTTCTCCCACCTTTATGCCCATTTCCAGATTACAAGGTGCATGTTGTCACAGCAACTCAGACTTACTGAGTAAACTGTAAAGTTTTTTTAAATTATTACATTTTTTCATCAGCCTGCGTTGTGAAGTTAATGGCAGTTCTTGTACTGCTGAGACCAAGACCCCTGTATTTGCATGAGTTGAGTCAGAGACAGAGAGAGCAGGAGTGAAGTTGATCAGTTCACTAATACAAAGTCTTCCCTCAGGATGTACAATGGGTGAGGTAGAGTCAATGAAGGAATTGTCTATGCAAGAGGTGCACTTGATATCACCACAGTGCTTTCACATTCCATTTTTGGTATTTTACGAGATCACTAGGAAGGTTTTTTTGGCCAAATTTTTTCCATTGCCTTTACAGAGATCCTAGGCTTACCAACAACCCTCCAGTACCACTGTAGAATGGCTATTCTTGATTTCTGTGCCTCAAGAATGGGTGATGCAGGTAATTTGATTCTCAGTTCTGTGCTCATCCAACTGGTATGGTATTTGGATATCAACCAGAAGAAGCCACCTTAGGTGAATTTTCTCCTCCCTGACCATGGTATGTAAGCTGAGGCAGTTTTACATCCTCTTGCAAGGTAAAAATCAAATAACTCAAGAAAGATCAGGGACTGAACTGGAACTTTATGCCATATCTGGATTATTGTTATTGTTATAACACAGGGTAAACCCTCCTGCTTAATTTAAACCAGTAACACAAAAAAGATTTATCTCATGCAGTAATCTGTGAAAATTCGAGAGGCCAAGAACTATTTAAAGTAAAAATTAACAATTTTATTTCTTAAAGTATAACAGAGAATAATTAACTAACAACTATTTACAACTCCTTCCTATAACCTATCTCTTACTTTCCCTTCTATAATATTAGTCTGATAAAAACCTCCAAATAAGATTTACCACAAATTTAAACTTCAAAACCAGCCATGAGTCAAATCTTCTTTTTATACCTTCCTCGGTAGAGCTGTTCTCCAGGTCTGTGTTGATGTTTTTCTCTGTGCAAACTCCTTCTCTGGGCAGGTACCTCTCAGAGAGTTTTGATTAGCAGCCTATCTCTGTTAGTCTTTTGGCAGTCCTCTCCCAACTGTTCAATCTTTCCTGGTCTTATATCCCCAAAGCACCAGATTGTGTCATTGTCTTTTAAGGTTGTCAATACTCTTAATTCAAACTTGATTGGTGTTTGGTATTTTTTGGGGTATAATTTAAACTGATTGGCTGAATTCAAATTTGTTTTTGTCTCCAGGCAACCAGCTACCCGAGCTGCTGGACCACATGTTACATAGTATCTTATTCAGAACATTTGGTGCGGTTAGGTAGTTCTGCTAGCTTTTAACTCTCTTAAAGGTACAGTACACCCACATCTTCATAACATTATAGTGGTGGCGACTTTATGGACTTCACTATCATTTTGTATCCTCCTTTTTTAATGCTCTGATCTTTATCCATCTTATTCAACACTTGGAAGTAAATAAAAAAGCTAGGAGTACTTCCAGAATTAATTTTGATATTGATAATCAACCTGTTACAATAAACTCAAGAGTGGGTGAGACTTGAACCAAGACTTTCTGGTTCAAAGGTAGGAGCACAATCAATGCTGGGTTAAGTTTTAAAAATATTTTTAAAACAACTTGTTCAGAAGTGTCATTATGTATTTCTGGAGCAGGTGCGTCTTGAACCCAGGTCTTCCAGGTGGTAGGGGCACTAAAAGAACCATCCTGGTTTAGTTTTGTTTGTGAACCACCACCAAATTTTACATTTGACAAAATTAAATAATTAACAATTAACAAGCCCTACCACCCCCCCCCCCCCCCCCCCCCTCCACCCCAGGGCAGTGCAATAACAAGAAGAAGGAAGGTAAAAAGGAAGGGCCTCAGTCAAAATGGAATTGGGAAGTGAAACATTGCATCCCAACCCCTGTGGATCCACCTCTCTCTCTAAATCCCTCAAGGGTGCTCAGGATAACGCATGCCCTGGGATTCCTTTTAATAAAATACCATCAATTTAACCAATCAATTAATTAAACAACAATCAATGAGGACTGCCCAACAGGAGCAGTGAAATAACATCAGAGGGGTAGCTGATGGCTTAGTGGTATTGTCACTGGACTAGTATTCCAAAGACTCAGGTAATGTCATGGGAGCTTGGGTTTGAATTCCAGCCATTGAGGGATTTAAATTCAATAAAATCTAACATTGAAGGTCATGAAATTATTGTCGCTTACTGTAAAAATCCCTTGGGTTCACCAATCCTTTCAAGCAATAGCAGGAATGAAGGAAATGGACGGAGCTGTACTGGTTGGAATGAGATTAGGCTGGTGGATCTTGTTGACTATGAGATCCCTAATTGGGGTTGTTAACCTGGGCCAATCAGGGAATCCTGGCTAACAGATAAAAACAGGAGTCTCGGAAATTGAATAAAGATTCGTGCACTTTGTGTCTTTCACTGTGTCTCACACCTGCACACACACACCATGGGTGCTGGGGGAAAAAAATAAGCACTACCGCAGTTAGGCAGTAGTGTGGGGGAAAAAAAACAAAAAACATCAGGAGTGTAAGAAAAAAAAACAGGAGTCTCAAAGTTTCCTCACTCTGAGCTGGCTTATCCGAGTCCATGTACTGTGCTTATATAAATAAAGGGTTACTTAGTGATGGGATACCAGACTCTGTGCAGTTATTTCAGGAACTAAATTGAAGTGGAGTTGGAGAGGGAGTAATATTCCCCAGCTCCAGGGTGCCCTCTTCTGTTTAAAAGCTTTAACTGTGTTGGTGCCCTGAGTTAATGTTGGTGTTTTGAACTTCTTTTTTCCAACAGCAATTCACCGTGGTATCTTTTAATCTATTAATCACCATCAATAAATCAATTGCTTATGTTAAAGTCAACGCAGACCAACCCTGGTTTAATATTTTCTTTCCCTTCATTTCCAGAAATGCTCTTAAACACAATTGGATGATTTTCTTTGTTCCCCCATCAACAAATCATGATGGTAATTTTTTTCAAATATTAACCATCTGTATAAATCACCCACATTCCAATTCAAGCCTGTTAATGCTAATGCAGGCCATCAAAGGTGTGGGAAAGGTAGAGAGAATGGGAAGGGGCTAAAGCGAGATGGAGTTGGAAGAACAGATAATTCACCCTGCTCTCTGCAGTGCCATCTATCTCTAACAGCATCAAGGTATTGGTGGACACTGCAGACTCCATCTCCAAGGATACCCAGACATGAATATAGCCACAAAAATGGGGCAGAAAATCATCTGATATGACCCTCCATGCCCAGTCAATGTTAACTTACAATATTGATGTAAAACAGATGATAAACTTAGCCACTGAATAAATAGTATGCCTACAGTGAGGCACAGTGATAGTGTCTCTAATTTGGAGTCAGAAATTCTGTGTTCAAGACCTACCTATCCTGGAGATGTGTATGACATGCCTGAACAGATCGATTAAAAAATATCTACAGTGTGGCTACTCTGAGCTTGGAGTACTAGGTTTAAGTCCCACCTGCTCCAATGGTGTATCCTACCATCTCTGAACAAACTGATTAGCGAATATTTACAGCATGACTCAATTTATCCATCATAAATGTCAATAATATGGAAAACTATTCAGGATGATATTATAGAGTCTGTTTTGTACCAGTAACACTAAAATTTACTCCTTGTTGTTCAATCACCATCTTCTTGTAGCTGTCAGCTTGTAGTTACCAAGAACTTACAATTTGGCTCTCCCTTCTCAATTTTCGTTTCCTCATTAGAGGTTTCCTGTTGGCACCAGAAATAAACTGAAAACAGAATATGACTTGGCTCTTTATCAGGACCCTTGTGATATCCCTTGCCCTCTCTGTGTTTTTTCATCAAATACTTACTCTTTGTAGCATACTTTGTACATCCTAAGTCACAGTCGAATCAGGCATATGGGGTTCTCAGTAGTTGGGGAGAGGAAGGTGATGGTGTAGTGGTAATGTCATAATGACAAGCAATCTAGAGACCTAGGTTAATGCTTCAGACATGAGTTCCAATACCATGAAGGCATATGGTGAAATTTGAATTCAATAAAAGTCTATAATGAAAAGCCAGCCTCATGGCAACATATGGTTTAAAAAAAAAATCTGGTTCACTAATGACCTTTAGGGAAGTAAGAAACTTTAAGACCTTTACCTGGTCTGGTTCAGACAATCTGCAATGTAGTCAACTCTTAACCACCTTCTGAAATGGCCCAGCAAGCCACTCATTTCAAGGGAAATTAGAGATGGGCAAAAAATGCTTGCACAGCCCACACTCTATAAACAAATAAAAATCATATTTGTCTTTTGCATTCAGTTTATATTTGAGTAATTAAAATAAAAAAAATCTGGCATTTTCATGTAGGGGAGTAGGAAAATACCAGTGCCCAGCTATCATTTCCTTAATCATGTCTTGCATGTTGAATGTCGATATTCAGGAGTCTGCCTACAGTAGGAACATCAGTTGGGGGCACCGAGCTTTCAGACAAACCATCTGCAACATTTGATGAGGCACAAGAGGAGGACAAGTTTATATCCTAGCCTATTGATCAAAAACAATATTAAACCATACCCTGCTAATTAAACACAATATTAAATTGTCCCCTACCCATCAAATGCAATTGTTAACCATTGTCTGTTAATTATAAGCAATTTTAATACATCCTGCCAATCAAATCCTGCCAATCAGCACTAATTACATTTCTCATTGTGACAGCTCTTGATATTAATCCACTACCTTCCCCATAAGGCTTTGGAAAGATTTTTTTCATATCACAGTAGGACTGTCAAGAATCAAGGAGATGCTTATTACAAAAAAAGGTGCCAAACTATATAACCAGCTTAATAACTGCAGAAAATGCATTCTCAACTTTGCTAAACTGGAGTGTTCCACTACTGCTTTTGCTATGGACTCTATGCTTGTATTCTGTTGGATACCAGCTGTTGCTTTTTAAGTCTTGTTCAATGGCTTCTTGTGTAGAATTCAGGGTTTTATTTGCACAAGTTCATAAACAATCCATCATGTTATTCTCTCTCCTCTTGCATTGTGACGCAAGTTGGAGTCAAAGGTCAATCTCTATTTTCAGTGTACTCTCAATGAACACTGATTCCTTATGAAGCAGAGTCGATGCTAGTGATGTTAGTGCCATCATTTTGAAATTCAAACATTCTGGGCATTGACTTTCTGATACTTGCTTGCTTGCTTCTTTTCCAAACAAGTGAGTTAAGTATCATTCTGCACTAGGTACAAACCTCCTCTTTTCAAAACAGGAAAGCTTTAATTAAATAAAAATGGGAAGAACTGACACATTTAAACAATAATAAAACCCCGCCACACAAGATAAAGCAAACCTGTACAGTAAAAGACACACTGCAATAAAAATATCACAAATTCACATTTCTATGAAAGTAGGGATTCTATGAAAGCAACTCACATTTCTATATTCCCCTCTTAATAATAGATTGACCCAAATTGTAGAAGTGGCAATAATTAGATATTTAAACATTAGGAGAAGCATTGCGTAGTGTCTATCAGAAGGGGCAAAATCTGATGAAAAACACAGCTGCTGCTGTTTTGGGAATTATTGGCAAAATATTCAGCATAACTATATCAAAGAAAATAGTCTACATAGACTGTTCACCAACTGAGAATCAAACAGCTATTTATTGTGGTTCCTCAATGTGAGGAACCAGCAAAAGTACAACTCAGTAAAAAAGTTTGTTTTTTGTTTGATCAAAGTGCCTATTTTTAATATTTCTAACAGTTTTAATAGATCATATTTTTCATTTGGATATCATTGAATTCTATTTTTATTTCTTGAGAGCATTTACTCATATGATGAACACACTAAGTTCAATTTAATATCAAAACAGATCTCAGCAAGTGGAAACTGGGACCATATCATGTGAATTTATGAGGTAGCTCTCACTTAAAATTGTGCTTCCATTCCTGGACATTCCGAGGAATTTCATTCTTATTTTAAGTGAAACTACTTTAAGTGAATTGTGGGTTCCCATAGGAATCAATTTTAAATCTGGACTTAGGTTCCTTTAAACACTTTCTTGCCTCTGTACCACACACAGTGTGCATTTCTAGCTGAATTAACATGCAAAATAAAAAACACAATACAGTATACTGCCTGTCCAATATTTTCAAAAAAGTACACTTTGTAGTTTATGCACTATATTTTTAGATTGAGCAGTCTCTCTCAAGTAGCAGAAGTTTGTCAGTGTAGTGAACTGCTTAGTCCCATTGCTGCCAGCACCAGCCAACATCTGTCTTTTGATGAAGCCCTGCAGCATGAGTTTGGAACTGCAATCAGCAGAAGGTAGCAGCTCCAATGATGAAGAAAGCAGCCCAGGTAAAACCAGAGGGAGGCAAGGTCAGGGGAGAGGAAATGTCATGTGCAAAGGCCAGGGAGGAACAACATAGGGAGACAAGGCTCATGGAATGGGATAGAGTGGAAAGCAGGAGCTAACGCTGGGAGGTAAAGTTGGTTTAGGAGTGTGGGGTCGCCCATGATGCTAAACCAGAATGCCAATGTAAATCAAGGAGCAACAGGCTTTAAAGATAAAATAACATTCAACCGAAATAAGTAGGGCAATGCAAAACAAAGACTACATATACTCTCATGCCTAAAGAGTAAGCATGCTCAAATAGGGAATGTGGACTAATGAAGAATCAGCAGTAAGATGGCCTCATGGGGAGCAGACAGGTGATTTTTTTCTGCTGGTCCTGGTGGTGGCTTTGGTATGGACACTTCATACATAAATGTGTGTCGGTAGGAACATGCAGAATTGGTGTTTATGGAGGATAGTTCAAGATGTGTCAAATGGCAATTTTCATCTGAATCAACTTCACTATAGAGTACTCCTGTCACAATGAGTTCGCTGATTTGTGCAGACACTACTTTAGATTCATGTCACAGATTTTCTGGCTTCTGCATTTTCTGAGCAAAACTATTGCCTGTCTGAAAAGGTGGAGGTGATTTTGAAAAACGCAGTGACTCCTTTATACTGCCACCATCGAGAACGTAGCAACTAACCAATTGTGCAAGTTGGGGTTAGTTAAGAGTATTCACTAAATGTCTAAGTGGACTTTCAACGAGATACCCATCACATCATAAAACCGTAACAACCCCTCACTGGCAGAGTGGGATGACATCGGAATCAGGGCTCCAGTCTATTTTAGACATGACCGCTCTGAAGATTGGATGCAAACACAGCAGTACCTGATTAGTACTTGTTGAAAATTGTGCACATCACAAATTCAACATGCCTTTCACAACTTTTGTTCATTATCAGATATGATTAAATGGAGAAAGAAGAACAGAAACAGGTTAGGTGACTTAAAAATTCTAAATGTCTTTAAGTTAGAGGATTGTAATTTTCCTAATATAGACTGCAACATAAAAGGCTTAGAAGGGGTGGCATTTGTTAGGTGTATTCAGAAACATTCCCTCAAGCAGTATATAGAGGCTCCTATTCAGGAATGGGCAAAACTTGACCTACTCTTGGGAAATAGGACAAGACAGGTGACTGAGGTGACAGTGCGGGAGCACTTTGGGGCCAGTGTCCATAGTTATATTAATTTTAAAATAGTTATGGATTGGGGCAAAACTGGTCAACACGGTTAAGTTCTAAATTGGGGTAAGGCGAACTTTGATGGAATTAGACAGGAGCTTGCAGGTGTTGATTGAAGTAGTCTGTTTGCAGGCAAAGGGACCTCCAGCAAGTGGGAGGCCTTCAAAAGTGAGATAGCTGGAGTTCAAGGTCTATATATTCCTGTGAGGGTGAAGTGCAAGGTTGGCAGGAATAGGGAACCCTGGATGACAAAAGATATTGAGGCTTTGACTAGAAAAAAGGAGGAAGCATGGCTCAGGTGCAGGCACTGGGGATCAAGAGATTCCCTGGAGGTATATAGAGGATACAGGACTTTAGTGAAGAGGAAATCAGGAGGGCGAAAAGGGGGCACAAGATAACCTTGGCTGAGAAGAATAGGGTGAATCCAAAGAGGTTCTTTAAGTATATTAAATGAAAAAGAATAACTAGGGAGAGAATAGGATCCCTCAAGGACCAAAGTGGACATGCATGTGTGGAACTAGAGAAGATGGGCGAGGTCCTCAATGATTATTTTTCCTCTATGTTTACCGTGGAGAAGGACAGCAAAACGTGGGAGCTTGGGGAAGTTAGTGGTGGTATCTTGGGTATAGTACAGTAGAGGATAATCTCCTGAAAGTGGACAAATCTCCTGGTCCTGACCAGACATATCCAAGAACCCTGCAAGAGGCTAGAGAAGAAATTGCAGAGGCCCTGGCTGATATTTTTGCATCATTGTTAGCCATGGATATGGTCCTGGAAGACTGGAGGGTAGTGAATGTTGTGCCCTTATTCAAGAAGGGCTGCAAAGAAAAACTGAGAACTATAATTCTGCGAGCTTAACATCTGTGGTACGTATGTTAGTTGAGAAGATTCTGAGAGATAAGATATACGTGAATTTGGAAAGACAGGGTTTGATTAGGAGTAGCCAGCATGGCTTTGTGAGTGGGAGATCATGCCTCACAAATTTGTTAGAGTTCTTTGATGAAGTGACAGGAATGTTGATGAGGGTAGGGTAGTAGATATAGTCTATATGGATTTCAGTAAGACCTTTGATAAGGTTCCACATGGTAGGCTGCTCTGGAAGGTTAGGTTGCATGGAATCCAGGGGGCGCTAACAAATTGGTTACACAGTTAGCTTGATGATTGGAAGCAGAGGGAAAGAATGCTTGTCAAACTGAAGGCCTGTGACTAGTGGTGTACTTCAGGGGTCAGTGCTGGGCTTATTGTTGTTTGTTATCTATATCAATGATTTGGATGAGTATGTACAAGGCATGATTAGTAAGTTTGCAGATGAAACTAAAATAGGAAGTATAATGGACAGTGAGGGAGGTTATCATAAATTGTAGTAGGACGTTGATCAACAGGGAAGTAGGCTGAGAAATGACAAATAGAATTTAATTAAGTTAAGTAGGGGTGGTATGGTGGCTCAATGGTTAGCACTGCTACCGTACAGCACCAGGGTCCCAGGTTCGATTCCAGCATCAGGTGACTGTGTGGAGTTTGCACATTGTCTTTGTGGGTTTCCTCCCCCAGACCAAAGGTCAGATGAATTGGCTATGCTAATTTGCCCATAATACTAGGTGCATTAGTCAGAGAGAAATGGGTCTGGGTGGGTTACTCTTTGGTGTGGACTGGTTGGGCCAAAGGGCCTGTTTCCACAATGTAGAGAATCTAATCAAGTATGAGATCATGCATTTTGGAAAGTCAAATCAAGGTAGGAGTTTCATGGTGAATGGTAGGGCCTTAAAGAGTCTAGTGGAACAGAGAGACCTTAGAGTTCAGTTGCATGGTTGTCTGAAAGTGGAGTCACAGGTGGACAGGGCAGTGAAGAAGGCTTTTGGCACACTAGCCTTCATCAATCAGGGCATTGAGTATAGAAATTGGGAAGTTATGTTGCAGGTGTATAGGACATTGATCACCTTGCGACAGGAAGGATGTTATTAAACTGGAAAGAGTGCAAAGGAAATTTTCAAGAATGTTGCCAGGACTCAAGGATCTGAGTTATAGGGAGAGGTTAGATAAGCTAAGACTTTTTTCTTAGGAGCGTAGGAGACTGAGGGGGGACCTTATATAGGTGTATAAGATCATGAGGAGCATGGATAGGATGAATGTACTCAGTCTTTTTCCCAGTGATTGGGTTTCGAGGACTAAAGGGTATCAGTTTAAAGTTAGAGGAGAAAGAATAAAAGGGAACCTGAGGGGCAGCTTTTTTACACAAAGGGTGGTATACATATGGAATGAGATGTCAGTGAAAGTGGTTGAGGCAGGTACTTTAACAACGCTTAAAAGGCATTTGGACAAATACATGAATAGGAAAGGTTTAGAAGGATATGGGCTAAGCGTAAGGAAATGGGGTTAGCATGGATAGACATTTTGGTCAGCATGGACCAGTTGAGCTGAAGGCCTGTCTCCATGCTGTAGGACTCTAGGACTCTATGACTCTATCTATGTTCCATATACGTCTCCTCTCACCTTACTTCATCTCACCCTGTCAATGCAACCTCTTTTGTTTTCTCCTCCATGTATTTTTTGAACTTCCCTTCAATGGGGATCATATATACTCAATATTTAATCGCCCTGTAGAGTATTGGGTTAATGATTATGATAACAAGATAATGATGTACATAGCAGTGACATCAGTCATATGCAAAAACCTTACTGGGAGAATTGATAGACTCTCAAAGTGACAAAATGACTAACCTCAAAGCTTCTAAGTAAAAGAGATTTGAAGAATCCTACCAGAGTCAGAATTTAGACATTCAGGGGTGCAGCTAAAATGTCCTCATCCTAATGCAATAGGCAGCACAGTGGTTCCGTGGTTAGCGCTGCTGCGTCACAGCGCCAGGGACCCACCTTGGGTGACTGTCTGTGTGGAGTTTGCACATTCTCCTGTGTCTGCACGGGTTTCCTCTGGGTGCTCCAGTTTCCTCCCACAGTCTAAAGATGTGAAGGTCAGGTGAATTGGCCACGCTAAATTGCCCGTAGTGTTAGGTGCATTAGTCAGGGGTAAATATAGGGTAGGGAATGGGTCTAGGTGGGTTGCTCTTCAGAGGGTTGGTGTGGACTTGTTGGGCCAAGGGGCCTGTTTCCATACTATAGTTAATCTAATCTAAAAAAAATCCATTATTTGCTCAACCTGCTAACAGAAAAACTACATGTCAAGATCTGATTCTCACAACTGGGAATCCTCTCCAGTCTTAGTTTTCCCATGTAGTCTCATCTTCTTAAATGTTAACTTAACAATCTTTTAGTAACTTGTTAAATGAATTCAATTTGTGTTTTGTGGTCAAAAATCTTTCTTTAATTACTGCTTATTTTCTGGGTAAAAGAAATAATTCCCAGTACTTGCCCCAACCGTGCCTTTCTCACTTCAGGCCTGGCACTCTCTTCTGACTTACTTTGGTCACTGGAAGATTATATTCTCTATCTCAATAAACGCATCTTGCAAAATAAATACAGAAAATGCTGGAAAAACTCAGCAGGTCAGGCAGTACCTGTGGAGAAGAAACAGTTAACATTTTGAGTCTAATTTAAGTCTTCTCTCTCCGCAGATATTACTAATATTTTCCAGCAATTTCTGTTTTTATAATTTTTAGCGTCTGATTTATTTTGATTGTCTTGCATACCTCCAGAAAGCCTTCTTGAAAACATCACATTTGAGTCTGAAGAAGTCACTGTTTAACACGGAGGAGCCAGGAATAGGATAAATAGAATGAGAAGTTATGGTCAGAATATGCAAGAGTAGATAAAAGGATATGTAGATAGAGTTATAGGAATAGAGTTGGGAGGTAGTTCATGTGGAATGTAAATGCTGGCCTGAATCAGCTGGACCAAATGGTCTGTTTCTATATTATATTTTATATGCATTTAAAATAAATTCTGTGCAATTCAATATGCTGGATAACGTATGTTGAAAATTCCAACAACAATTGGAAGTATAATTAAATCAAAGCCAGCGCTCCTATGCATAAAGAACTAGAGTAAGTGTGAGCACCTCTTGTGGTGCCATTCAAATCACAGTAGTATAGGGGTTGCATTATTTCAGTGTTTAAAATACAGACCTTGGCTAATATTATCCAATTCACTGGCCCATGTGCTCCCTTTAGCCAATTGGGTGTTTCTCACTATCTGCTAGCTTATATGTGTCTAATAATCTTAAATACCTCTTGTTGAAAGGACAATGGAACTAGCTATGTCTCAGGCAGCTGCAGTGAGATGCTGAGTAGTATGTCTTTTGCTCAGAAAGGAGGAGGAGCGAGATCCTAAACCATTTTGTTTAAACAGCTTTGGTTTTGGTTAATTATTTTGGTTAACTCTTTTTAAAATAGACTATTTTAAAATAGCTGCTAACAGACTCAGAATGAGCAAATTGACTATTTCCAGAAATGTCCAGCAATTACCAGGACAAAAGCAAACCCGTTGCCTCCTGGAATGTGACATTCCTTACATGAATATTCTAACTAGTTCAGAGGACTGGTAGATAAAATAAATTACAATCTGCCAGACCTGAACAAATTCCATCCAGTCCCACCAAAATCACTCACCTCTTCCTCCTGAACTATTTCTCCATCTAGGCATTCATCTGTTCCACTGTGTATTTTGATACTTGTCAGCATGTGGCATTGGGAAGAATCTAGAGATTACTACTTTTACTGCTCGTTAGTTTCTTTCCTAGCTCAAGAAAATCTGTCTGTTAACCTCTGCCAGTGGTATCAATTCAAATCACCACTGCTGGACATTCGCTTTAACTATTACACTTAACCTAATCCTAACCCTTATCCTAACTCTAATCTTTACCCTAACCTTAAATCTAACTCTAACCATAGTGCTAACCCTAAGCCTAACCAATCAGAGAGCCCTGTAGCCATCAGAGAGGCAAAACATCATTTAGGATTCATACTGATAGCCAGTCATTTGTTTGTCTATTCCCCTAGGTATAGATTCCCTGCTGCTGTTGACTTCCCAATTCTCCTCCTGTACAACTGAGGGACCCATTTTACCAGGGATTGGATTCATGGAGTCATAGAGTTCTACAGCATGGAGACAGGCCATTTGGCCCAAACTGATCCATGCTGACTAAAATATCCATATGAAGATCTGGATCCCAGGTGGGACCCCTTGGTTTCGAGATTGGTCAAAGAATCAATGGAATGCGGTCTATACAAAGCAAGGTTATCAGTTTAATAAAGTAAGGCAGCCTGATGCAATTCTATCCAGCAACACGGAGCTTCTGTGCTCTGTGCTGAAATTGTGCAATTACAATTGAACAATAAGCATTTTTAGATGTTTTTTGAGAGACAGTACAACCTTAATTACAACTAAAGACCAATCAACTGTAATATGGTGATATGATTGACAACAGGCTAATCCAATGATACTCCCTGGGAAAGGGTTCTTAATTACAAGAAAAGTCCAATCCCACACTAACCCAATGTCCCTGCACTTGGCCCATACCCATCTAAACCTTTCCTATCCATGTATTTATTCAAATACCTTCTAAATGTTGTTAATGTACTCACTCAACTTCTGCTGGCTTATTCCATATGCATACCTCCCTCTGTGTAAAAAAGCTGCCCCTCAGGTACTCTTTTATTCTTTCCTCTCTAACCTTAAACTGATGTTCTCTAGTCCTCAATTCCCAACCCTGGGAAAAAGACTTAGTGTATTCACCCTGTCCATGCCTCTCATAATCTTACACACTTCTATAAGATTCCCCCTCAGTCTTCTATGCTCTAAAGAAAAAAAGTCCTAGCTTGTCCAACCTTTCCCTCCATCTCAGACAATTGAGTCCTAGCAACACCCTTGCAAGGTGAGCAAAACTAAACACAATCCTCCAAGGGCGGCCTCACCAATTTCTTGTACCAACAGAAACATAACTTCCCAATTTCTGACTGATGAAGGCCAGTTTTCCAAAAGCCTTCTTTCCTGCTCTGTCTACCAGTGACTCCACTTTCAGAGAACTGTGCACTTGAACTTCATGGTCCCTCTGTTCCACCTAACATTCACCATAAAGCTCATATTTTGATTTGACTTTCCAAAATGCAAAACCTCCCACTTATCTATATTAAATTCTATTTGCCATCTCGGCCCACTTCCCCTGTTGATCAAAGTCTGCTGTAATTTCTCATAACCTTCCTCACTGTCCACGATACCTCCTATTTTAGTGTCATCAGCAAACCTACTAATCATGCCTTGTACCTTCTCATCCAAATCATTCATATTGATAAAAAAACAGCAATAGGACAAGCACCAACCCCTGAGGTACACCATTAGACACAGGTCTCCAGTCCAACAAGCATCGTTCCACTATTACCCTCTGCTTCCTACATCAAGCCAATTGTGTATCCAATTTTCCAGCCCCCTTGGATTCCATGCGATCTAATCTTCCAGAGCAGCCTACCAAATGGAATCTTATCAAAGTAAATCTACCACCCTGCCTTCATAAACCTTCCTGATCACTTCGTCAAAGAACTCTAAAAAATTTGTGAGGCATGATCTCCCATGCACAAAGCCATGTTGACTACTCCTAATCACACCCTTTCCAAATGCATATATGTCTTATCCCTCAGAATCTTCTCAACTAACTTAACCACCACAGATGTTAAGCTTACTGGTCTGTAGTTCTCAGGTTTTTCTTTGCAGTAACGGCACAACATTCGCTACCCTCCAGTCTTCCGGGACCCCACCTGTGGGCTAACAATGATGCAAAAATATCAGCCAGGGCCCCCCCAATTTCTTCTCTAACTTCTTGCAGGGTTCTGGTCAGGACCAGGAGAAATATTCACCTTCCTAGAGTCTAATATATCTAACACCTCCTCTACTGTAATATAGACTATCACCAAGGTATTACCACTAACTTCCCCAAGTTCCCAAGTCTTCATGTCTTTCTCCATGATAAACACAGAGGAGAAATATTCATTGAGGACCTTGCCCATCTCCTGCGGTTCTACACATACATGTCCACTTTGGTCCTTACGGGGTCCTAGTTTCTCTCTAGTTGTTCCTTTTCCTTTAATATACTTAGAGAACCTCTTTGGATTCACCCTAATCTTATCATCCAAGGCTAACCCTTTTCGCTCTTCTGATTTCCATCTTCACTAAACTCCTATATACCTCCAGGGATTCCCTTGAACCCAGCTGCCTGTACCTGAGCCATCCTTCCTTCTTTTTTCTGGTCAAAGCCTTAATATCTCTTATTATCCAGGGTTCCCTATTCCTGTCAACCTTGTCTTTCACCTTCACAGTAGCATATACTGTAGACCTTAATCTTTAGTTATCTCACGTTTAAAGACGTCCCACATGGTGGAGGTACTTTTGCCTGCAGACAAACTACTCCAATCAACCCCTGCAAGCTCCTGTCTTATTCCATCAAAATTTGCCTAGCCCCAATTTAGGACTTGAACCTGTGGATCAGATTCTGCCTCTACTCTCCAGAGGGACTGAATCCTAGCAAGATGCACATCCCAGCCATGAATTTCTCATGCTCATTGCTTTGCTTCAATGAGACCTGCTTCTGTTCAAATTCCCAAACTCAGAGCTCAAATTCCTCCAGCGATGGCACTTCCTGAATACCAGGTTGATGAGAAAATAAGAAACAGCCTGGAGTTCCAACATGTACTGCGTTGTACATACTGGAGGACTGATGGGCCCAGTCATGCTTGCATTTACTGGACAAACTAAATCCTCACAGAGAAAAAAACACTAAAAGATTACCAAAGAGTAATAACTTCCAGCACATCCCATGTCACCCCACCGAAGAGAGCATTTTGGCAAAGTTGGCATCAGTCAGAACTACAAGAAGGCAAAAAGGCATAAACATTTTTGTTCTGGCAAAAAGAAACAGTTTTGGCATTGAAACAATCCTTCAATGTCTAGTCATTAAACTCATGCACTTTGCAAAAGCATAAATAGCAGCGTTAGGTGTCTGGCTATAACACCAGTTAAAGATTAAAACTAATGATTGGGTTAAGACTCAGTCTATAATTATTAAGTGTTTAGCAGCATTTCCCACTTTAATGAGTTCCCACCACCTCTGGAGCTGAATGCGTTGTTTATTACCAATTCCCATCTCATCGTGACTGCCTGTCAGATTGCCTGTAGATTCCAAGCCCTGTCTGATAGTCTGATAGATCAAAGAGCCGGACAGTGGAAAATAATTTAGACAGCTATTCAGCCCGACTGGTTTAAAGAAGCACTCGGCAGAGGAAAGGCTGTTATAAAACCATCAGTGCTTTCCCCAGTGTCTGTGGATACGACACAAAGTCCCAGACAATAACCAGGAAACAGAGTGTCATTCAAGCTCGTGAGCCACATCGAATCGGATTCATCGTCTTCAAGCTGCTTTCTTCAACTAAAATGGATCTTGACAACAGGATATCTGTAATCAAACTAGACTCTCATTCTACTTTCATTTTCTGTCTAACATCTCTCAACAGTTACGGAGGATTGAAGACCTGACCCTCCTGTCAGTAGCTGTCAGTCTCTCCTTTTCCCCTTTTCATAGGCAGAATAAATGATATCTGCCCAGTAGTTTGATGTGAATAGTCCCAGACATGCAATCTGCTGGGATTAGTCTCCTGAAGGCCCATTTTAACCATTAATCTTGCTTTTATGAAGATCTTGCCAATACCAGATTCAGTGTGAGGAGCATTGAGGGTGGCACATCCGTCAGTGTCATTCGGAGAAAAGGAGAGGTTTATTGGAATCCCACTGAGCTCTACCCCCTGCCTGCTCCCCTCATCCCTGTGTCTGAGCAAGTCAGAACTAATCACCAAGCACAAGAGCACGGGTGACATTTAACCCTTTCAATGGCAGAAGCCAAACCCTTGTTAGTATTTGTGCCAGATGTAGAAACAAAGCCTGGATACCGGAGATCATAAATTAAACTGAAAATGTTGGAAATACACAGCAAGTCTGTGGGAATCTGCATTGGAATGCACTCTCAAGTAGATTGCAAACATGTAATAGGATGTGTTCACCTAATTAAATATCTGTAACTCGTTCATTGTCTGTATACAGAGTTTTCATTTTTCATAACATTATATAGATTATCCAATTTTGAGATCGTTTACAAGCTCATGTCCTGTTTTGCCTCTCAGGTGAATGTAAAAGATTCTTGAAGCTATCACAAGGTGAAGTCAGGGTGTTTGTTTGAGCTTTCTGACCAATATTTTTCCTCTATTCAACATCATAAAAAATGTGATCTGGCCATTACATTGTTGTTGTCTGTGAGACCTTTCTGTGCAGGAAGTTGGCTTTACAATTCCTACATTATAACTAGCTACATTTCAGAACTTTGTAAAGTGCTTCTGAATGTCCTGAACTTCTATGGTCATGAATGAATGGTGCAATCCCATTTTAAGTAATATTCAACAGTGTAATGCCATTTCTAACAGTGCTATAGATATCTGTCTCCATTTCCTTCACATCAGTCTGCAATGCTAAGAGTGCATACAAGTGTGTGAACAGGAAACCATTGATTTGGCACTCTCCTGACACCAGGCCCTCCAACAGGCCAATGTGTACCCAGGAACAGAAATTTAGGCAACAAATGTATGGGCATCATCTATTCTTTATCCATATTAAGAGGTGTGAAACTGCAGGCTTGGATCCCAGGCATTACTTAAAGGGCCACGTACTCTGATTACAGGGACATTGAAGTTTGAAACATATCCTGTTGCAGTGAGTCAGAAAGTTTGCTTGAGTATGTTTGCAGGTGTTCTCATGCATTCTTCAGATCGATGCTTCCTTCTCACAGGGATGGCTGAGGAGTAAGTAAAGATGCCCTCTCTACACAGTGCCTGCAACAGGTACAAGGGTAGCAGTGTACAGCACGACAGAGTGATGGATCAGCAACCGGGGAGAAGGCAAACTCTGTCAGATTGGGGGTAGGTTCCTGCCAGACAATGACAGGAGGCTGCCTGGCATCATCTATTCTTTATCCATATTAAGAGGTGTGAAACTGCAGGCTTGGATCCCAAGCATTACTTAAAGGGCCACGTACTCTGATTACAGGGACATTGAAGTTCGAAACATATCCTGTTGCAGTGAGTCAGAAAGTTTGCTTGAGTATGTTTGCAGGTGTTCTCATGCATTCTTCAGATCGATAACTGAGTACTCAGCTCTGGTAGGCATGTCCTTCAACACTCTCTACTATGCTGCTGAGTTAATCTGAGTCAGTAGCAGTGTTTGGCTGCCATCTCCAGTGAGCAGACAGACAAACTATCCCTGGCCCAGGAGTTCAGTTGTGTCTGTATGGATGATCGTATGTGGTCCCAATTCTTTATTAGCCTTTAATGTAAGCTCAGTACTTATATCTGAGCTGGTTGGGAGTGTCAGATCAAATTGCACTATGTTCTGTGTTGTAACTCTCCTGGGACTGCCTTGGCTAGGTGTCCAAAAGTAAAGTTAAAAATCACACAACACCAGGTTACAGTCCAACAGATTTATTTGGAAGCACTAGCTTTAAGAGTGCCTGATGAAGGAGCAGCACTCTAAAAGCTAGTGCTTCCAAATAAACCTGTTGAACTATAACCTGGTGTTATGTGATTTTTAACTTTGTACACCCCAGTCCAACAACGGCGTCTCCAAATCATATCCAAAAGTCATAGAATCAATGAAAGAGACCATTCGGCCCATCAATAAGGGTGGCACGGCGGCTCAGCAGTTAGCACTACTGCCTCACAGCACCAGGGTCCCAGGTTCAATTCCAGTCTTGGGTGACTGTCTGTGTGGAGTTTGCACATTTCCCCTGTGTCTGCGTGCATTTGTTCTGGTTTCCTCCCACAGTCCAAAGATGTGCAGGTCAGGTGGATGGGCCATGCTAAATTGCCCATAGTGTTGGGTGCATTAGTCAGAGGGAGGAGTCTTTGATGATGCTGGCTGCCTTGAAACATCAAGGAGTATAGATGGAGTCAATGGATGAAACGTTTACTTGTGTGGTGGACTGATCTATGTTCACAACTGTGTAGTTTAATTACAATCCTGGTCACAGCAGTTGCCATACCAAGGCACAATGTATCCAGATAAAATACTTTCTTTGGTGCATCTATAAAAGTTGGTAAGAGTCCCATGGACATGCTAAATTTCCTTATCCTCCTGAGGAAGATTTTGCGTCCCCTTGGCCATTACATCAATGTGTGTGATGTCAATCTTCCCCAAATGTGACAGGCTACATACAGCCCCCTGCTGTTAATTTTCACATCAGCACATGGCTAAGTCAGTCATTTTTTTGGTTGCTGATACCTCGGAGTACCTTCACTTTGAGATCATTAATTCATCTTATTTCATTACGCATAACCAGCTTTAGAATAACCTGCTCCATGGTTGGCTCTGGAGCGTGCTGTTCCAAGTAACTATCCCACAAAAGCATCCTTTAAATTCCTTATCTAGGTTGCCTTTGCTCATCTGACGTTTGTTGATTAAAATCTCCCATGATTATCACTATGCCTTTCTGACAAGTTCACATTATTTAGTCCATTATGGTCCACCTACCATGTGGTTTCTGTTAAATAGTCTGTACACTACTCTTCAAGTGACTTATGCCTTTATCATTCTTCATCTCTACCTAAATTGTTTTCACATCTTGGTTTCCTGAACTTAGGGTCATTCTATTCCATTGTACAAACAAGATCATTAGGTTATTCAATGCCCCTCCAGATTTTCCAAGTTTCCTGTCATTTCCAAATAATCTGTATCCTTCAAGATTCAGGTTCCAATTCATGTCCTGATTCTCAACTAGAGACCAATGGAGACCTTAATGACCAGTTAGAGGTCACTTTATAGTCTCAATCAGCCTCATGTTATTTTTTACATGCTGTGACCTCGTGGCTCTCAATGCAGGTCCTCCTACCTCCGTGTGGTGAGATGATGGAAGGGGGTCATGCTCTATGAGTGGATCCATAAAGGAAAACAGAGCATAAGAACATAAGAACATAAGAAATAGAAGCAGGAAGAGGCCATCTGGCCCATCAAGCCTGCTTCACCATTCAATAAGATAACGGCTGATCGCTTTGTGGACTCAGCTCCACTTACCTTAACTTTTAATTTCTTTACTCTTCAAAGTTCTATCTATCTTTGCCACAAAAATATTCAACAGGGTAGCCTCAACATATTCACTGGGCAGGGAATTCTACAGATTCACAATGCTTTGGGTGAAGAAGTTCACCCTCAACCTAGTCCAAAATTTCTTCTCCCTCATTATGAGGCTATGCCCCCTAGTTCTAATTTCACCCACTAGTGGAATTTATGTGTATTCCTCCTCTCTGATCTGTCATCCTCTGTCTGCCTTAGAGACATATGTTCTTATGTTCTTATGGTGGATAATGCTGACTGGCGCAGAATGAAACTAGAGTGAATGCTGCCAGGTGAGCAAGCATTAAACAAGTTAAATTTCTTTTGATGATTTCATAACAACTGCACCATGCTTGAATGGTAACATCTGCAATGGTGATATTGCTCCTTGTAGTTGTGGAAACCCATAGAGCCACATGTGTGCAGTCAATGGTGGGCTACAGAATCAACAAGCCTACCATCCTAACAAAGCAAACAGCCTCTTCACCTTGGTCTTCCCTTCTCAGTGACAAAAAAAAAGACATTTCCTCTCCAATTGTGGAACGACTTTGCCACTTTTTTCTGTGGACAGTCTTTTGCCTTCCAACTTCCATGTTCCAATACCAGATAGCATTTCCTACAGCTCCACAGCACTCCCATCTTTTCCCACTACCTGTGGGTAGACAGGTCTTGGGCAGGGGTAAGACAAGTTACATCAGAAAGAGATAAAAGAATCTGGAGATTGTTGTATACACTGCAACTTCGATTTGCCCAGATTCATGTGCTCAATGGCACAGGAGTGGAGCTTGCTCTCAATTTCATTGAATTCCAGGAAGTTCAACATGACAGCCAAACAGGGATAGAAAGATAACTCTGAGTGGGTTGCAAGCTGAAATTATAATGCAGCAATGGTCATTATAGAGATATGACTGACATATATCAATTGCATGCCACACTAGCAGACAAACCCCCACTTACATAGGACCTCCAGCACTCTTGCATGTCTCCTTCCATACACCGCTATGCACATTCTCACTTCACGGTCATGACAATTTTCAATTCCTAATAGGATCAAGTGGGAAAATGTTTGGGAAGTGCTGATTTAAAGGGAGTACAAAAACAGAGAGATTCTGTGATTCATATTCTCAGACGTATCAAGTAGGAGAACAAATTGATAAAGTCACCAGCAAAACAGGATTCTACACTTTATAACCAAAATAATAGAGCACAAAGTGTATGCAATTATGTTAAAAATAATAGCATTGGTTAGGTCAGTTAGATTATGGTGCTGAGTATTTTTTGAGTAAAGATGCTAACATAAGAGCAAATTGGATTAGGAAATGAGAGGGAACAGACTGTGTACAAAAAGAACAAAGAAACTTTACAGCCCAGGAACAGGCCCTTCGGTCCATCAAGCCTGTGCTGATCCAATTCCATTGTCTAAACCTATCGCCCAATTCCTAAAGATCTGTCTGTATCCCTCTGCTCCCCATCTACTTATGCATCTGTCCAGACGCAACTTCAATAAATCTACTGTGTCTGCCTCTACTCCCTCTGCTGGCAATGCATTCCAGGTACCTGCCACCCTCTGTGTAAGGTACTTTCAGTGTGTATCCCCCTAAAACTTCTTTCCTCTCACCTTGAATGCATGATCTCTCATTATTGAATCCCTCATCTCTATCCACCCTGTCTACACCCTTCATGATTTTGACCCTTCAAGACCTCAATCAAGTCCCCCCTCAATCTCCTTTTTCCTAATGAAAACAATCCTAAACTTACTCAATCTTTCTTCATAGCTAGCACCTTCCATACCAGGCAACATCCTCGTAAAACTTCTCTGCACCATTTCCAAAGCACCCACATCCTTTTGGTAATGTGGCAACCAGAACTGTACATAATATTTTAAATGCGGCCGAACCAAAGTCTTATACAACTTTAACATGGCCTGGCAGCTCTTATACTCAATACCCTGTCCGATGAAGGCAAGCATACCATATGCCTCCTTGACCACTTTTTCCACCTGTGCCGCCACCTTCAGGATACAATGGACCTGAACTCCCAGATCTCTCTACTCATCAACTTTTCCCAAGGATCTTCCGCTTACAGTATAATTTGCTCTAGAATTAGACTTCCCAAAATTTATCACCTCACATTTGCCTAGATTGAACTCCATCTGCTACTTCGCCACCCAACTCTCCAGTCTATCTAAATTCTCCTGTATTCTTTGACAGTCTCCTTTGCTTTCTGCTACTCCACCAATCTTCGTGTCATCTGCAAATTTACTGATCAGACCGCCAATGCCCTTTTCCAGATCATTTATGTATATCAAAAACAAGAGTGGCCCCAGCACTGATCCCTATAGAACACCTTTCTCCATTTCGAGAAACTCCCTTCAACTACTACTCTGTCTTCTGTTTCTCAACCAGTTCTTTATCCACCTAGCTAGAACACCCTGCACACCATGTGACTTCACTTTCTCCATTAGTTTAGCATGGGAAAACTTATCAAATGCCTTACTAAAGTCCATGTATATGACATTTACAGCCCATCCTTCTATCAACTTTGTCACTTCCTCAAAGAACACTATAAAGTTGGTAAGGCATGATCTACCCCGCACAAAACCATATTGCCTATCACTGATAAGCCCATTATTTTCTAAATATAAATAGATCCTATCCCTCAGTACTTTCTCCAACATCTTTCCCACCACTGACATCAGGCTTACTGGTCTGTAGTTACCCGGAATATCCCTACTACCCTTCTTGTACAGGGGGACAACATTACCAACTTTCCAGTCCTCCAGCACCTCACCTGTGTTAAGGATGCTACAAAGGTATCTGTCAGGGCCCTAGCTATTTCCTCTCTTGCCTCCCCTAGCAACCTGGGATAGATTCCATCCAGTCCTGGGGATTTGTCCACCTTAATATCCTTTAGCCCACCCAACACATCCTCCCTCCTTATGTCAACTTGATCCAAAGTAAACAAACTTCTAGCTCTAATCTCAACATTTATTATGTCCCTCACATCAGTGGACACTGATGCAAGGTAATCATTGAGAATCTCACCCATTTTCTCAGGTTCGACACACAACCTTCCTTTAGTGGACCAACCCTTTCTCTAGTTACCCTCTTGCTTCTTGTATATGAATAAAAGGCCTTGGGATTCTCCTTAATTCTGCTCACTGAAGTTATTTCATGACCCCTTTCAGCCTGCTTCATTCCTCGTTTACGATTGGTCCTACTCTCCCGATATTCCTCCAAAGCCTGTTCTGTTCTTAGCTGCCTGGATCATATGTATGCTTCCCTTTTCCTCTTGGCTAGTTGCACAATTTTCTCCTGTCATCCACGGTTCATGAATTTTGCCTTTCCTATCCCTTGTTTTCAAAGGGACATGCCTATCCTGCACTATTTTCCACCTATCTTTGAAAGCCTCCCACATATCAAATGTGGACTTCCCTTCAAATAGCTGCCCCCAATCCACATTTCCCATCTCCAGCCGAATTTTGATATAATTGGCCTTGGCCCAGTTTAGTAGTCTTCCCTTAGGACCGCTCTCATCCTTGTCTACGAATATTCTAAAACTTACAGAATTGTGGTCACTATTCGCAAAGAAATCCCCCACTGCAACTTCTACCACCTAGCCTGGCTCAATCCCCAACCACCACGTCCAATCCACCTTCCCTAGTTGGACTATTTACATACTGCTCTAGAAAACTTTCTTGGATGCTCCTTACAAAGTCTGACCCATCCAGACCTCTGATTCTAAATGTATCCCAGTCAATGTTGGGAAAATTAAAATCTCCTGTCACCACCACCCTGTTGCCTCTATATCTTTCCATATTCTGTTTACCTATTTGTTTTTCTACCTCACGCTTACTGTTGGGAGGCCTGTAGTACAGACCCAACAATGTAACTGCACTCTTCTTATTTCTCAGCTCTACCCATAATGCCTCACTGCTCAAGCCCTACATAGTGTCCTCCTTCTGTTCTCCTTCTGCTCTCCATCTGCTCTCCATCTGCTCTCTGTCTACTCTTCCCCTTGATAATGCTAACTTCATGATCCTCAGGATTGTATAGTCCCTCAAGATTGCCCTGGGTCATTTTGGCATTGTGCCTGGGTGGAAACCTAAATGAGAAATTCAAAAATGAAATTACAGGAAAGAAAAAGACCGGGACTACTCCTAGTGTTCTAGTCAATATGCAGCTCTCAACTGAAATAGGTTAACATGTAATTATCTAAGTTATGAGATTTTGCAGTTTGAAAACTGGCTGCTATATTTGTCTACATAATGACTAATAACATAGGCAGTGCCTGGGAGGCTCTATGGCATGTTCTGAGAATGTGGCTGATGGTATAAAAATGATAGCTGTCATTAAACCTTTCTGTAAAGAAAGTGATCAGAATAATGGTAGGAAGCAATCATCCAGTTTGTGAACTTTTGCTTTTTGTTACAGTAAAATGTCAAACAAAAGTGTGTTTTTTGAGAAACTACACTGTGATGAGATAATATACACTAAGGAACCTTGAATTGATTTCTATAACCTGAGAATTTTGGTCAGTGTTTCATGACTTAACTCTTGTATGAGTTTGCTTTGAACATTGTATGTTCAGTCTGTATATATTGTTTGCATATGTGTTGCTTTGTATTCATTGCTTTGGCGAAAGCATTTAGGAATTAATGAATTGAATTGAACTGTGGCCAGTGTTGCAATATCACTTGAAGAGAATGTGCAAACAATCAATGAACAAGAATCTAAAGTACCAGTGATCAGTCAGTGGGTTGTGTCAGTGGCTGCAGCAAATAATGTTGGTTACTGTATTGCTACTGTAGACCTCTCTGTGGAACTATTCTGTAACTTATCTGCTGGAGCCTTTCAATAAATAAAACCTGTCTATTCTTTACCAGTCTTTTGCATGAAATTTGTGAGTTTAGGTAAAGAAACAAGAAATGCAACATAGTGGCAGCATTGAGAACTTAAAGATCATAGGAAGAGGCGCAGGCAAGACCTGGTGTGGTACCGATTTGTATGCACATTAAAGGTCCGGGAGAGGAGTCTGTCTATATGATGTATTGGATACCCAGACTGGTGCTGAATGGGAAAAAGAAGTCAGCTCAGTGTTGCACTATGCAGTTGGTTTTGAATCAGACAGGAATGCTGAAAGGTCATTGAAAATTCCTCAGGTGTATTTCCGCAATGTGAATAAAAAAAGGGCATGATAAAGGAAAACAGGGAATCAGAAGAAATGAAATAGGAGCAGAAATAGGCCATCTGGCCCACCGAGCCTGCTCCACCATTCAATAAGATCATGGCTGATCTTTTCGTGGGCTCAGCTCCACTTACCAACCCGCTCACCATAACCTTTAGTTCCTTTAGTGTTCAAAGTTCTGTCTATCTTTACCTCAAAAATATTCAACATGGTAGCCTCAACTTCTTCACTGGGCAGGGAATTCCACAGATTCACAATGCTTTGGGTGAAGAAGTTCCTCCTCAACTCAGTATGAAATTTCCTCTCCCATATTTTGAGGCTATGCCCCTATTCTAGTTTCACCCTGCAGTGGAAACAACCTCCCTGCTTACATCCTAGCTATTCCTTTCATAATTTTATATGTTTCTATAAGATTCCCCCTCATTCTTTTAAATTCCAGTGATTACAGTCCCAGTCTACTCAATCTCTCCTCATAAGACAATGTTCTCATTTCTAGACTCAACTTGAGTGAACATTCTCTGCACTCCTCCAGTGCCAGTACATCCTTTCACATTGGCATAAGTGTTAAAAAAAACCTGAATTGTATCCTAAAGTAGGAAAGACTTTTTAAAAAAGCTCAGCTGTGTTACTGAATCTCCAAGCAGAAGAAAACACAAAACATCTGGAAGTTGACCAGAAAATCCTCCAGCATTAAATTGAAGTCACAGATGTCCTATTCATAGTTTGTATTTTTATGAATAGAATTGAGATTTTTAGAGTTATTTCTTCATCCAGAGGGTGGTGTGTGTGTGGAATGAGCTGCCAGAGGAAGTGGTGGAGGTTGGTACAATTACAACATTTAAAAGGCATCTGGATGGGTATATGAATGATACGGGTCAAATGCTGGCAAATGGGACTAGATTAATTTAGGATATCTTGTCAGCATAGACGAGTTGGATTGAAGGGTCTGTTACCATGCTGCACAGCTCTAAGACTCTATAACAGGATAAACAAGCAGTGTACACTAAGACAGTTTTTGGAAATGAGGGCTGCAGACAATCAACACTTCAGGCTTATCTGACAAAGATCAGAATTGTGTCACCTCTGGAACATACTGGAGAATCAGCTTTGAATAAAAGTGGACTGCTTGGAGCTGTATGCTTGCAGACAATAGCCACTTGATAGCCAATTTATCAGGTAGCGTGGTATGGGCAAAAATTGTCACTTACTTGAAAGCTTGGTATTCTGTACTGATAATGGGGCACGTTATAGCTTCCTTGTTTATCAAAACCCTTCAAAAAACTGTTTGGAGAAAAAGAAAGTAAGAACAGGGCTGGTTAGGATTAGAACTTGAAGGACTTTAGAACTACTCATGTTAATGTCTTCGTAGAATGTTGGAAGTTCTTCTGGTTTTGGACAATGTATTTTGTTATATTGACTACTTGAGGTGAAATTTACTTTTTAACATGATATTTCATTTGTCCATTCACCATTTCCATTGGTTTTGATTTGTTCTACAGTGAAAAATGATGAAAAGTGAAACAATGTTGGTTATTTCTTCATTTGGCATGTCATTTAGTAAATCTGGTTATTTTGGTTTTGGTTCTTCTTAGAGATTATAACATCACAGATTTCTTGTTCCAGCTGCATTATTGGAAACCTTCAGATCTCATTCTTTTGGAGTGACATTTAAACTAGAGTCCCTGGAAGGTCCACAAAAGAACAGGGGGAAAGAAATAATTAATGTGCATTTACATAGTGCCTGTCATGATTTTGGGATGTCCCGGAACACATCTGAAGAGTGGTCTTTATTATAATGACAGAAATCCCTTAATTCTGAGAACACTTATCTTGTGTTGTTTTGTTTCTGTGGAATCTTCATGCAATTATAATTTTGACTAACTATCATCAGAATTCTGCAACATTAGTTGTTTTTTTTTATTTCTCGAAATTATTCCCTGTTACTATTCACTAATTAAAATACCTAAGCAGATATGAGGACCACTTTCCCTGTTGGGAATTGTTCTGCCTTTCAGATGTTTGGATAGAAAGTCCTCAGAGACATTATGGAGAAAAGTCTCAAAGCCAAGCTTTATTGTGTGGATTCAAATGTAAATCAAAACATCATGCACTTTCAAACTGAACATAAATAGGTTCTCCATGCGAATTAATTAGCTCCCTCTGCAAAGAAACAAGCTAAGCAGACAATACTCCAATGTACATTAACATGACCAATATTATATTATGTGCTCAACACAGTTGTTAGGATCAATCAATTTTGAGTTGGTCCCACAACCCAGTAGGATTGTAATCTACCTACAAACAGGTAAAGCAAAGGACAAAATCTAGCCTTGCCTTCCTCTTCCCAGTTGGCAAATATATTGGCTGACAATGTTGATGTTTGATGTTCTCATTTGAACATCTGCCAAATTTCATGTAAAGCAAAAAAAACGTTTGTGTGAATAGATGTATTCAAATTTGTTAGAATGGACGAAACAACATGTAAACTTTTGTGAATGGAAGAAGGTTTTTGAATTTAGAGTTAATCAAGAGTTCTAAATTACCATATTACACTCAAATTCAATCTAATTCTTGGAAATTAAAATCTATGTTATCATTTGACTTTCACTCTGATTTCTCTCACACAGCTACACATGTATCAGCTGCTGATGACTTCATTACAGAACAATAGCAGGTTAATTTGAAGTGTGAAATGGAGTTTTAAGGGTTGGATTCATAGCAGAGCACTCAAACAGATTTAATTTCGGTACATTTTCCAAAAAAGAACAACTGTCAATTAAAGTCTTGATTTCTCCTTTGATTTTACAAGAGACTTGGTGACCAAGTAAATGTCCCAATTCTTGCTATATACCAATGTTAGTTAAAGATATTTCCTCCATTATACAAAGCTTGTCACAAATCCAAATAGTTATCTTTATTGTTGTCTTTTCGCTTTTTATAGTGAAAGTGAGCCCAATCCCTGCATTAGAAAACTAACTTTTTAATGACATTGTTGCCAATTGTGACAGTTTTGTTTGAATTACCTGCTGCTTCGCTTGTTTCCTATTTTCAAGGTCCTGAACTCAACCCTGAACTTTTGAAAGTTTTAATCAATTTGTAACAAAGTTTTTTTTTCTCCTGTAAACAAATGTTATTCAACTACCCTACAGCTTTTCCTAAGAATGTTAATTGCATGTTTGGAACTGAAAACTGGCAAACAAATCAAGAATTTTGAAATTCTTTTGCACCAGGATCTCAGGAATTTCTGTGATCTGCAATGCTCCCCAGGCAGCTGTTCTCACCCTATCGTGCGATCTACACTCAGTGCTACGCACCACCACAGGCACACTGTCAGCGTCTGTCTCCATCAACACTGCCTCATGCTGTCTCAGAAGTGTCCTGCTCCCTCCACCAGTTCCACTTCATCTCTGGCCCATTTGACATTCTAACAAGAAGCATTTTCTCTTCTTTTCAGGCATTAAGGAACACAAGCTGGAATAACTCAGAGATACCTATTCCCGTCAGGAATGTCCTTCCACTCCCTTTCCCTCTGAATCCATCCTTTCACCTGACCCACTCCGTTCTCTGATGCTGAAACTTCTGGACTAGGCAAAGGTCTTAGTTTTATCTCGCTGCACCCTGACCTCAATGACTTTCAGCATGACATGACGATGACTTCTTCCGTCACATCTGCTTCCTTGTGCAGTTCGATGGACAAGAGTCCCCTTCACCCATCTCCAACACTCTCCCACCACCTGAACCTGTCCCTCTAGCCTTTTACCTGCGCTCGACCTGTTTATTGAGAACTGTTGACACCACATTGGCCACCTTAATTTCTCTGAACCCCCCCCTTACCTATTCAAACTTATCTCCCTGTGATGTTACTGCACTTAGTGCTCTCCGATCCAATCCTGACTTTGCCATTAAGCCTGCTGGCAAGGGTGGTGTCTGGTACACTGACCTCTACATTGTGGAGGTTGAGCACCAGCTGTCAGATACTTCCTCCTATCTCTCTTTGGACCATGATCCCACCATTGAGCATCAGGACTTTGTGTTCACAATTGTCACCAACCTTATTTCATCTGGGGATCTAAGAGCTAAGAGTAGCCTCTAAGCACATGGTTCCCCAAGCCCATACAGCCTGCTTCTACCTTCTCCCCAAAATCCACAAGCAGGCCTGCACAGGCTGACCCATTGTTCCTGCCTGTTCCTGTCCCACAGAACCTCTTTCTTCCCATCTAGACTCAATTCTTTCTCCCTTTGTCCAGTTCCTTCCCACTTACATGTGCGATTCTTTGGATGCTTCATGTTGGCTTCAGAATTTCCAGTTCACAGTCTTCAGCCATCTTCTCTTCAACATGGACATGCAATCCCCTTAATGTACATCCCACATCAGGATGCTCTCAGGTGTCTACTCTTCTTTCTGCAAAAAAGGCCACCACCACCACCCTACTCGTCCTCACTCTGAAAAATATTCTTTTTAACACCTCTCACTTTCTCTCAAAAGTGTGGATATGGGTACCTTCATGGGTCCCAGGTTAGGCCTGTCTTTTCTTGTGTGGTATGTAGAACCTTCCTTATTCCAACCCAACTCTAAGCCTTACCACAACTCTTTCTCTGAAACTTTGATGACAATATTGTCTCTCTCTCATTCTGAACTGGAAACATTTCTCAATTTCCCTTCCAATTTCCACCCTGCCAGTTACCTCAACTATATATCCTCATAACCTTTTCTGTAAGGACTCCATTCTGTTCTCCTAATTTCTCCGTCTCTGTTGCATCTGTTCTGACGATACCACCATCCATAGCGGAGTCTCAGAAAATGTCCACTTATGGGTGGCACGGTAGCACAGTGCTTATGGGCAGTATGGTGGCACAGTGGTTAGCACTGCTGCCTCACAGCACCAGAGACCTGGGTTCAATTCCCACCTCAGGCAACTGTCTGTGTGGAGTTTGCACATTCTCCCTGTGTCTGCGTGGGTTTGCTCCGGTTTCCACCCACAGTCCAAAAATGTGTAGGTTAGGTGAATTGGCCATGCTAAATTGCCTGTAGTGTTAGGTGAAGGGGTAAATGTAGGGGAATGGGTCTGGGTGGGTTGCTCTTTAGAGGGTCGGTGTGGACTTGCTGGCCCGAAGGGCCGGTTTCCACACTGTAAGTAATCTAACTTAATCTAATTTCCTCAACTGAGGATTTCTCACTACTGTGGTTGACAGGACCCTCACCTGTAATTGATCCATCTCCAGCACTTCTGCTCTCACCTCTACCCCTCCCTCCCACAACAGCGATAGGCTCTTCCCAGTCTTCACTTACTTCCCCATTTACCTCTACATCTGAAGGTTTGTAAGCAGCATTTCCACCAGACACACATTTCTTTCTCTCCATCACATCCCCCTTTCAGGGACTGCTCTCTTCTAAACACTCCGATCTACTCCTCCATTTCCAACACCAACACCTCCCCCACCAACTCCCCCTCCCTCCATCAAAACCACCCCACTCCTCATGGCACCTTCCCAAGCAATCACAGAAGGTGTAAGACCTGCCTGTGTACCTCTTCACTATAAGAAATCCCAAACATACATTCCAGGTGAAGCAGTGATTTTACCATTTCACTCAATCTAGTCTCTTAATTTTCTGTTCACAATGTGATCTTCTCTGCACTGGGGAAACAAAATGCAGACTAGGTGATTGCTTTGAAGAACACCTACACTCTGTCCACAAAATGGACCCTGAGCTTCCAGTTGCCTGCCATTTCAACACACCACTGTGTTCCCACACCAACGTTTCTATATTGGGCCGGCTGCAGTGTTCCAGTGAGCTTCAGTGCAATATCAAAGAGCAACATCTCATTTTCCACTTGGGGACCCTGCAGCCTGTAAGAGTCAAAATCAAATTTAATAACCTTAGATCCTGATTCCATCCTTCCACGTTTTTTATCCAGCCCACACCTGGTCCTGTTATGACACGTGTTGCTTTCAGTACAGCTCAACCATTCTCTCCTACACTGAGCTCTTATTACCTGTTCAGCTTTTCTTCTGTCCTGGCCTGCCATACATAATCTTCTTGTTTATCTCTCCCTCTCTCTCTCTCGGCGTTGTCTCCAACTATCCACTCACCCCTCCATTCACCCATCCCTGTCCTTCCCTCAACTTCATCTTTAGCATAAATACTAATTTTCCTGGCTGCTATCAGTTTTGATGAAGAGTCACCAGACTTAAAACATTAACTCTGACTTTTTTTAGATTAGATTAGATTCCCTACAGTGTGGAAACAGACCCTTCAGCCCAACCAGTCCACACCAACCCTCCAAAGAGTAACCCATCCAGACCCATTTCCCTCTGACTAATGCACCTAACACTATGGGCAATTTAGCATGGCCAATTCACCTAATCTGCACATTTTTGGACTGTCGGAGGAAATCAGAGCACCTGAAGGAAACCCACACAGACACGGGGAGAATGTGCAAACTCCACACAGACAGTCACCCAAGGCTGGAATCAAACCTAGGACAGTGAGGCAGCAGTGCTAACCACTGAGCCACTGTGCCACCCAAATTCTTCCCACTCATGATGCGAGATCTGTTGAATTTTGCCAGCAATTTCTGCTTTTATTTCTTTTGCACTTTGCCAGATCCAAAATCTTAATTAATAATGTTTGTCAGTTTAAACACAATTGATTTTAAAGATAGGAGATTCTCAAAAATTATAATTAAGTCAAAGAAATTCCTTCAGATGCTGTAATTCTCAATTAGAAATGTAAATAGGGATACAAGAAAACTTGCTTTTCAATACTAACTTCATTTTCAGCTCCATTTTTTTCAACACAAATTCAGAATAAGTACAAACGTGGCATTCTATTGCAGTGCTGAGGAAGCACTCTGTTGTCAGAAGTGCCAACTAGCGAATGGGATGTTAAACCAATGTAAAAACAGAAGGTGCTGAAAATGCCCTGCAGGTCTGCCAGAAACTGTTGCAAGATTTTGATTTTGATTCGGAAGACTCTTCTTCAGATCTTTGTCCAGTTTATATTTTATTTCGGATTTCCAGCTTCTGTAGTATTTTGCTTTTATTTCAGTGTTAAACCAAGCCCTTACCTGCCTGTTTGGCTGGATGTAAAAGATCCTGTGGTGCTATCTTTAAGAAGACCAAGAGAGTTATCTCATCTTTCATGGTCAAATTTGCCCAGACAACATTACAACAGAAACAGATTACCTGACCATTATTGGACAGTGCAATTTGTGTGTGTTTTGCTGAATGTAAGTTAGTTGCTGCATTTGCTTCATTACAACAACGGTTACACATCAAAAAAAATTCATTGACTGTAAAACATTTAGAGACATCCACTGATTGTGAGAAGGGCTACATAAATAAAAACAATTTTTTTTATTTCTTGACTTCTGTCAAATGAACTCCAGTTTAAATTCTCACTCTCCTGTTTCAGATGCACCCGCAATCATAGGTATCACAACATTTATCATTATTTTAGTCACTGCTTTAGCCACTTCATGTGATTCACCCACACCACTACTGGCTGCAACAGCTATGCTCTTGAACTTTCTCTTCAACATACACCAACTCACTTTATTTCAGAGCAGTTCTGCGTCTCAATTTTAATTCATCCTTCAATTTATCTGGTACTTTAACAGAAAATAGACTTCTTTTTCTTGCCGTTGAGTGGCAAGGCCTCTCTCTAATCACGTTTTTGGATCCTGACAGCGAGAGGCTAGGAGGCCTGAAATTATTTTTCTTTTCCCTGCAGATACTGGCTGACCACCATTACATTTTAAATACAACATTAATGCATGGAAGCAATGAAGTGGAAATGAGAATGCCTTCCAGTGAAGAATATTATTGATTTGGCAATACACTGGAGGGTTGCCAAATTCTAGTGGACCGTATTTCTGCAAGTTTAATCACACAGCCTCCAGCATTTCCTCTTTTATTTTGAGTGTATTTCTGATTTGTTAAAGTGTGCAACCCCTTTCAAGTTTTGCAACTTTAAGTGAATGTTAATGGATGCCCATATCTAACTACCTGCAGTCTAATATTTCCAATATTTTCATACAGAAAACACTCAACATATCAGGCAGCACTTTTATTTATTCCTTCATGAGATGTAGACATCACTAGGTTAGGCTAAGTCATGCTTAAAATCCCTTGAGAAGATGATGGAGAGTCACCTTCTTGAATTGCTGCAGTCTTTGGGGTGTAGATACACATTGTGCTGTTAGAAGGGGAATTCCAGAATCAGTGACACTAAAGCAATGGAGATATACATCCAAGCCAGTTTGGAGGGAACTTGCCAGTTGTGGCATTCTGATGCACTTACTCCCCTTGCCCTTTTACATTGCAGTTTGAAATGTTCTGTCATAGCAAGGACTTTGCGAGTTACTGCAGTGCATCTTGTTGGCGGCATACACTATTGTCAGTGTGTATGAGTGATGGAGAGAATTAATTTTAAAGGTGGTGGATGGAGAGCCAATCAAGTGGGTTGCTTTGTCCTGGATCATGTCAAGCTTAAGTATTTTTGGAGATTTACTTATCCAGGCAAGAATATTCTATGGAGAGAAAAAAAAGTTAATATTTCAACATCAGCAATCACTTGTAAATATGTGTCTTTAACATTACAGTATACTGCAATGTGCTTCACAAGAGAATTACAAAGCAAAATCAGCCACTTAGCTTTAACAAGCCAATATTAGACCAGATGGCCAAATGATGGGTAAAGAAGCTAGATTTCTTTTAATTTTTTCTTTAGCTGCAGAGACCTTCAAAGTCTGTGCAAGGCAGTGACTTCAGAACCAGATGCCAATGCATCCACTCGCCAACTGGTGTGCCAGGCAGCAGCACAACTTAGAGGAAACATTGCAAAGAAGCAGGCTTTCGGGAGGGTCTTTGAAGATGAATGCGGTAGCAAAGTGGATGGGTATAGGGAGGAAATTCCAGAGCTTAGAGTCTCACCAGCTGAAAACTGGGGACGCCAAATGTTTGAACATTTACATTCAGATATGTGCCAGAGACCTAGATTACGCATGTGTGGATATTTTCGAGAAAGTTGATCTGGAGAAGATTACAGAGAAAGAGAGCAGAAAGTCCATGGAGAGATTTAGAAACAAGAATGAGAATTTCAAGATCAACGCATCACTTGGCCAGATGCCCATCTTAGAAAATGCAGTGGGAGTACAGCATAATGTAACTGACTGCCTGGTCACTGTGAAACCTGGATGTACTTTACAAAACAAGCAGAATCAGGCTCTATTCATGTTTCCAGAGAATGTGCAGGATCACCACCTCCACATAAAATCCAGCCCCCATTATGGGAACCATGTGGTTTAATCTCAGTTATTTGGCAGGAGACGGATGATTCTGGTAACTAGAGAATGGTAGCTGTGGGAGTCAGTGAGTCTTACGCAAACCCACTGATTTCCACTGCTACCTGAATACACTTCCTCCCAAGGCACTTCCTGTAAGGACTTAATTCCGTTCTCTCATTTTTTCCATCTCCAGGACATCCATTCCAGCAATACAACTTTCCAAACCAATCATACCTCATGCTTTCCTTTTTCCTCAATGTAATTGATAGGGATCTCAACCTCATACCTTGCACTTCTTATTCTTCTGCCTTCACTGCTTCCCTTCCATGTTGCATAAGGATTCTCTTGGCCTTACCATTCATTAATCTCCATTCATATGGGCCAATTTCCATTATAATCACTGTAATGCCATCAACAATTTGGAAGACACACAATATGTTGACCTTCTATCACAAGTGGATGTGAGCACAGCAGCAAAGAAGCTTTGCTTAAATTGAGTGGGAATGGAGTTGGAATGTGCAGGTCTTAACCCCCTTTGCTAAGGAAAGATATATTTGCCACAGACAGCGTGCATTGTGGGCTCACCAGACTGATTTCTGGGATAGTAGGACTGCTTTATGATTTATCTCTTATGGTGGTGGTCATTGCCTGGCATTTCTGTGTTACTTGCCACTTATCAGCCCAAACCTGAATATTGTCAAGTAATTGTTACATTTGAACATGGACTGCTTCAGCATCTGAGATGTCAGGAAAGGTGCTGAACATACACAATGATTGCCGAACATCCTTAAATCTGATCTTATGATGGAAGAGAGATCATTGATGAAGCAGCTGAAGATGGCTTGGCCTAAGACACTACACTGAGGAACTCCTGCAGAGATATCCTGGAGCTCACATGATTGACCTCCAAAAGCCACAACCACCTTCTTATGTGTCAGGTATGACAACAAGCTGCATAGTGTTTGCCCCTGATACTCATTGATTCCACTTTTGCTAGAGGTCTTTGAGCAAGGGCTCCTGCTTGCAAAACGGAGACCTTGTAGATGTCTTGGACCCATGTTTGGGGCCCTTGTCAATGAAGATAAACTTGATTTAAGTAATTGCTTTCTATTCTTTTGTACCTCAAAATGACGCCGATGGTGGCGATAGAACACTTTTCATTGTATCTCCCTAGATATATGTGACAATAAGTCATTCACTCATGTCACACTTGGTTGAATGCAGCTTTGATGTCAAGGATGTCAGTCTCACCTCATCTCTGGAATTCAACTATTTTGTCCATGTTTGAACCAAGGCTATAATGAGGTCAGGTGTTCAGTGGCCTAGGCAGAACCCAAACTGGGCGTCACAGAGCAGGTGCTCTTTGTAGCACTATTGGTCACTTATTCCATCACATTATTAGTGACTAAGAGTAGACTGACGGAATGTTTTAAGTGGGTGGGTAGATGCCAGTGTTGCAACAGTGTTGCAAGTGAAGAACTTGTCTTGGGAAGCAGTAAGTTCTAGAACACAAGTCTTCAGTATTACTTTCATAATGTTGTCAGTGCCCATAGACTTTGCAGGATTCAGTGCCTTCAATGATTTTTTGCATTCCTGTTACTTCTCCCAAAGTGAACTCCTCACACTTTTCTGCATTAAACTCCATTTGTGACTTCTTAGCCCAGCTCTGCATCTTATCTATGTAGATGGAAATGTGTTGCTGGAAAAGCGCAGCAGGTCAGGCAGCATCTAAGGAACAGGAGAATCGACGTTTCGGGCATTAGCCCTTCTTCAGGAATGAGGAAAGTTGGTCCAGCAGGCTAAGATAAAAGATAGGGAGGCTATCTTTTATCTTAGCCTGCTGGACCAACTTTCCTCATTCCTGAAGAAGGGCTAATGCCCGAAACGTCGATTCTCCTGTTCCCTAGATGCTGCCTGACCTGCTGCGCTTTTCCAGCAACACATTTCCATCTCTGATCTTCAGCATCTGCAGACCTCACTTTCTCCTCAAAGATCTTATCTATGTACCTCTGTAACCCACAACATCCTTCGGCACTATCCACAACTCTGCCTACCTTAGTGTCATCTGCAAATTTACTAACCCATTCTTCTGCTCCCACATGCAGATCATTTATAAAAATGACAAACAGCAGTGGCCCCAAAACAGATCCTTGCGGCACACCTCTTGTAAGTGAGCTCCAGGATGAACATTTCCCATCAACCACCACCCTCTGTCTTCTTTCAGCTAGCCAATTTCTGATTCAAACCGCTAAATCTCCTTCAATCCTGAAACTCCATATTTTGTGCAATAGCCTTCTGTGTGGAACCTTATCAAATGCCTTATGGAAGACCATATACAGCACATCACCACTTTACCTTCATCCACCTGTTTTGTCACCTTCTTGAAGAACTCAATAAGGTTATTGTATAAATTTGTATAAATTAATTAAATAAGTAGAGTTGGCTGGACAGGTGAGGTGCTGTAGCTGTATGATATGGCTGACCCCATTGTGAATGGCAGTGAACATATCTGCAGCAAGTGTTGGTTGCTGGAGGAACTCTGGATCTGAATTGATGATCTGGAATCTGAGCTTCAAACACTGTGACACATCCGGGAGGGGGAAATTTACCTGGACGCTTTGTTGCAGGAGGCAGTCACACCCGGTAGATTAAGTAATTCAAATTCAGTTAGTGATTAGGCACAACAGGGTGTGACTGTAAGTGAGGCAGGTCTGGGGATTCTGAGTTCAGGATTGGAGGAGCCTCAGCCCTTGACCTTGTCCATGAGATTTTTGCTCCCTGTATGGATGAGGAAAAGGGCTGTGGACACGATGAGCCAGCTGACCATGGCACCATGGTGCAGAAGGCCATTTAAGAGCGGGAGCAAAAAGACAAGTAGTTGTTATAGGAAATTCTATAATTAGGGGGACAGATAATATCCTTTGTGAGCCAGAGTGGGAGTCCCACATGGTGTGTTGCTTGCCCGGTGCCAGGTGCGGGACATCTCTGACCGGCTTGAAAGGATATTGGAGCAGGAGGGATAGGATCCAATTGTTGCGGTCCACATTGGCACTAACTATATAGGCAAGGCTGGGAAGGAGGACCTGTTTTGGGATTATCAAGCACTAGGAAGGAAATTGAAGAACAGGTCCTTGAGGGTCATAATCTCTGGATTACTGCCTAAGACACATGCTAATTGGCATAGGGATAAGAAAATTAGAGAAATAAACACATGGCTAAGAGATTGGTGTGGGAAAGAGGGATTCCATTTCATGGGACATTGGCATCAGTTTTGGAACCGGGGGGATCTGTACTGATGGGACGGTCTCCACCTGAACCAATCTGGAACCAGTGTTCTAGTGAAAAGGAGAAATAGGATGGTCACTAGGAACTTAAACTTGTGAGTCAGTGGGAAGGGAAAGCAACAGGGAGATGGAGTCAAATAGAAAGATAAGCAGCAGGTTAGCATGTGTGCAGGAATGTAGCAAAAAATAAGGATAACTTAGAGGACATATTACTAGAGACACTGGAAATCATGAGGATAAGAAAATTCGCATTAAGGCACTTTACCTGAATGCTCACAGTATTCGTAACAAAGTAGATGAATTAACAGCACAAATCATCGTGATGTTTATGATGTGGTAGGTGTCACAGAGACATGGTTGCAGGCGGTTCAGGACTGGCAGTTAAACATCCAAGGATTTACAACTTATCGAAAAGACATGGAGGTGGGCAGAGGGACAGGGTTGCCTTGTTAGTTAAGAATGAAATTAAATCTATGGCACTGAATGACATAAGTTCAGATGATGTGGAGTCTGTGTGGGTGGAGTTGAGGACCCACAAAGTTATGTGCAGACTTCCTAACAGTGGTCAGGACCAGGGGCGCAAGATGTACTGGGAAATAGATAAGGCATGTCAGAAAGGCAAGGTCATGGTGATCTTGGGGGACTTCAATATGCAGGTGGACTGGGTGAATAATGTTGCCGGTGGATCCAAAGAAAAGGAATTCATGGAAAGCTTACAGGATGGCTTTTTTGGACCAGGTTGTGATGGAGCTCTCAAGGGAGGAGGCTATTGTGGGCCTAATGCTATGTAATGAGCCAGACTTTATAAAAGATCTTAAAGTAAGGGAACACTTAGGAGGCAGCGATCATAATATGGTAGGGTTCAGTCTGCAGTTTGAAAGAGAGAAGGCAAAATCAGGTGCAATGGTGTTACAGTTAAATAAAGGTAATTACAGGGGCATGAGAGAGAAACTGACGAACAGCGACTGGAAGCAGAGCCTAGCAGGGAATACAGTAGAGCAACAATGGCAGGGGTTTCTTGGTGCAATTGAGGACACAGTGCAGACGTTTATCCCAAAGAAAAGAATGATTATTCGGGGTTGGGTGGGGGTGTGAAATTAGACAGCCATGGCTGACAAAGGAGGTCAGGAAATGCATCAAAGCAAAAGAGAGAGCCTATAAAGTAGCCAAGAGCACTGGGATATCAGAAGAATGGGAAGACTACAAAAACAAACAGAGAATAACAAAGAGAGAAATAAAGAAGGAGAGGATCAAATATGAAGGTAGGCTAGCCATTAATATTAGAAATGATAGTAAAAGTTTCTTTCAATACATAAGAAACAAACGAGAGGCAAAAGTAGACATTGGGCAGTTCCAAATTGATGCAGGAAGGCTTGTGCTGGGAGATAAGGAAATAGCTAAAGAACTTAATAAGTACTTTGTGTCAGCCATCACAGTGGAAGACATGAGTAAAATCCCAACAATTAAGGAGAGTCAGGGGACAGAGTTGAGTATGGAAGCCATTACAAAAGAGAAAGTGCTAGAAAAGCTAAAACGTCTAAAAATTGATAAATCTCCTGGCTCCAATGGGCTACATCCTAGAGTTTTGAGGGGAGGTAGCTGAGGAAATAGCGGAGGCATTGGTTGTGATCTTTCAAAAGTCACTGGAGTCAGGGAAAGTCCGAGATTATTGGAAAATTACTGTTGTAACCCCCTTGTTCAAGAAAGGATCAAGACAAATTATAGGCCGATGGAAAATTATAGGCCGATTAGCCTAACCTCAGTTGTTGGTAAAATTCTAGAATCCATCGTTAAGGATGAAATTTCTAAATTCTTGGAAGTGCAGAGTCAAATTAGAACAAGTCAGCATGGATTTAGTAAGGGAAAGTCATGCTTGACAAACCTGTTAGAATTCTTTGAAGAGGTAACAAGTAGGTTAGACCAGGGAAAGCCAGTGGATGTTTTTGATCTAGACTTCCAAAAAGCCTCACAGAAGGCTGCTGAGTAAAGTGTGGGCCCGTAGTGTTCAAGGTCAGCTACTGGCATGGATCGAGGATTGGCTTTAGGGTGTAGGTTTGCTCGCTGAGCTGTAGATTTGATATCTAGACGTTTCATTACCTGGCTAGGTAATATCATCAGTGGCGACCTCCAAGTGAAGCAAAGCTGTTGTCTCCTGCTTTCTATTTATATCTTTCTCCTGGATGGGGTTCCTTGGGTTTGTGGTGATGTCATTTCCTGTTTGTTTTCTGAGAGGTTGATAGATGGTATCTAGATCTATGTGTTTGTTTATGGCATTGTGGTTGAAGTGCCAGGCTTCTAGGAATTCTCTGGCATGTCTTTGCTTAGCCTGTCCCAGGATAAATGTGTTGTCCCAGTCGAAATGGTTTTCTTCATCCATGTGTAGGGCTACGAGGGAGAGAGGGTCGTGTCTTTTTGTGGCTAGCTGGTGTTCATGTATTCTGGTGGCTAACTTTCTTCCTGTTGTCTTACGAAGTGTTTGTGGCAGTCCTTGCATGGAATTTTGTAGATGACGTTGGTTTTGTCCATGGGTTGTACTGGGTCTTTTAAGTTTGTTAGGTTTTGTTTGAGAGTGTTGGTGGGTTTGTGTGCTACTAGGATTGGCTGTCTGACAAAAGGCTGGGATTAATGATTCTTTTTTGGAATGGGCAGCTAGTCCCAAGGTTCAGTGTTGGGGCTGCAGCCATTCACTTTATATATTAATGATCTGGATGAAGGGACTGGAGGCATTCTGGTGAAGTTTGCTGATGATATGAAGTTAGGTGGACAGGCAGGTAGCACTGAGGGGGTGGGGAGGTCCCAGAAAGATTTACACAGTTTAGGAGAGTGGTCCAGGGAATGGCTGATGAAATTCAACTTGAGCAAATGCGAGGTCTTGTACTTTGGAAAAAAGAATGCCGGCATGGACTATTTTCTAAACGGTTAGAAAATTAATAAAGCCAAAGTACAAAGGGATCTGGGAGAGCTAGTCCAGGATTCACGAAAGGTTAACTTGCAGGTTGAGTCCATGATTAAGAAAACGAATGTATTGTTGTCATTTATCTCAAGAGGGTTAAGACTTGCGGATTGAGTGATGTGCATCTGAGACTTTATAAAGCTCTAGTTAGGCCCCATTTAGAATACTGTGTCCGATTTTGAGCCCCAGACCTCAGGAAGGACATACTGGCACCGGAGCATGTCCAGTGGAGATTAACACGGATGATCCCTGGAATGGTAGGCCTAACATACGATGAATGGCTGAGGATCCTGGGATTGTATTCATTAGAGCTTAGAAGGTTGAGGGGAGATCTAATAGAAACTTACAAAATAATGCATGGCTTAGAAAGGGTGGACGCTGGGAAAATGTTTCCGTTAGACGGGGAGACTAGGACCTGTGGGCACAGCTTTAGAATTAGAGGGGGTCAATTTAGAACAGAAGGAGACATTTCTTCAGCCAGAGAGTGGTGGGCCCGCAGAATTTATTGCCATGGAGAGTCGTGGAAGCCGGGATGTTAAATGTCTTCAAGACAGAAATGGATAAATTCTTGATCTTGCAAGAAATTAAGGGCTACGCAGAGAGTGCGAGTAAGTGGAATTGAAATGCTCATCAGCTATGATTAAATGGTGGAGTGGACTCAATTGGCTGAATGAACTTACTTCCACTCCTATGTCCTCTGGGTTTATGGTCTTATGGTTAGTTAGGCATTACCTCCCTTTACAAAACTGTGTTGACTATCTCTAATCAATTTATTCCTTTCCAGATAATTATAAATCCTATCTCCTAAAACTTTTTCCAATACCTTACCCACAACCGAAGTAAGGCTCACTGGCCTATAATTACCAGGGCTGTCCTGACTCCCCTTCTTAAACAAGGGAACAACATTTGCTATCCTCCAGTCTTCTGGCACTACTCCTGTTGACAATGATGATGTGAAGATCAAAGGCATAGGCTCTGCAACCTCCTCCCTGGCTTCCCAGAGAATCTGAGAATAAATCTCATCCGGCTCAGGGATCTTACCTATTTTCAGATCTTCCAAAATTGCTAAAACCTCCTCTTTGTCAACCGTGATCCCATCTAATCTAGTAGCCTGGATCTCCATATTCTCATTAATATTGCCCTTTTCCAATGTGAATACTGACGAAAAGTATTCATTAAGTGCTTCTCCTATGTCCTCAGATTCCACATACAACTTCCCACTACTATCTTTGATTGGCCCTAATCTTACTCTAGTTATTCTTTTATTCCTGATATACCTATAGAAGGCCTTAGGGTTTTCCTTGATCCTATCCGCCAACAGCTTTTCATGTTTCCCCCGGCTCTTCTTAGCCTTCTCTTTAGATCTTTTCTGGCTGACTTATAGCTCTCAAGCGCCCTAACTGAGCCTTCACGCCCCATCCTCACATAAGCCTTCTTCTTTCTCTTGACAAGAGGTTCGACCAATGCTCCCTCTCTCAACAACTACCTCCCTGCCTGATAGGTACATACTTATCAAGGACCCACAGTAGCTGTTCCTTGAACAAGCGCCACATTTCAAGTGTGTCCATCCCCTGCAGTTTCCCTCCCCATCCTATGCATCCTAAATCTTGCCTAATTGCAACATAATTCGTTTTCAAGCAGTTATGCATCTTTCCCTGTGGTATATACCTATCCCTGCCCATTGTTATTGTAAACATAACCAAATTGTGGTCACTATCAAAGTGCTCACCTACATCCAAATCTAACACCTGGCCGGGTTCGTTCCCCAGTACCAAATCCAACATGGCATCGTCCCTTGTTGGCGTGTCTACGTACTGTGTCACAAAGCCCTCCTGCACACATTGAATCAAAACTGACCCACTTAAACTACTTGAACTATAGTATTTCCAGTCAATATTGGGGAATTTATAGTCTCCCATAACAACTACCCTGTCACTCTCACTCCTATTGAGAATCATCTTTGCCATCCTTTCCTCTACATCCCTAGAATAATTCGGAAGCCCATAGAAAACTCCTAACAGAGTGACCTCTCCTTTCCTGTTTCTAACCGCAGTCCAAACTACCTTAGTGGATGAGTTCTCAAATGTTATCTCAGCTGCTATAATATTACCCCTGATTAACCATGCCACTCGCCCACCACCCCTTTTATCATCTTCTCTGTTCTTACTGAAACATCTAAATCCTGGAATCTGCAACAACCATTCTGCCCCTCCTCTAGCCATGTCTCTGAATGGCCACCACATCGAAATCCCAGGTCCCAACTCATGCTGCATGTTCACCCACCTTATTCCAGATGTTCCAGAAGTAGACACATTGCGATCCAACATCTGATTGCCAATGCTGGAAATGTGTTGCTGGAAAAGCGCAGCAGGACAGGCAGCATCCAGGGAACAGGAGAATCGACGTTTCGGGCATAAGCCCTTCTTCAGGAAGAAGAAGGCCTTCCTGAAGAAGGGCTTATGCCCGAAACGTCGATTCTCCTGTTCCCTGGATGCTGCCTGACCTGCTGCGCTTTTCCAGCAACACATTTCCAGCTCTCATCTCCAGCATCTGCAGACCTCACTTTCTCCATCTGATTGCCAATGCCCTCTCGTGACCTCACTACTCTCAACTTCCTGTACACTGGAACTACAATTCAGGTTCCCATCCTACTGCTGCATGTAGTTTGCTTTTAGTCCACAGTAAGGATGGCATTTGATTTTGAGGGATGTTTGCAGATAGTGGCATTCCTTCAAGTCTGTTGTCCTCATTTCTTTAAGTAAAGGAGATCATGGGTTTGAAAGGTGCTGTTGAAGAAGTCTTATAATCTTTCTGAGGTGCATCTTGTAGATAATGCACAAAGCTGGCAATTGACACTGGTGGCAGATGGACTAAATGTTTAACATAGTGAGTACAGTACAAATCAAGCAGCTTGCTTTGTCTTTGATAATGTCTGAGTTTACACTTATCTAAATAAGTGGAGAGTGTTCCAATGTACTCTCTAGATTAGATTAGATTAATTACAGTGTGGAAACAGGCCCTTCGGCCCAACAAGTCCACACTGACCCGCCGAAGCACAACCCACCCAGACCCCATTCTCCTACATTTACCCCTTACACTTAACACTACGGGCAATTTAGCTCGGCCAATTCACCTAACCTGCACATTTTTGGACTGTGGGAGGAAACCGGAGCACCCGGAGGAAACCCATGCAGACACGGGGAGAATGTGCAAACTCCACACAGTCAGTCGCCTGAAGCGGGAATTGAACCCAGGTCTCTGGCGCTGTGAGGCAGCAGTGCTAGCCACTGTGCCACTGTGCCGCCCACAACTGTGCCACCGTGCCACCCTCTAGCTGTGTCTAGTAGTGATTTAGAATTGCAGAAAACATCTATCTATCATCTGGTCCAGTTCTGAAAGGCCATCTTCCTAAAATGTAACTTTGTTTCTCCTTCCACAAAAGCTATCTGACCTGTTAAAAATTTGTGACATTTTCTGTTTTGAGATTTCCAGAATCCCATTGCTTTTGTTTCTTCTTTTAAAAAAAAGTTCAAAAAATAAAAAAAATGTACGCAGAACTGTTTTAAGTACCCGATAAATTTATTTCTTGTTCGTTTACAATGTGACCAGGAAATCAATTTATACTTCAAGGGGATTCCTAGATATTCCCAGTGGTTTGGCAGTCGTGCTGTGCAGACAGGACATATACAGTACTGTACTCCGTAATTCATCCTTGATTCCTGACTTAAGCAAACTACTAAAGACAACCACCTGATGAAGGAGCAGCGCTCCAAAAGCTAGTGCTTCCAAATAAACCTGTTGGACTCTAACTGATGTTATGTAATTTTTTTTAACTTTGTACACCCCAGTACAACATCGGCACCTCCAAATCATGTCTACTAAAGAGTTAAATGTACGAATATAAACCTCCCTTTTAGCTCGTGTTTGAAATTTAAACAATGAATCAGTGGAGAATTGCATGAAAGACAGTGCAGTATGCAGAATCATTAATAGTATAAAGATCTGGAAACAATAATCCGCAATCTTTCTCTCTTCTGGATTAACACTACAAACGCTGGTCCATGCTGCAGGAAGAAAACTACATTACCCATAACTCCACACAGCCGGAATACGCATGCCCCGAACATGTGTTGTCAGCGTGCCGCCTGCCGCGCAACCTATGCCACTAGCCGGAAGTGCCCGTCCGTCCCACCTTCCGTTGGTGCGAATTGGCGAAGGGCACGCGATGACATCAACGGCAGGATGTTGAAATGGCTGGCGCAGCTGTCAATCAGACACGGAGGGGCGGGGCGGTATGGGGCCGGGGATAGGTTTCGCGGTGCGGTGGGGGCGGAGCGCTGACGGACGGAGTTGATGTGATTGTCGGTGAGAGGGAAGAAAAAGATGGCGGTGGCGGCGGCATTAGTGGAGTTCCAGCGCGCTCAGTCCTTAGTCAGCACCGACCGGAACGCATCCATAGACATCCTGCACAGTATCGGTGAGTGAGAGCGGCGGCTCTGTGGCCGCTCGGTGGCCTTACAAAAGGTTTCAGGAGGCCCGGGGCAAGAGTCGCCGGGGAGCTAACGCTGCTGACTCACTGTGAGTGTGAGGCCGGGCCTAGTTTTGCACACACCGGGCGGGGAGGGCACAGTCCGATTCCTCTCCTCTGGGCTCACAACAGATCGCCCCACACCAGCAGAGTGAGCAGAGGGGATGCTCGATCCGGAGGGAGGTGAATGGAGAGGGCAAGGTTTGAGATTGTCAGCCTCAGAGTCTCGCACATGACTCTTCCCTTCTCTGACGACCGGCAGAAAACAGTCGCTTCAAAAGAATCTGAAACGGATTGAGAGGCAACTTGCAGGGATGTTGATCCTTAATGAGGCATATTCCACAAACATTATGTGGAATAAAAGCCGAAAGATTTTTAGGAAAGGAGGATTAAAGTGAAACATCAAAGCGTTGAGGTGGGAAGGTAGTCAAAGGAGACCTAATGCCCAGAAAGGGAATTAGCAATAGTGAGTCAATTTACTGAGTCATAGTAGCAATGGACAGACACATTACCTGTGATGAGTTTATGGGAGTTAACTGGGCTAGGTTCTGGAATAATAATATTAAAAAGGAAAAGATGCATATTTATTTGATCAGAGTGTAGGGGTTTCTGGTAACTAATTTATTTGACAGTTAGACACTCTTAGTACAAGTTGCACATCTGAATAAGCCATTATGAAGACACACTCAAGGAAACTGTGCTATCAGCTTTACAACCAGGAAAGTGATAATTATGTAAATTTAAGTACAGCTTTGAGAGCTACTTGGTCGAACTATCATGTATTTTTTTTCAAGCATCTAAAGGCAAGACTGAACGCTATCTAGCATGTCCCAATTGCATTAAAAAAGTCAATCTGCTTCAAATTTCTACTTCATTATCTTGGTGATTCTCTTGTTGCATTAGTGCATGTAAACTTGGTGGGTTGAAAGTTGGTTCCTGTGTGTGTGAATAGTAAAGGATCCTGTTTGCTGAGTGCCTGACATTTCTCCATTCATCAGAAATGGTGCTTTTATAGGGCAGATACCTGTATCTGCCAGAAATCTTAATATAAATGATAAGAAATGGTCATGTCAAATGTCATTTAAAGGGTACACGCTTCAGTAGAACAGTTCAGCATGCATATTTAATAACCTGTCTGTTTTTGGATATTTGCTTTCTTTAAAAATGTTGACAATAAAGAAGTGAGGAGATTTTGATCTAACAGTCTATAGTTATCTTTTGATATGCTGCAGATGTTTAACACGAAACTTAAACTTTATCAACAGTTTCCAGTTTAGCAGTAATGGCAGAATTATCTCCGAATGTCCAACTCTGTAGTTTATTTGAAAAACTTTTTTGATAAAAGTTCTGTACTGACTTATGGATTCAACGTCAACTGAGCTTATTTGCAGTATACTTTTACGTCAAGTTATAGAGTCATACATTCTGAAAATACACCCATCACTCCAATTCATCCATGCTGACCAGACATCCCAATGTGACGTAGTCTCATTTGCCAGCATTTGCCCCGTATCCCTCTAAATCCTTCCTATTCATATACCTGTCCAATACCTTTTGCATTTTATAATTGTATCTGCCTCCACCACTTCCTCTGGCAACTCGTTTCATATATGCACCACCCTCTGTGAAAACGTTACTCCTCAGGTCCTTTTTAAATCTATCTCCTCCCACCTTAAACTTATGCTCTCTAGTTTTAGACTTTTCCAACCTCACAAAAAGATCTTAACTATTACCCTATTCATGCCCCTCAGAATTTTATAAATCTCTATAAAATCAGTCGTTAGCCTCTAATGTTCCAGGGGAAAAAAGCCTCAGCCAATTTAGCCTCACCCCATAACTCAAACCTTCCAATCCGGCAACATCTTTGTTAATCTTTTCTGCACCATCTGAAGTTTAACAACACCCTTCCTATAAGAGGGCAACCAAAATTGTACATGATATTATAAAATTGAGATTTTTGGCAACCAGTTATTTTTGTCTTTTTTTTTTTTGAAAAGAAAATTAGTCTACTTTTAAGTCTCTTATGCTGTCTATATTTTGTCTTGTCCAATAATTCTAGACTGTAATGTATTTTGCAATAATCATAGAATTCTTACAGAGCAAAAAGAAGCCATTCAGCTCATCAAGTCTGCACTGACCATCCAAGGAGTATCCCATCCTATACCCATAACCCCGCATTTACCGTGCTAACCCTGGTAGCTGGCGCACCACTGGGCAATGTAACGTGGCCAATCCACCTCACCTGCACATCTCTGCACTGTAGGAGGAAACCAGAGCATTCGGCAGAAACCCAAATAGATGGAGAGAATGTGCCAACTGCATGCAAAGTCACCAGACAGGAATTGAGCCTGGGTCACTGGCGCTGTGAGGCAGTGTGCTAAACACTGCCACCATGCCAGCCAAAGTAAAGACAATGGTGCTGAACATGTTAGTCAGGGGTCATTTTTGTTGAAACTTTATTGCTGGAACAGCACAGCAGGTCAGGCAGCATCCAGGGAACAGGGGATTCGACGTTTCGGGCACAGGCCCTTCTTCAGGTCATTTGTGTTGAGCAAGCAGATGCCAGATACGTTAGGGAAACAATAAACCTATTTCTGATTGTGGCCATAAGAATGTTCCTTTCCTTTATGACTGTCAAGTTGAACAATTCCATAGTTCAAAACTTTTTTTGTTGGTTAGGCTTAGAAACGTTAACTTCTCAATTCACTTCATTTGAATTCTGGAAAGAGATTCTATAATCGCCATGAGAAACTAATGTTGTTTGTGTGCTATATTTTAGTGTAACTTTTTATTTTGTCAGATTGTTCTCCTCTTCAGGACTGTGTTTGAGACAGTAGTCTGTTGTACACAGCTTGGAGACGAAACTACTCAATTGTCGAGGTGCACCTCTTGTTAACGAAGTTAGTTTTTTGCTAGAATGCTTTTGCTTGTACTGGGAAACTAATATCCCTTACCTTGTAGACAGAGCTGTTTTAGAAGTAAAATGTCATTTAGCTGTATAGATGCAGGACAATTTGAATTTTCAGTTTGTTATTTTGAGAAGTGAAAAGTACTTCCTATATGCTTCACTAATTTATTGCAATAGCCAACTGTATTTACATAGTGACTTGAATGTTCTTCTCTGGAGTATTATACTAATTTGGCACTTTGCTCCATCTAGAACTATATAACTGAGAGAAATCGGGAGGGCAAAAAGGGATGTGAGATAGCTTTGGCAAATAGGGTTAAAGAGACAGCAAGTTCTGAGAAGATTTGTAGCTCGGGTTGAGGTTCTGGATGTAGGTTTGCTCGCTGAGCTGGAAGGTTTGTTTTCAGACGTTTCGTCATCGTACTAGGTAACATCTTCAGTGAGCCTCCGAATGAAGCACTGGTGGTGTAACCTGCTTTCCATTTATATGTTTGAGTTTCCCAGGGTTGGTGATGTCAATTCCTGCAGTGACCACATTTCCTGGTCTTTTTCTCAGGGGGATGGTAAATGGGATCCAAGTCAATGTGTTTGTTGATAGAGTTCCGGTTGGAATGCCATGCTTCTAGGAATTCTTGTGCATGTCTCTGTTTGACTTGTTCTAGGATGGCAGCGTTATCCCAGTCAAAGTGTTGTCCTTCCTCATCCGTATGCAAGGATACTAGTGAGAGTGGGTCATATTGTTTTATGGCTAGTTGATGTTCATGTATCCTGGTGGCTAGTTTTCTGCCTGTTTGTCCAATGTAGTGTTTGTTACAATTCTTGCAAGGTATTTTGTACTCAGACCCCTTGGCATCATGGTAGCCCACAAACCCACCAACACTAAAACAGCAGCTAAGAACTTGAAAGACCCTATACAGACAAGATGCAAAACTAATGTCATTTACAAAATACCTTGCAAGAACTGTAACAAACACTACTGTATGGTGGTGGAGGATTGTTTTTCGACTGGAGGTCTGTGAGCAGTGGTGTGCCACAAGGATCGGTGCTGGGTCCTTGTCATTTATATAAACGATTTGGGTGTGAATGTAGGAGGTATAGTTAGTAAGTTTGCTGATGGCACCAGAATTGGTGGTGTAGTGGACATCAAAGAAGTACAACAGATCTTAATCAGATGGGTCAATGGGCTGATGAGTGACAGACAGAGTTTAATTTAGATAAATGCGAGGTGCTGCGTTTTGGAAAAGCTAATCAGTGCAGGACGTATACACTTGATGGTCAGGTCCTGGGGACTGTTGCTTAACAAAGAGACCTTTCTCACAAAAAACACAGAGACCTTTGTGTGCAGGCTCATAGTTCCTTGAAAGTAGAGACGCAAGTCAATAGGATAATGAAGATGATGTTTGGAATGCTTCCCTTTATTGGTCAGAGTATTGAGTATAGTAGTTGGTACAGGACATTGGAATTTTGCATGCAATTCTGGTCTCCTTCCTATCGGAAAAGATGTTGTGAAACTTGAAAGGGTGCAGAAAAGATTTACAAGGATGTTGCCAGGGTTGGAGGATTTGAGCTATAGGGAGAGGCTGAATAGGCTGGGACTGTTTTCCCTGCACCGTGGGAAGCTGAAGGGTGACCTTTTTTTATAGAGGTTTATAAAATCATGAGGGGCATGGATAATGTAAATAGACAAGGTCTTTTCCCTGGGGTGGGAGAGTTCAGAACTAGAGGGCATAAGTTTAGGGTGAGAAGGGAAAGATATATAAAAGAGACCTAAAGGGCAACCTTTTCATACAGAAAGTGGTGTGTGTATGGAATGAGCTGCCAGAAGAAGTCCTGGAGATAGTTACAATTACAGAATTTAAAAGGCATCTGGATGGGTATATGAATAGGAAGGGTTGAGAGGGATATTGGACAAGTGCTGGCAAACGGGACTAGGTTAGGTTAGGATATCTAGTTGGCATGGATGAGTTGGACCGAAGGATCTGTTTCCATGTGGTATGACTCTATATGGTAGTAGGCTTTAAGAACACTGAGAAAATTTATAGGTATTGAAAGATATTGGAAAATATCAGAAACACATTGAGGGTGGTAGAGATTAAAGAGTAGTAGGGACAGCAGCGTCAATGGATTTGAAAACCAAGGATCTGAATTTTAATTTCAAGACATTGCCATGAGCTAGTGTTGGCCAGTGAGCACAAGTGGTGAATGAATGGGACTTGGTCATAGAGATGTATAGCACGGAAACAGACTCTTAGGTCCAACCCGTCCATGCCAACCAGATATCCTAACCCAATCTAGTCCCACCTGCCAGCACCTGGCCTATATCCCTCCAAACCCTTCCTATTCATATTCCCATCCAGATGCCTTTTTAAATGTTGCAATTGTACAAGCCTCCACCACTTTCTCTGGCAGCCCACTTCACACACTTGCCACCCTCTGTGAGAAAAAGTTGCCCCTTGGATCCCTTTTATACCTTTCCCCTCTCACCTAAACCTATGCCATCTAGTTCTGGACTCCACCCCAGGGAAAAGACCTTGTCTATTTACCCTATCCATGATGCTCTGGGAAAACAGCCCTAACCTATTCAACCTCTCCCTATAGCTCAAATCCTCCAACCTCATTGTAAATCTTTTCTAAACCCTTTCAAGTTTGAGTCTACCATGTGTGAGGCAGGGCAGGAATGTATGCAAAAGCATAGATGACAGTTTTAGCAGTAGCTAAGTGAGGTAGGGGTTTTTGGATAATATTACAGAGTTGGAATTAGGACGTCTTACCATGGAATAGTTAAATACCTTTGTACAGTTTTCTTGTTCGGTATATATTGTGTTATTGAATTTACCACACTTAGAGAAAAATCCTATCCTTGAGTTGCACAGCACAAGTAGACACTGTAACTTTATGACTAAGCAATTTGCTTCTTTGGTTAAAGTGCATTTGAGACAGGATGCATCAATATCAGTTACACACTTTGGGAAGTGTGGTGACTTTTCATTGTTCTTAAGAGTCTAGTCTCTCCTTTTTGTGACAAATTGTCATGGTATCCTGGAAAAAAAGGTCAAGCATATAATTCAAAATCAGTGGTCTTATTGACCAGTCTATATCTAATTTGGTCCTGAAATCTTGCTAGAAATTTTTTTTTTTCATTTTACATATATCTGTATTTAACCTTTGAATTCCATAATTCCATAATTTTGTCTCTTCCTTTTGTGAATTTTGCAGAGCACAGAAACTGACCCTTTGGTTCAACCTGTCCATGCTCAACATAATCTAAAACTTAACTAGTTTCACCTGCATGCTCTTGGTCCATATCTCTCCAAACCTTTCCTATTCATATGTTTATCCAGATGTCTTGTAATTGTTGTAATTGTACCCACATCCACCACTTCCTCAGGAAGTTCATTCCATATGCAAACCACCCTCTGTTTTAAAAAAAACTGCCCTTCACTCTTTTTTAAAAATCTCTCTTCTTAAATGTGCTCCTATTTTTGAATTCCTCCATCTTACAGAAAAGGCAACTGCCGTTAACTCTTTCTGTACCCCTCATTATTTTATGAACTTCAAAGGTCCTCTCTCAACTCCAGTGAAAAAAAAGTCCCAGTCTTTATAATTCAAACCTTCCATACTTGGTAAAATCCTGTTTAAGAACCTTTTCTCATGAGATGAATCTAAATAAGTTTGGTAGGCATGTAGCTTTTTAAAGAAAATTATGTTGCTTTAATTATAATGGGAAGGAGGTATTGTGATTCCATGATATTTATTTGAAGAATGATTTCAATAAATGTCAAAAATATCACACTCACTTTTGAAAATGCCTAGCTTCATAAACACACAATTTGTGTGAAGGCTTGCTCAGTCTGTACCAAGTGAGCAATAGAATCTGCAGTTCCTGGGTTTGATTGCTGTTTTCTGATTTAACTAATCTCAGCTGGGCTATCAACAGGGGTGCATCAGTTAAACTTCATTAGGATCAGGAAAATAATGTCATTGCTGTTCCTGATCACGATCCTGTGACTCCTCCTGGAAATGCATATGTGTAATTATAATGAAAATATATGGATGTGGTAATGTGGAAATAGGTCATTCAACCCAAATTGTCTATATTTTATGTCTCCATTGCTACCAAGTAATTCAAAAGACAAGGGAGGTTTGGGCTTTGCTCAAGTGTTCCCTTCCCACCTCCAGTAGTTAGAAGTTCAAGGCTCATGTGCCGATAATGTACTTGGATGAAATAGCATGAAGCTGTGCCTATGGCCATGCTACTGTGAAAATGCCACATCAGAAGTTAAGCAGACTCTGACTTGTTCAGTGTTTGGATGGGAGACTCCTTGGGAATGCAAGGAGCTGCACTTTGCCCAAAACTGCATACATTCATGTAGAACTCTGAGCTCAAAAACTGCATGAATTTATGTAAAACTCTGTTATCTCTCTTTTTTTTTTAGATTAGAATCAATCTAAACATCAGGTCATAGACAGAGAAACAGGGGGCTAACACCTTCAACATATTGGCTAGCTATCACCATTGTTAACAGCTAACCTGAAAATGCAATTTAGAAAAAAGGTTTTGTGATTTACACATGAAAGAAGTGAAACTATCACTGTATTCTAACAGATGAAAGGCTTAACAGACAATCAATTTTTCAATGTATAATTTCAGTTGCATCACACTGCAAATTTTTGCTATAAATTCTGTGTTACGATCGAGCCCTCCACTATCACCTGATGAAGGAGCGTCGCTCCAAAAGCTAGTGTGCTTCCAATTAAACCTGTTGGACTGTAACCTGGTGTTGTGTGATTTTTAACTCTGATTGTCCTGTTTGTGTCTGTCAGCCAGGGCTCCCTGATTGGAGCTGTTAATCTGTGCCAATTGGGGAATTCATTCGGAGGCTGGCTGACTTTGTGACAACCACTGCATCCCTCTTGCTCTGAGGAGTTGGACAAAGGCTTTTTTTTAAATTGAAGTTCCTCCTGGGAAGTTTTAGTTATGAGTCATGTTACTCCAACTTTGCATCTGAGGGCAGTGTGTAAAGTACAGTAGATTTCCTCTTGCGTCCAGATCATCTCAGAAGAAAGTAATTCTTCTGTTCTGGCAGCAAAATCATCAAGGGGGCAACATCCACCAAATCCACCTCTGATTTCAAGGTATCTTCAATGCAAGAGGGAGAACCCACAGGTTCTGGAACAGTTGGAAAGGCAATCGAGGAGCTAGGCATGTTTTGTATGGCATCTTCTTGATTCTGGAAACTCTACTGGAGATATCCTTGTAGTTGCATGAGGGGTGGTGAGATAATTGAATAAGAGCTGGGACTGTTCAGTATCTAATGAAACTGTAAGCTGTTTCTTGAAGTCTGCCGTCAAAGTTTGGACTGCTCCTTTTGCCAGATCAGTGGATGATGGATGGTATGGAGCTGTCCTTGTACGACGAGTGCCATTTGACTTGGGGAAATACTCCAAATCCCTGCTGGTAAATGATTATCTGTAGTTTTTTAATTCTTCCTGTGTTTGATGGATGAACTCTATGCATGTCCAGCCACTTTGACTGGGCCTCCACAATGGTTAGTACATTGAGCCCGTGAAAGGGCCTGCGTAGTTGACATGTAGCCGAGGTTTACCTGGCCATTCCAATGAAAGGTGGAAGCTGCTGCCGGTAATATTTTGTTCTTGTGGGCACTGCGCTACATATGTGGCTATGTCTACCTTCAATCTTGGCGACCAGACCCAACATCTTGCCAGTATCTACATTTTGGAAACCCCTGGATAATCCTGCTGGAGTTCAGCCATTATCTGGCAGCAACCTTTGCTCATGCCAATCACTCCCATAATCATATGCCTCCTCTACTGTGTCTAAAACGGTTTCAATTCTGGTGTGAGGGCTCTTTGATTTCTCCCATCACTACCAACTGTTTTAGTTTTGTAAGGAGTGGGACTTTCTTGTGTCCAAAGTGTGTTGTTGTTGTCGTCGTCGTTGTTGTTTTTGTTGTTGTTGTTTTTGTCATCGATGATTGATTGTGTTTGGAAGTGTGTCCTGCAAACATGAAACCATATGGACTTTTCCAGTGGTATATCTGCCAGTAGGACATGGCTCATCTGCATTTGCTATTTGGTCTACTGAACGGTGTACCAACTTGTAATGCACACTCATAATTAAAGCCTGCCATTCAACTTGGCCTGAAGGAATGGGCAGTAGTGCCTTGTCCTCTTCAAGTAGACCCAGTAGGGGTTTGTGTTCCACTATTTTATTACAAATTTATGTCTGTAAATGTATTGGTTGAACTTCCTGACTCCAAATATGACTGCCAAACCTTCCTTCTCTATCTGGCTAATGCGGAGCATAAATATGCCCAATGTCCTGGATGCATGTGCTCTTGGGGATTCCTCTTCATTGGGCCACCTAAGAGCTCATACTGTTCTAATATTAGCATAGTGGTTCAGTGGTTAACTCTGCTGCCTCATAGTGCTAGGGACCCAGGGTTTAATTCCAGTCTCTGGCAACTGTCCATGTGAAGTTTGCATATTCAAACCTGTGTATGAGCTTTTCGTATTAATTCACAAACCCAAGGAAAGATCTAAGCTCTGGTGCAAATGTGGAAGCTGGGATACCTTTGGATCACCTTCACTTCATTTTCCAATGGGTATAACCCTGTCTTGACTCTGCAACCCAAGTAAGTCACTTGGGGAGACCAGAACACACACCTTGCTTTCAAAGTTGTACACCTGTCTGGGAGAAACATCTGAGGACTATCTCTAAGTGCTCCTTATTGGTATTCCCTTTTATTAGAATGCCATCTAGATAAATGGCAACCTTGTGAAATGTTCTGCATTATCTGTTGAAAAATTGCACAGGCTGACTATATCCCAAATGGCAATCTTGTATATTGCTACAAGCCCTTATGGGTATTAATTGTAGCATACTTCTGGGAATTCTCATCTACCTGCCGTTGCAAGTACACATGGCTCATGACCGGCATAGTGAAGTTCCTTCCTCCTCTTTCCCCCCCCCCCACCAATCAGTTTTTGTATTGAGGCTTGGTTTTGTTTTTGGGTTTGGCTGTGGGCTGACCTAGAGTCCCTCTGTCCAGCGTGAGGCTATGCAATTGCCTTCAGTCAAGTGGTGTTCCCAAGCTCAATTGGTGGCGAGGATGTTCACTTCCGTTGGAATGCCTAGCAACTCATATGTTCCACTTGCCGCATTTTTCAATGATAAATCTAGTTGTAGTGCCTATTTCAAATCTAGTAGGTGCTCTTGCATGGTTACATAATTAATCCCACATACCAAATGGGGTCTCAGCATCTCATTAAAAGGTTAAACCAAAGTCACATGCCTCGGCCAGTCATCTTAACCGAGCCAAAAATCCTGATATGGATTCCCCTTGTACTTGAATTGCCCAGAAAAACAGTGTCTCAGAATTGGAGGAGGCTAGGGGTTGTAATATTCCTTACCTTTAAAAAGGGTTGAAAGATTTAGCTATTAGTGCCTGCTGGTGCTTCAGGGGAACTTCGGCTCTTAACTCAAAAAAGCTACTGGTCCACAAGCTGTCTGGAGAATTACTTGTTGCTTTTCATATGTTAGGATTATATTGAAGACTCTTCTGAAGACAGCATGCTGATGATTACTGCATTTTTCTAAGGGTAACTCCCAACATCTTTCAGTACCGTTTGCTGTACTAGGTGGGGCTTCCTTAACTATCTCTGTTCTGCAAAATGCAAATTTGTATGTGGAGATCCCTGCATTTGACATTTATTGCAAATTAACTGTAGCAACACAGCCAGCTTATGGTTCATGGTGTAATGTTAAAAGATTAAATTGGAATATCTGTCTGGACATTAATGTAATATTAAGCAGTTAGACTGGAAGTGGGTGGAACAACATTCATGCAAGAATGTGAATCACCCACACCCCAATTAGACAGTCATTTGCTACTACTCCCTGCTATTATCAAATTAAACTATTGTTCAATCTCTTCCTTTCAGAAATGCTTTCTAGCCAACCCCTGAAGCTAGATATGTCGCACCTGCATTGTCTTGGGGAATCAGTCAGGAAATTGTTCACTTAATAATATCCACAGGATTAGGGCATTTAGATTTACATTATTTCCGAGCATGCTCTCATCCTACCATTTGTAAGTGGGGTAAACATGTGACTGAGCGTGACTGTGGGTTGTCTAGAGTGGCATGTGACTATGGGGGAGTGGCCAGAGTATCTGTAGGCATGGCCATCTGACCTGTATAAAGGGGGTTTGTTTTCTTTGTTCAGTGCCTTTTTTGACTCGACCTCGCATGCATGCGAGGGGGGGGTTAAAGGGGATCACCTAGGTTGTACAAGCTTTAATAAACTTTGACTGTTTGCAGTAGTTGGTGTGTGTGAATTGCATCTTGCGTGTGAAACCTCAGGAAAAGAACCTAACAATGGAACATTTTTGGATATCCCTTTATACATCAAACTTTTTTGCTTCTTTAAAAGCAAAAAAAAAACTGGACATGTTCAAAGTGAAACGAAAACAGAAATGCTAGTTGCCTTCAATGGTCAAATGTGGAGAAAACATTTCAGGGTTTGTGCACAGTTTTCATCAGAATTCTCCTTGTGCATATGCTTATCTGTTCTCTCCACAGTTGCATACTGGATTTTTCAATCAATATGTTGCTTTTTGTGAAAGTTGCTCTTTGGTATAAGTACATGAATGAAAGTTAATTTGTTAGCATTGGTACAAAGAGTGAACTTCTGAGAAGCTAAGCTGTGGTTATGCTAGAAATTGCTTTAATTCAAAATTTTGTCCATGTAGTTTTTGTTGGTGTATACCTATGCAATCCAAAATTAGGGAGTAGGGAATTGCATAGAGGTTTGGTTGCAAATGATCATCTTAAGTGATAAATGAACCCTAAAATGTTTGTTTTCATGTGTACATCTAACATTACTATTGGCTTGTATGTATATGTCTATATACTGTATGACTGGACTTGGTTGGGCGTGTCTGGAGATGTGGTGGTAGTTTTCTTCCTGTCTCAACCTCTTGGATGAGTCTTGATGCATGGTCTTGTCAATTGAACAATGACTGGATTTACTCCCTTCAGCCAATCCATGTTGTTAGTCCAGTTTGTGCTTTTGTCAAGGTACATTTAATAACATTATTTAGAATATAAAGAAAATCTAGATTATTACTTTAAAATAATAATGGAAGTGAATATTAATGAAAGTATAATGTAGCGAATTATTAAACACCTCTTTTTATTAAATGTCTTGTCGAGGACGAGAAATAAGCAACACTGGTCAGCTTAAGTTAGGGTGATAAATGAGCCCTGAGATGATCTGCTTCTTGGATGTAAAATGCTCCACTTTCCCAAGCCCATGTTGCTGTTTAAAAAACTGCTCACTTCTGCTTCAGTGTTTTTGCAGCAGTTTCTGGCCCATCCCATTCTATTTTTCTTGTAGAATTTCCAAATGATCATCTTACGTTTATCTCAGGTGGGAGCTTGAACTTGGGTAATGTAGCAGGGAGATCAGCCGCCCTCCAGATTCCCAGAAAATTACATCCAGTAGCTTGGATCTGTCTCCCACCCATGAGAAAGTCTTAAATTCCAACTTCTGACTAACCATTTTCATAAATCTGAACAAAGATTTGCAATTGATTAAGAAAACAGTAAAGTTAATGTTGATATATAGTACTTTGTGCTCTGCATTAATAATCTTTTGAGATATAACAATTCTAGAATGAAAAGGAGATTCTCAGCAGTGCTGGATATTCAGGGATACAAGAGTCAAGGAATGCAAACCAGGTTTTACCTGGAGGTTAGCAATTTGAACTGCAGAAATTAGTCTTCATGTATACTCTAACTACCTTTTAAAATAGAAAGTTAATGTTAAAAAAAATCTTTGTCTTAAAACTCTACACATTTTTTGACTTCAGCCTTGTCTATTTATGTCATTTCTGTACTCCTCAGATCTACGTTAATGCATTGTCTGGTTGAATTTCCATCTTGATCTTTAAACGAGTTGATAGCAGAGCCCCTTCCTATCTTGTAATTTGCATAAACCCTGTATTTCTCCAATCTACACTTCTTCTCCAGTACTGGTGTCTCGCACATCTAATTTTTCACTTCTTCCATTGGTAGGTGTATCTTCAGCCAACGAGGCCCTAAATGCTGTGATCGCTTGTTGCTCACTCTGTGTCTCATGTATGCTCGCTCTATCTCAGTTCAAACCTTTTTCATAAAATGGCCCCTTCACAGCAATATTACTTTAATAAACTCTCATTCCAAGAAGTTAACAAAGTTATTTTTCAATATGCATATTTGGTGTTGGAGCCATGTGTATATGATATCAGATTGAGTCAAGGAGTTTAGTTGTTTTATAGGTTATGGGGTACTAGATTTACTCTTGACGACAATTTGATTTTGTTAGGATAAATTAAATGATTAGTTTCTTGTTTAGGGTTTGTTTGTGAGGAGATTTGTCTTGAGTTTTTAATAAAATGCTTTAAAGCGAAACAGGTTTATAAATGTTTTGAAAAGTTATTGAAACTGTCATCTTTCTTAATTTTTGTTTGTCCCAAAACCCCTACAGAACTTGTGTAAATGGTTTAATGTGGGTGTCGAAACTTAATCGAAATAGAATGTGGCAGTTAACATTTCCTTTCCAACATGAGCGTTATCAAATAAATTGACTTTACTCTGCCATTATCATTTTTGGCAGGTTCACTTTTTCAAACTGTTGTGGACGTAGTCAGTATGTCGGTTTTACTTTACTGGGTTGGAGTTCCATGTAATTCATTCTGCAGTGACCTGTCGTCCTTGGTTGAGCAGGAGTTATGAAAGTAGTTGTCACAGCTGTTAATTGGTGTCATGGTTATGAACGTACCAACAAAAAAATGACATTACTAACAGTTTCCTGGAGCACTCTTTCTCTGTCATTTGGAAATGACCATTGTAGTACTGTTTATATACCAAGAGATCAAAATTTTTTTTTTTTTTTTTTAAGGCTCTTAATGAGAAAATTGCCGAGCTAAGTTTTATCAAGAACTTCCTTTTGATTGTCACTTAATAAAATGATGTAATCCCATAATGATGCCATTTTCTGGAATTGTGCTGAACTTCTTTTGAGGGCTTCCTTCTTTTGCTAAGAGCACAAACACCATCCAGAAAAGAAAATCAAATTGTTGACAATAATTGTGTAAACTGTTTCCAACATATGTATGTCAATTACTTTTGTGTTATTAAATTTCCTTTTTTTTTCAATTTCCAGAATCCTATTTTGTTTCCTCTGCTTCAGAAGATTACCAATGCTGACTGTACGGCTGAATATGTGCTTTTCTCACTTGTTTCCCAACATTGTACCACTTGGTTACAGCTGTTCTATATAAGTCATCTTTAGAGGAACCGATCAGGCATTATCATGGCATTATCGATGGTTTGTGTCTCAAGACTGACTCACTAGTCATTCTTCGTTCTGTTGATGAGGGACAAGACTTGCTTCACTTTGGCTGTGGCCAGTTGTATTATTTGAATGATGTCCAATAAATGGGGCAAGTCTTGTTGCTCTTTTAGAGAGACTGCACCACAAAATGTGTTGTGGAATTGCATTATGTTTGGCTGCCTTCAATTGTGTCCAGTTGGCCATTGCTCTGCCAACCTTCCATGATCTCTTGGCATTTGCTATTGTCTTTCAGCTCCCATGACCACTGTGTTTTCATATCCTAGCTCCAAGATCGTTATTGCTTCACAGTGTGCCAAAACACACTCTTGTAGGCATTGAATTTGGTGGTTTTGTACAGTTTCTGTGATATTTGGAGAATCTAGCATCAGCCAAAATCCTTTCAATTCATCTATAGGTTCCTCATGACACTGTTTTCTGGGTTGCATCTTGGTACTATCTCAGACTTGGGTTATATCATGCATGATGTCTGAGCCATAATAATGCTGTGAACTATTTCAGAGAGACTTGCATTTTCTTTCTGGAAGCAATAGAGATGAAAGAGCTCCTTCCATGATAGATGCTATCACGGAAATAACTTCTAGATAGTGAATGTTTTTACTATTCCTTTGCTTTACTGCCCCCCAATCAAATGTAAACAGAAATGTGGCAGTCTAGTCATTATCCATAACAATACAAACTCTTAGCTTGCCACCACAGTTAATGCTGCTATCCATCAGAATGCTTGAAGTATGCAAAAGGCATACTGAGTGTTTTGGCCTTGAGAATATTCCCAGCCAAAAAGTGGATATAGGCATGTGCTTGTGTTGGTTCCATTTGTATTTTCGAGATCCACCTCGGTAGTTTCTTGATGTACGAGAGAAGGAAAGTAGATAAGCAGGAGCTTATTCTTCACCAGTTGTATTCACTGTCTTCCCACATGCTTCTCAAAAATTTTCCCCAACCCTTTGACTTCTCTTTGAATGGTTTAATTTTTTTTCACTGATTTATAAGCTGCCTGCTCCCCGGGTGCCTTTTGAGTTGATGCATCATGCACTTTGGCAGGCCTTGGTGTATATTTATAACTTCCTGTCCCTAATTCATGGTATCCCAATCCAGTTCAAGGTCCGAGTGGAAATACCATTTCTACCAGGAAAGAAAAGGCTAAGTGTAAATTGTTTCTCTCTTTTAAGGCTCTGAGTTGCTTTTGAAGTTTGTAATTCTGGTAATCCCATGTTAAATTTGAATTTTAAAAAGTTCCCACATGATACTAATTTGCACACCTGTAATTTAAAGTTAACATTTTTCCCTTTGTTTATCTTCTGGTACTTTTAAAAACTGGCGATTTTATGTAACTACATTACAAAGTGGTCTCAGTATTTCAGCATTTCAGGTTTTCATACAATAGAATTAAATCTACACTAACAACAAAACATAACCCCTTCTGACTTGTGTATATCAGAACCAGGAAACCTTCAATAAGTGTAAGGGTTCACTATGTCACCACCTAATGAGTTTAGATTGCTTACCATCTAAAAAGCCTCATTATCTGGATACAATTCCCAAATTACAATAATAAACGACGATTTCGACGCATTCACAATTTTACGAACATCTGATTTACGCATGCAATCCTAACATAGGGATGTAATTTTAAAGACCTGGCATATGAATATTTTATGTATTTACAAATGTCTCTTTTATAATGTCCTGCAAAATTTTCTGACTTGCATACAAATAGACTTGTGGACAACCAAGAGGCTGCCTATAGATTAATTTCAAATAGCAGCTGTTTAACACCAGAGAGTTATCAGTCTGGCATAAAAAGCAAAGTTAATAAACTGACCGGAATGAATCATGTCTTTGCTTATTTGTCTTTCCCTCCCTTCCACCACCACCACCACCGGATTTCAAAGAAATGTAATGGGCCTCCTTTCTGCAAGCAGCATTCTCTCCCTGTATAGGTGGCTTCCGCAGGTTGATCCTCGAGCTCATTCGGATGAGCTTGTTTTCTGGTCACAACTTCCATTCCCCCTCTTTTTTGCTTGCTTATCGGCTCCTTGTGAATGTCAAGTAGGTTCAATCCACCAATCAAGATAACTGCTGATTTGACTTTTGATCATAAGTTCCTCCTTGTTCTTGCTTCTTCTCCAGTCATAGATTCTGTATCTGGAGGAGTAGCAATAGTGGATGGAAGGAACCTAGAACTGGAAGAATTATTAGATTAGATTACTTAGTGTGGAAACAGGCCCTTCGGCTCAACAAGTCCACACCGACCCGCTGAAGCGCAACCCAGCCATACCCCTACATTTACCCCTTCACCTAACACTATGGGCAATTTAGCATGGCCAATTCACCTGACCTGCACATCTTTGGACTGTGGGAGGAAACCGGAGCACTCGGAGGAAACCCACGCAGACACGGAAAGAATGTGCAAACTCCACGCAGTCAGCCGCCTGAGGTGGGAATTAAACCCGGGTCTCTGGCGCTGAGAGACAGCAGTGCTAACTGCTGTGCCACCATGCCGCCCACTATTATAATTGCTGGAATAGTAAGCATGGCTGTTCACTGTCTTTCTCATGCTCATTGCTCCTCCCAATCAAACACTGCGTTGTTCTTTTCACTTTCGCTGAAGCATTTGTGCCAGCTTCATTTGGACTCCGGGGTGCATGACCAACACAGACTTTTCTGCACCTGAGTCTTTGAATTTTCAGAACACCTTGAAGTTCTATTGGTGATTTTGTGCTCCTACCCTTTGCTGTGAACTGTATTTTGAAACCTGCTCAGATCTACCTCTTCAGCTTCATAATTTTTCTGCTATTACCATAAACTTTGTTCTTTTTAAGAGACTTTCATCTGAAAGGCACTTATTGTTACTCATCTGATTCTCATTAGACTATTAAAACACTTGCAAATAACATTACCCCTATCTGCTTGCTTAGGTAGATACAAAAGATTCCATGGTACTTATTTTGAAGAGCATTCATGGTATTGCTGAGGATTTGAACACATTTACTCTCAATCAATATTGTGAATGCTGTGTGCATTTTTTTGTGTCAATTAGCTACATTTCAACAATGCCAACACTTCAAGACATCATCGTCTATAGAGGGGTTTGAGACTTCCAGTAGTGTGAAAAGTGCTATATAAAGGCAAATCATTTTCATGAAGCTTCTGGCTGAATGGAAAATCTTCAGGTTTAAATTTCCATTCAGAAGAATGTTTGCCTCCAATCTGAAGAAAGCAAAGTTTGATGCAAACCTTACTGTCTCTCTAAGACTGTGTCTCCAAAATCTACCTCTTAATTAGTGTTAGGGCAGAAACTTGATTATGTGGCTTGGTATCAGTTTTGTTTGATATCTTTCACGTCCTAATATGTTAAAGGTAGTGGAAGGGAAAGGCATAGATGCATTTGGGTGAAATAGATAAGCACTTGAAGGCAAAAGGAATCAAGAATAATGTAAATAGAAAAAGGTGGGAGTTACTGGGAGGAGTTATAATCCTGTTGATTATGCATTGTACGAAATGAACGTTCAGGAATCATGGTAATAAGCATCATATAATGTGCCTAGGTTAAATCTGTAGTAGACATGCAGGAGACTGGAAGAACACAGCAAGTCAAGCAGAATCAGGAGGTGGAGAAGTCGACATTTCAGATTACCAAGAATATTGACTTCTCCACAACCTGATGCTGCTTGGCTTGCTGTGTTCTTCCAGCCTCCTGCTTGTCTACTTTGGATTCCAGCATCTGCAGGTTTTTGTTTTGTCTCTAACTACGTTAAATCTGTGGCAGAGAAAAACGTGAAACTATATCAATTTACTGGACTATCCATCACTGACACTGTTTCAATCAAAGTTGTTTACAGCCAGAAACCATCTGACCCAGCTGTACATATCGTCATAAATTGTTCTAATTTCTGTATACAATTAACACTTCCAATTCAATTTTACTTTTACCTTCTGCAAAGTAGTTGCCAATTCTAGTCATTCAATAGCAAAATGTGGAAAATTATAGCACTTGTTAAATCTAGTTAAAATAATTTGTCTCCAGGCCATACTGCTTCATAATCCCGTTGTACTATTTTATTGCTGAGTTCCATGAACATCCTACTGGTATCACTTTTACCATTGTAATAAAGTTATACAGATGTACAGCATGGAAACAGCTCCTTGGGTCCAACTTGTCCATGCTGATCAGGTATCCCAATCCAATCTAGTCCCACCTGCTAGCACCTGGCCCATATCCCTCCAAACCCTTCCTATTCATATACCCATCCAGATGCCTTTTAAATGTTGCAATTATACTAGCTTCCAATTGGACACTTCCCCTGGCAGCTCATTCCATACACGTACCACCCTCTGTGTGAAACAGTTGCCCCTTAGGTCTCTTGGCGGCAGCGGTGGGATTCTAACATATATGGAGCTTCTAGGTGGACTGAGCCTCTGGGACTTATTGATTTTCTGTCCGGCACAATGATAATGTGCTAATATCTCTTTCATTTTCCCTTCCATATGCACAGTATTTCACAGATTGCTTTTTAACATTCCCCACTGTGTTCATGATTTGGAGATGCCAGTGTTGAACTGTGTTGTACAAAGTTAAACATCTCACAACACCCAGGTTGTAGTCCAACAGGTTTAATTGGAAGCACACTAGCTTTTTGGAGTGCCGCTCCTTCCACCTGATGAAGGAGCGGCCCTCCGACAGTTAGTGTGCTTCCAATTAAACCTGTTGGACTATAACCTGATGATGTGTGATTTTTAATCAGTGTTCAACTCTTGTTGCTACTAATGATTTAGCACAACTTGCTAGAGTGAAGAGAGAAACGTTTTGTGATCTTTGAAAGGCTAAATACTGTTGACCATTTTAGAACTGCTTTGGGAGAGGTTCTTCCATTCGAAGGTTCACAGAAATTTGGAATTCTGGTTTGAATGCTGAACCAATAAGTATATTCAAGTCTGAGATCCCTTAGTTTTTTTCATGCTAAAGGAATGTAGGGAATAAGAATAGTGTGAGAACATGGTGTTGAAGTACAGGATCGGTCACAATACTGGATGATGATTTGAGGAGCTGAATATTTATTCTTGATGTAATTCTTATGGCTTTCTAAAACAAACTGATTTGCAAACTTGTCTGGCTATAATAAATACTTTCCACAGTTCCTACACCAGCCACACAAGGCACCTCAACTGCTTATGCAGGAGGAGTCTTATCAGTTGTTTTTAAGAGTTGCTTTATTCTGAACGGTCACCTGTGCCAGTTCTTTTGAAATGTCTTTTAATGTATTCATTGCATATTTGTTTTACTATTGTGCATTGCAGAATATTGACATTTATATTTTATCTACTAAGCAAAGTTTGAATAAGGAATCTAGCTTTGAATCACTGTAGTCAGTCATTCCAGTCCATTATGGTAGTCATTAGAGGCTTTTTAATAGTTGACTTTTTAAAATAAATTCCAATTAAAAATTGGCACCTATGGAGCTCTGTCTCTATTCAGCAACTTGAGAATTGGTTTAATAAATAAGATTTTTTTTAATAGTAGCAATGTCTTAAATTTCAAAACAGCATTGTATGAAAGTGCAGATATATAATGCGTATTTGTGTTTTGTCATGGTTTGCAGCCATATGTTTATTTTGACTGAAAGAGTGCTTGTGGTGGTATTTTTGCTCTGTGGCACTGGTTTTCAAAATGTGGTTCTCTTGGTGATCTGTGGGCTGATTGGAAGCGAAAATCACTGAAGCTGATATTTGCTGGGAAACGTTTGACTGAACTTGCTGATGGTGTTCTAAAGCACATTCCCAACAATATATAACTGCAGGATCAGATTTTCTATACATATGGGATTGAAAACTGAGGAACTGGCCAAAAGTAGAGGTTGATAGAAGACTGAAGCTCTTCAACATGGAACCAGGTATCACCTCATTAGTGTCTCATTAAAAGTGGCACATCTTTCCCATTATTTGATTTGTGTTTTTTTTTGTGATGGCAAGTGCAAATGGGTAGAGTTATGGTAAGTGGTCTGTATGGTATTTTGCCTAGTCTTAATGGGACATGGATGAAAATGTTTAAGAATCACCTTATTGGATACCTTGTAAAGTAAGGGAAAAGTACTTTGAAACCTATCAAACCCAAAGCTAGTGAAAACAAAATAGTCTTTTGCAGTGAGTTTTGTCCTGACATAGGAGAGCCTTTTTAAAAATAACTGCATTTTGAAAATCCTAACCCTGCTTGCAATCATGCGCATGTGTACTGGTTGTCATGGGGCAGACATTCAAACTTATTGAAATACCAAGTGACAGTCTAAATATTTTTAAATGATATCTCTCCAAAAGCAGCAACTGCTTGAGAAGCAGGGAGTTAACCTGCTCCTGTGACGTGTGCTGCCATATACGATGTTAAAAGTTGATATCTGAACATTTTTCTTCAAGTATTACCCTACTTTTATTTTCAAATATATTCTAGCCTGTAGCCAAATTTGCAACTGCAGAGCTGTTCACTGAACCCAGTTAGACGCAAACTGAAAAGAGCTGTGATTGGTAGTTGTAATTCCAAACTATATTCCACATAGCCTAATTTATGCCCTATTTGTTCGTGACATCTTAATAATTAATTGCTTCATGATGTACTCAACAAGAACAAAATATTTCTGTAGTTGGGGAAATTGTCTAAAAGTTGTCAGAGTTCCCTAAAGCTTTAAAGAAACATCTTTTGATCATGGGGATCTTGCAATAATTGTTGCAAGCTTTAATCTTTTTATCGACCAAATGAATTGGAAAAAGTGGCTTTAGAGAATGAGCTCATGGAATGCATTCAAAACATTTTCCTAGAACATTATTTCAAGGAATTGATGAAGGAAAGAGCTATTCTGAATCTAGTATTTTGTAATGAACATTGTTAATTTAGTAACTTTTATAATTTGCCCTGTTGAAGAGTGATTTATAATAGAATATCAAGTTAAGTTTGAAAATGATTTCCAAAGCTAGGAGCTTGTTTGTCAATAAAGTCAGTTTGCGATGTAGAGAGATTTGGCTGAAGTAAATTGAGAAATGAGCTAAGGAGGGGGCGATTGAGGGGGTAAAACAGAAAAGTGAAATTTATGTAGAAGTTCAGCCATGACTTTAATGAATGATGAAGTGCACCTGATGGGCCTGCTCCCTTTTTGCTTGCAACTTTATATTGGTAACTAGGGCTGCTGAAGAATAGCTCCAAAGATTAGAGCTACCTCTAGCTGCTTACTTGACATTGGCTCTTTTATTGCATAAGACATCCTTTAAAATGCTCTCCTTGATATAACACACTGCTTCATTGGCTCCTGAATGCTATATTTCAGCCATTAGTGACAAGGGTTGTAATTATGATAAAGCTAGCTGTGCATATCTACCTCTGCACATGACAGTGGTCTCTTGGTCTTTATCTTGCACTGTATGATGCAGTTCCATATGGTTGCCTTTAATAGCGAGGTTAATCTTTAGTTTGAGAAGGGAGAAGATAAAAATGCATCAGTGTAAAAATGGGACGGGCTGCCCTGTTCCATTCTGATATTTTTAATAAGTCTTGGCTGCATTACTATTTTTCCTGAGTGGATTGTAAAATCTAAAACTTTTTTTCCAGTTAGAGAGGGTGCTGCCTTAATTGGGGTTTATATAATATTCTATTTGGGAATTTGCTGGTAGAATATGCAAGAAGGTGTATACTTAACTGGTGCTCACTGATATTACCTAGTATGGTAACAATGTCTGAAAATGAACCTTCCAGCTCAGTGAGCAAACTTATATCCAGAACCTCGACCTGAGCTACAAATCTTCTCAAAACTCACTAATACTTAATTGATGTGAGAGAATTCATCTGTGTGCCAACGAAATAAAAACTGGGTACTGAATTTTTAGAATTTTCTATTTGCTTAGTTTTCTGAATTTAAATTCTACACTTTATTTCATGTACACCAATTTCAATAGTATTGTCGATTTTAGTTTCTACATGTGTGGGGAAAATGTTTAAGAATGTAAAAATACTACTGATGATACCCTATCTCTTGGAGGTTTGCATTGGTCAGGTATACTTGCACTGTTGTGGATATACTTATAGATTTTAAAATGTGAACTTGTGTATCAGGTGGACCTATATAGACTTCTTTCTAAGTCTCCAAATAATCTATGTATCTTGGACTGTATTACAACTTTTTCTTCCTCTCCCTTCCGTGAAGCTGACATCCATAGAGTTTGTCATTTTGTTATTTTTATGCACTTGTGCCTTTTTTCTCTTCCAGTGCTATTTAAATAGTTGTTGTTTCTGTTGATTTTTAATTCTCTCCCTCTCCCATGCTCTCCACCCCTCTTCCCTGCGCCCCCCCCCCGCGCCCCACCACCAACCACCCTTTCACCTCACCCCTACAATTTTAAATTATCTTGTCCTGAAACTAGTTAAATTTGGCTGTTCTGATTCTAAATTACCAGTGATTCTTCGCCTGAAAATGGGTGATAATTTGTTTTCAAGTATTCCATGCTGATGAGATGTAACACATAACAGATTCTGGAATTGTACTGCTGCTACTTCGGATACATCCCTCTCTTTAAACTCTGAAGCAAAATATTCATTGTCCTCATTAGATGTAATCGTCATGCAATAAACATCCAAGTTGAAAACCATCTGTCAAAGCGTGCTCGATGCAGGAATTGTTTCTTTAATTTGAAAGTGTTACCTTCATTATTTAAGGAAAGGTGGGAAATCAGGAAATCATAGACTTCAGTTATAAACTCTGGGTGGACTTAATGGAATCCATAATTGTCAGACTTGAGCGACTTGGAGTATGCCAGTTTGTAATGGAATTGTAAAGCATATGTCATAACTAAGAGACTAATTAGTTGTTTTTATGGTTGTACAAGGGGGGGAATGTCTATGTTGTAATTTTATGAATTTTTCAGAAGGCAGTTGTGTACTTCTACACCAGACATTGTTTGCTAAAAGTGCATGAAATTGATGGCAAATCATTAACCTTGCTTGGAAATAGTTGAGATGGTGGAAAATAAGACACAATTATAACAAATGTGTATGCAAATTAAAAGAAAATAATGAATGATGTCTTCAACTGTTTATTGTTATCCAAGACACAAAAGACAAATGAAGGATGGACTCTGATGCATCAATGAAGGAATAAGGGCTTTTGCCCGAAACGTCGATTTTGCCTGTCCTCGGATGCTGCCTGAATTGCTGTGCTCTTCCAGCACCACTGATCCAGAATCTGATGCATCAATGTTTGAATGCAAACATTTTGGACCATAAAAGGTCTGAGTTGGAAGCAAATAGCTTTCTTGATTTGGAATGATACCCACCTGTGTTAATTTCTGCCATGGATTTTCACATGACTTAGTAGGCTGATTCTTCACTTATTAAAATTGGGCAGGTGAGCAGAGTGTTCCAACAGAAATTAGGATCTGGATTGCAGGATTTGGTGCTTCCCTCCTTTCCTGTTGTACCTCATCATTTAAGATGTTGGGACTTGATGTATGATTTCAGCTTGATGGACAAGGTGTCACTCTGAACTAATCTTTTTCCGCTACAATGTGGGTTTCGTTGACGCAATTTCACGCGATTGACGAATTGGAGGTGTTGTTTCTAAAGCACAAACTTTTAGAATGTGTTGGCTGTAATGAGATTACTTTGCCAACACTTTAAGTGCTGTTTCTAAAGTGCAATTTTCCTATAACATGGGACTGCACAAAAACTCAACCATCATCTTATAGAAGAACTACCTGTATTGGTAACCAGCTTCTCCCATTATTGAGGCCATTGCAGCTGCTTTTAAGTAGAGCTTCAGTCTCTTTTGAAGTGTTTAACTTTCGGCTTCCTCTGAAATGTTGGCCATTTGAGAGTTGGCTAACAGGACCTAGCATGGGAGACTTTATTGCTACTCAACTGTAGCTGGTCCACATTTTGCAAGAGTTTTGCCTCAATGCTTTGTGGGCCTGGGGCTATCCTTTACCCTTGTTTGACCCCAGTTTGGAGATTGAAGGACCTTTTTATGATCTTTGTCACTGTCTAAGGAAAGGGACAAGCCAGTCAGAATTGAGATGATGAATTTCTTCTGAGTTGTGGAATTCCCTATCATTGAAAGCTGTTGGGGCCAGTTTGTTAGATAAATTCAAAAGGGAGCTGGATGTGGCCCTTTTTTTTGGCTAAAGGGATCAAGCAGCATACTGAAACTGCATGATCAGTCATGATATTGGACAGCTCGAAGGGCTGAATAGCCTACTCCTGCACCTGTTTTCCATGTTTATATGTTTACCAGATCTACATTTAAGGGTTTGTAGTTATGAAGTCATTACAGGACTTTAATGAGAGTATTGAGTACAGGAGTTGGGAGGTCATGTTGCGGCTGTACAGGATATTGGTTAGGCCACTATTGGAATATTGCGTGCAATTCTGGTCTCCTTCCTATCGGAAAGATGTTGTGAAACTTGAAAGGGTTCAGAAAAGATTTACAAGGATGTTGCCAGGGTTGGAGGATTTGAGCTATTGGGTGAGGCTGAACAGACTGGGGCTGTTTTACCTGGAGCGTTGGAGGCTGAGGGGTGACCTCGTAGAGGTTTACAAAATTATGAGGGGCATGGATAGGATAAATAGACAAAGTCTTTTCCCTGGGGTCAGGGAGTCCAGAACTAGAGGGCATAGGTTTGGGGTGAGAAGGGAAAGATATAAAAGGGACCTAAGGGGCAACCTTTTCATGCAGAGGGTGGTACGTGTATGGAATGATCTGCCAGAGGAAGTGGTGGAGGCTGGTACAATTGCAGCATTTAAGAGGCATTTGGATGGGTATATGATTAGGAAGAGTTTGGAGGGATATGGGCCGGGTGCTGGCAGGTGGGACTAGATTGGGTTGGAACATCTGGTCGGCATGGACAGGTTGGACTGAAGGTCTGTTTCCATGCTGTACATCTCTATGACTCTAAGTTATTTGCATCACCAAATGGTTGGTGTACATTCCACAGAGTCTAATTTACTGCGCCAAATCATTTGGTCAGTTGACTTAAATCGATGACGGGTTCCTGATGTTCTCGACACTTTTTTCTTGGTCTTTGTAGTGATACAAATGTAGGTCAGACATTCTTGTGTGGAATGTCTAAAGCCACATTCTACTTTTGGGAAGATTTTGCTGGCTACATTAAAAAAAATAGTTTGTTCAGGAGAATGGGTAAAACAGAAATAACTCCACTCAATTGTTTCCACAGAATAATTGAGCTCCCTTCTTGATCATTGCATGGTTAATACTGCTGTCTCACAACACCAGGGACCCGGTTTCAATTCCAGCCTCTGGCGACTGTGTGGAGCTTGCACATTCTTCCTGTGTCTTTGTGAGTTTCCTCCCAGGTACTCCAGTTTCCCCCCACGGTCCAAAGATGTGCAGGTTCGGTGAATTGGTCATGCTAAATTGCCCATAGTGTTCAGGGTGAGTAGGTTAGATTCATTAGTCATGGAAAGTGTAGAGAAATGGGTCTGTATGGCATACTCTTCAGAGGGTCTGTGTGGACTTGTTGGGTGAAACAGCCTGTTTCTGCACTGTAGGGATTCTGTGATTAAGGTTGTCACAGTCCCTGTAGCAAGGGGACAATGGGTAGTTAACTTTCTCCAAATTTTGAGAGAGAATTTCATGGAAGTTTGATGTGAACACAAATGCCAGTTTTGAATTCCTCAATTGGAACACTATCAGGACTATAAGCTTTGTTTTTTTGCATTTGCTAAATTACTTAGTGCAGAATCTCCCATTTGATAGTTCAACCATGGAGACGTCTTCGTGGATCACTAACTTGATATGATTGCGCGTTTCCATAATCCCTTGAATTATGATACAAAGTACTTCAAGTTGTAATCTCCAGTTACATCCAGCATCACACATAAGTCAATAAAAAAATGAGAATGAAGATGAATGCGTGACTGAAAATAGTATAGTTGAAAGGGCTTTAGATACTTGGGGTGTTGGAATTGGGTTTAGGAGACTGCAGGTAGACCCACACTAGATGGTTTACACCTAACTAGTGTTTGAGCTGAGTTTCTTTGTTTTGCCTATGCTACTAGGAAAGGTTCATACTTGGCAGAGATCTGGGAGCTAGGTGACCTTCCCAGAATACTGAGGAGATTGGTGCTAGAGTGGAGTATAGTAAGTTAGGTGGGTTTAGAGTAAAGGCGAAAAATAATTTTCTAAATCAGGAATTAGATTTCACTGTTTTTGTGAGTGTATGATATATAACATTTGAGCTACAGGCAGAGATTGCTATGTGAAATATCATTGTCTAGATGGCGTATTACTTGCTAGAACTTGCAGATGATGTGATCATGAACTGAGACAATCAGTGCAAACTACTGACTATACAATTGTGTTGTCATCAAATAAGTCATGAACTGAAGCTTTATAAGGCAATGTTAATTTTGTAGAATTCTCCCTTTTAAATTATATCAAGCAAGCATCAGTTGCAAAATCCTAGATGTGCTTCAGAATTGGTGTGCCATGTTTACACTGACTGTATTTAAAACTTTTAAGCGAATAATAGTGGATGTTTTAAAGGTGGTTGGGATAGGCTAATCCAGTGGGCAGGGTTGAATGGCTTTCAAGTCCTAGGGCACAGATCATGTGGCAGGTAGAGGTAGATGCTGGAGAATATTTCAAGTGTAATTATGCAGGGGACACCAAATTAACATATGGAAACTTTGGGAGGGCGTGTAAGGAGAATGGAAAGCCGGGGCAGTATTAGAAAGTAGTATAGAATCCCTACACTGTGTGGAAACAGGCCATTAGGTCCAACAAGTCCACGCTGACCTTCTGAAGAGTATCCCACCCAGACCCTACTCTATTACTTTACCTGTGACTAATGCACCTAATGTGTACACACTTGGATTATGGGAAGAAACACACACATACTCAGAACGTGCAGACTCCTTACAGACAGTTGCCTGTGGCTGGAATTGAACCTGGGTCCCTGACGCTGTGAGGCAGTAGTGCTAACCGTTTAGAATATTAACTAAATATTTCAAAAAGAACTACAGTCCTGTAAACACTCAGGTACCTAATATTTATGTAATATTTCAAAGTGGCCAATTTTTAAAAAACAAGTTAGCAATTAATTTAATTTCCTGTTGCTGAACTGGACTCTGCCATAGTATCTTCAGCTGATCACAGAGTCACGCAATGCAGTATCCTTAGCTGATCCATACTGAGGCACACACAACACAGGGTTGAATCTACCCAACCCCTTCTGTCTTTTGTGAGCAAGTTGGGGGAGTTGCATGAGATAGCCAGTTTCCTGCTGCTGAGAGCAGAATGTTCAATTTTCCAACCAAGTTCTTAGTTAATAAATCTTTCAGTTTTTGTCTCTCTTAGAAACTCATTATGTTGTGTTGGAGTGTCAGACATTGGAGAAGTTTTCAAAATCTTGAGGGGTATGGATAGGGTGAATAGCCAAGGTCTTTTCCCCAAGGCAGTGGAGTCCAAAATGGGGGGGAGGGAGGGAGTGGATAGATTTAAGGAATGAGGAGAATGATGATATAAAAGGGACCTGACAGGCAATCTTTTCACGCAGCAAATGTGAACGGGCTGCCAGACGAAGTGGTGGAGACTGATACAATTACTATGTTTAAGAGACATCTGGATGGGTTCATGCATAGAAAAGGTTTAGAGGGATATGGGCCAAATGCTGTCAAATGGGACGAGATTAACTTAGGATATCTGGTTGACATGGATGAGCTGGACTGAAGGGTCTGTTTTTGTGATTTACAGTTTTGACTCAAGAAGGAAATCATTAAAGTGCAACTACAGGCGGTAATGTTGCTACATGACTACATTACCAAATAAAGGAGTCAAAATGAGAAAAGACAGTAGCTCCTGAAATTCAAAACGTGACTCTAATTTGAAGACGGGAACAAAATACTTGTTCAAAATTTTTTGTAGTTTGTTTGTTTCTCGTTAATTGCCTAATCTCCTTTTAAGGGAACAATGCACACTTTAGTTACTCATTGCCTTTTTATATACTTGTTAAAAATTTTGTAATCTGTTTTTGTTTTTCCTCGTTTTCTCATTCCATTGTTCCTTTCCTTTAAAAAAGGAAATGCTGGAGAAACTCTGATCTGGTAGCATCTGTGGAGGGAGAAGCAGAGTCATGTTTCAAATCCAATCACTCTTTGAACTTTTTATTTTGGTCATTCTTTGGGTCACTTTTCTAAACCTCTATCCTGTTCCTGCGCTCATCTGCAAAAGTAATATTTCTTAGTTGTGTTATGGATTTTTTTTAGTTATGCCATAGTTTTTATATTATTTGTATCCCCCCAGTACCAGTTTGGCTACGGTCTGCAAATGTCTTGAGGCAACTTATCAGTGACGTTCAAAAAGTTTAATTCACTCAACTGAATGCAACAAAGCTTTTGTGGCCTCCAGCATGTTCCACCACTAAATTTTAAAAAAAAGTTGGTTAAATCTGTACGATACCTGTACCCATTCTTGGAGAACAAAAAAAATGAATGCAGTATGCCCAATAGAGGGCAGCATTGTGAGGCTGCATGAATGGACATTTCTATAATTTTAGATATATTTGAAAAGGCCCTTGCACCCATTTGGGCTCCTCTTCCAAAATTGTCAATACCTGAATGCTACCATTGCAACATTACATTTGCTTTTTTTAAAAAAAACACTGGCTGAATGCTGTGGTTCTGTTTGCTGAGCTGGAAGTTTTTGTTGCAAACATTTCGTCCCCTGTCTAGGTGACATCCTCAGTGCTTGGGAGCCTCCTGTGAAGCGCTTCTGTGGTGTTTCCTCCGGCATTTATAGTGGCCTGTCCCTGCCGCTTCCGGTTGTCAGTTTCAGCTGTACGCTGTAGTGGCCGGTATATTGGGTCCAGGCCTATGTGTTTGTTGATGGAGTTTGTGGATGAGTGCCATGCTTCTAGGAATTCCTTGGCTGTTCTTTGTTTCGCTTGCCCTATAATGGTAGTGTTGTCCCAGTCAAATTCATGTTGCTTGTCGTCTGTGTGTGTGGCTACTAAGGATAGCTGGTCGTGTCGTTTCGTGGCTAGTTGATGTTCGTGGATGCGGATCGTTAGCTGTCTTCCTGTTTGTCCTATATAATGTTTTGTGCAATCCTTGCATGGGATTTTGTACACTACATTAGTTTTGCTCATGAATTTGACTGGGACAACACTACCATTATAGGGCAAGCGAAACAAAGAACAGCCAGGGAATTCCTAGAAGCATGGCACTCATCCACAAACTCCATCAACAAACACATAGACCTGGACCCAATATACCGGCCACTACAGCGTACAGCTGAAACTGACAACCGGAAGCGGCAGGGACAGGCCACTATAAATGCCGGAGGAAACACCACAGAAGCGCTTCACAGGAGGCTCCCAAGCACTGAGGATGTCACCTAGACAGGGGACGAAACGTTTGCAACAAAAACTTCCAGCTCGGCGAACAGAACCACAGCAACGAGCACCCGAGCTACAAATCTTCTCACAAACTTTGAACTGGCTGAATCTTTAGCTGAGAAGGAACAAAGTTGAAACATTTTTGACTCCATCTGTTTTCCTAACCCAAGAAAGATCCACCTTCTGAAAACACAACCTAACAAGCTGAATTTGAAATCTTACTTGCTGCCAGTCCACCAGGACACCAAAGTTGGTGTTTGCAGCTCGCTGATCTGTGCGATGCCTTTGGCCTCAAACCTGCAATGTCTTTGGCTGACCAGTTCCATTGCAAAGGTTATTCTGGGCATCCAGTTCACAAAGTCCATTGATGTACAGCAGATGTGTTTAGACCATTGTCTCAATTTTTAGGACCTAAGCTGATTCAGAATATTAACAGCAATTTAATTTGGTGTTTTGAGAGTAAATCTGAAACTGACTGTATGTTTATAGGTGTTACTTTGTATCCACATGGTGAACTCGCTGCTGATTTAGTACAGCTTGCTGAAATGGGTCACCTGTGACCAGTTATGGAGATACATGTCTGTATAACCAAAGCCTGCAAGGCAATGAGGCAAATTTATCATTCAAGATTAATATTTATTTTGTGGGAATTTTCTGTTCAAGTCTTACTGCCACAAAGTTTACTATCCAGAGTTGCACAGGTGGTATTCCTGTGATTTTTCTATCACTTGTTTAATAGCTCTGTAAGCACTAATATTTTGAAGTGGTGTTCTTCAACTGCTGTATGTTATGAGTGCATTGTATAAAACTGTTGAGAAACCTGTCATAGAAAATGTTTGCAAGCATCTTGACTGTGTCCAAAAAAAACCTTTTAACAGACACAAAAATGTCAAAAGTGCAAATTAGTACTCCTGGACTGAATGCCTCATTTGTTGTATTTTCAGTGAAACGTGATATCCAGCAAGATGACGAAGAAGCTGTCCGTGTTAAAGAGCAGAGTATTCTGGAGCTGGGAGGGCTCCTTGCCAAAACTGGGCAAGCAGCAGGTAAACTGTATAACAGTGTCTTTAGTTGAGATATATACACAGCAGCATACATTGAATGCACCTGAGACTGAGCTACAAAAACCTGTTTCTCTTTAGGGCATTCAAGTTTCTTGTTTATGCATGATGATGCAGCAGACGAGTCTTACAAGGAGACTGTGTGAAATGGGCATTTGACAAATTTGAGATATTTGTAGTTACTCCTGCACCTGCTTGGGGTGCTTTCCCCAAATTGTTTATCCCTTAATGCTGCCATCACAACATTGCTGTTTCTTCAAAAATGTGCTCTGCTGAATCTTCAGCTGAGAAGAAACAAAGCCTTTTTGACTCCATCTGTTTTCCTAACCCATCAAAGATCTACTCTCTGAAATCACAGCTTAACAGGCTGAATTTGAAATCTTTCTTGCAGCCAGACCACCAGGACACAAAAGGTGGTAGTCATAGCTTATGTTAAAAGGTATTTTGCTGGATTGTTGATTTTTGGATGGGAAAAGGCAGACCCTTTGATGATTCTTTCCTATTTTGTTTTCAATCTGATTGTCAGAAGTTTTATTGCAGATGTTACCAAGTAATCTTACAGTCATAGAATCCGAGAGCAGTACAGCACAGAAACAGACCCTTTGGCATGTATGATCAAACAAAATCCCAAACTAAACTGGTGTCTCCTGCCTGCTCCTGGTCCATATCCCTCCAAATCTTTCCTATTCATGTATTTATCCAAACGTCTTTTAAACGTTGTAATTGTACCACACCCACCACCCTCAGTGTGAAACAATTTCTTTTTTGTTTTAAAATCTCTCTCCTCTGACATTTTTTTTGTTTTAAAAGTATACTCCTTAGTCTTGAAATCACAGATGTTGCCTGACTTGTTGAGCACGCTGAGGACTTTGTAGAAACTTAGATGGCACAGTGTCTAATAACAGTAGTATTGGATTGTATCCATTTAAGTGGAATAAACACACTACAATTACTTTTGGAAAGTCCAAACCTGGTTTCCAATAAATGCGAGCTACAGTGTAAAATTGATTATAAGCTGATATTATTTGAAATTTTATTCAGATGATCCCTGAATAACTGGTAAATGAAATGGTAGATCTTTTGCTTGTACATTATGGAGTATTCTTTTAATATTAGGCAAAAGTGAGGACCGCAGATCCTGGAAACCAGAGTTTAGATCAGAGTAGTGCTGGAAAAGCACAGCAGGTCAGGCAGCAGAGGAGCAGGAAAATCGACATTTCGGGCAAAAGCCCTTCATCAGGAAGGGCTTTTGCTGCCTTGCTTTTGCTGCCTTGCTTTTCCATCACCACTCTGATCTATTCTTAATATTAGGTTTGTTTGATCTATAGAATGAGCTTTATTCTGCACTAAACTAACCTACCTCTCATTTAGACTTGCTAGATACTAAATTGCGAAGATGCTTCAATTGATAAGCATTTTAAGTACATAAATTATGTAAATACTTTCAGAAACCCTATATAATCTATTTGCCAAGAATATTTTAAAGCACTTCTCACCCTCTCCCAATTCAGACTTGTTTCACGTTTTTAGAGACATTCCCTCTTGAATTGAGAAGTGAAAGTTGATTTTTCTCCAGTTTCATCCAAGCTCTCAAAGCATTCTTCCCCTCTCTCGTTGACAGAAATGCACATACAACTAGCCTTCATAAGGTATACCCTGTTCTCTGTGCAAACTTGGATGATTCTTAGCAGAATTTAAGAACAGTATGTCAGATTAGGACTTTGCCTTAGAGGTTGTTTAGTTTCTACACAAAGTAATTTTCACAGCAGAAGACCATTTGGCCCGCTGTACTGAATTTGCTTATTTGGTATTTTCAATCCATTACAAAGCATGAGACCTGGATATTTGAATTTTTAAAAATTGCAATTGTGGGATAGGTGTTGCTAGGTTAGTCAGCATTTATTGTCCATCCTGATTGCTGATGTCTGTGTGGTGTTCTGTTGGGAAGGGATGATTTTGCCCCAGTGACACTGAAGGAATGGTGATCAAGAGACATACAGTACAAAAGGGGACCTTTGGTCCATCGAGTCAGTAGTGTCAAAGCTACACTAAACCTGCACTAATCTGTTTCTAGCAGTATACTCATACCCTTAAATGTTATGACATTTCAAATGCTTGTCCCAATACTTTTTGAAGGTTGAGGGTCCCCCTGTCTCGATGAAAATTATTTTCCTCAAACCTCCTCTAAATCCCTTGCCTTTCATTGTAAAATTATGCCTCCTTGTTGACCTTTCGAATAAGGGGATCAGTTGCTTTCTGTCCATCCTACACATGCATCTCAATCTTACCTCTGCTCCAAAGCAAATATGAGTTTATCGGTCTCTCTCCACCCTGCTTCATCCGCTCTGACTGACTGTAGTGCGGAGACCAGAATTGCATACAGTCATCCAACTGTGGCCTAACAGTGTGTACTGCTCCAGCATAACCTCCCTGCTCTTATAATCTACACCTTGACTAGAAAAGATGTGCTGCCTTAACTACCCTATTAAACTTCTCTACCACCTTCAGGAATTTATGGACAAGCAAATTGCAAGTCGTGGTAGTTTATGACTTGAAGGGGAGCTTGCAATGCTGGTGTTCCCCCTGCACCTGCTGCCTTCATCCTTCTGGATGGTAGAGGCCACAGAGTTGGAATCTGCTGTCAACGGAGCCTGAGTGAATTGCTGTAATGCCTGTTCCTTAAATCGGTGCCTTGGTTTTTATTAAACCTTTTGCCACTATAAACTACTGCTAATGCATTCAAATTTTTGAGATTGTACACATTTATGAAATTGCGTGCTTGAGGGGGAAAAATGCCACATAACTTACGCTGAGTGAATGGTTTACCTTTCAGATAGTTTGTTCAGATTTTTTTTTGAAAAAATCTGCTCATTGCTGCCACTTCAGGGAAGTGCATAACTTGTCAAGTTGTTATTTGCTGCAGTGCCCCATGTGTACTCTTTGGGGAAACTGACAGTAGCTTCACTGGATTCCAATGGTGATTATGTTAAATTTTATTTTATTGCACTCTATCTTAGGTTAGACTCCAGATATTTAAAGCATTAAAGGAGGCTATTCAGCCCATTGTATCTATGTCAGTCACCAAAGATCTGTAAAACTTAATTCTGTTTTCTAACTTTTGACCCATAGATCTGGAGGCTATACCAATGCAATGAATAGTTGAATTATAAATCGAATTAGACTGTTTCTCAATATTGTGTTGATTGCATGTTCTAATTATTTTTTGTAGGTTTGCTTTTGTTCATCTTATGACAAACAAAAACGCCAGCTCCAAGAAATGTTCCTATTTCTTGTGACCAGTTGCAGTTTAGATAGGAGTTTTGTAATGTTAACTGGTGATGCCCCTATACCTAAGTCAAAAGTTTCTACCTGCCCTGGAGTTAAGGTAGTATATCTGAACAGGTAGATTAAAAGTTTTAATCGAGAATGACTTTATATTGAAAGGCAGTCTGCTGACACCATGGAGCATGTGTACTATTCCCCATGAATATGGATAAGGCCATGAATCGGTAGAGGGTTGGAGAACGATGAGGCTGGGTTGGAAGGACCAGGCCATGGGGGATGAACACACAGAACCCCAACCTCTCTCTGTTCTCTCCTTCTTCCCAAGACGCTGTTTCATGAATGCATTAGTGCTGCTTAATAGTCATTGCTACTGTTTCACAACAATGCACTTTATTTTCTTGTTTCATCCTTTTTTGTTTTACTTGTATATGGTTTATCTCCTCTAATTACTGTTGCTCAAGCCAGATTAGATGGAGTATTTCCCAGAGTGTGGGCAGTAAGTGCGAAGGAGATTCAGTGGAAATTGAATCTTGGTATTCACAGCTTCAAAACATCTTCAGTACAAAGACAAAGTGCTGAGATTATGTCTGCTAAAATACTAAGTGGCTAATGTCTATGGCCAAAGAAAATTCAGGATTTTGTTTTTCATTTTGTGTATAATGCAGCCCTGATATTTAAAATCCATTTTTCCTCTCCAAAGAACTGGGGGGACTGCTGAAGTACGTCAGACCATTCCTGAATTCCATCAGTAAAGCCAAGGCTGCTCGATTGGTTCGGTCATTGCTCGACTTGTTCCTAGATATGGAAGCGGCAACTGGCCAAGAGGTAAGAGTTAACACTGCTGAATTACGTAGTCATAGAAACATAGAGATGTACAGCATAGAAACAGACTCTTCGGTCCAACACATCCATGCCAACTAGATATCCTGAATTAATCTAGTTCCATTTACAAGCACTTGGCCCATATCCAACTCAACCTTTCCTATTCATATACCCATCCAGATATCTTTTTTAAATGTTTAATTGTACCAACCTCCACCACACCTTCTGGCAGGTCATGGCATACACACACCACCCTTCGCATGAAAAAGTTGCCACTCACGTCCCTTTTTAAATCTTTCCCCTCGCCTAAATCTATGCCACCTAGTTCTGGACTGCTCGATCCAGGTAAAAGATTTACCCTATTCATGCCCTCATGATTTTATAAACCTCTACAAAGTCACGACTTGCTCCAGGGAAAATAGCCCCTGCCTATTCAGCCTCTCCTTATAGCTCAAACCCTCCAAGCCTGGTAACATCCTTGTAAGTTTTTTCTGAACCCTTTACTCAAATTGATTTTCTATTTAATGTTTAATCTGATAGAACAAGCAAAAGAATACAATTTAAATAAAGCAGGATTGATATCGACTCAATTCTTGGATTTTACAATCTCATGGCTATAGATAATGAATCTGGAACTTAAATTGATATAGGTGAAGTTGAAAGCGCAGTCCACCTGTTCTTCCAGCTGGTAGCTATTGTAAGGTGTGAAGGAACTATCAAAAGGATAACTAGCTACCTAATACAAGTCACCATGGATCAGTGCTGATCCGACTTGGGGACCTTAGTGATATTCTTCAAATGAGCCGTTAAACTGAGACCCATCCGTTGTGTCTACAAAATCCCTGTGATACTCTTTGAAGAAAAATTGAAATATTGGACAGTATTTATCCCTCCAGTGATCTCACTAAACCCGATGATCTAGTCATGTATTTTATTGCTGTTTGTATGGCTAAGTTTTACTGTGTATTTGAAGCCTTTCTTCTTCTTATTTTGGCACATCCTGAGACTCCAAAATCTGTGACAGTTTGTTTTTAAAAAAAATTAGATTTTCTATCTTTCTTTGCATAGATTTCTAAAATGACGTGCACTCATACCAGAAGTTATCCTTGTAATTGCCCTTATACTTCCCTATCAGAATTAACTGAACTGTGGCTTTCACAGGTTGAATTATGTTTAGAATGCATCGAGTGGGCAAAATCTGAGAAGAGGACGTTCTTACGCCAGGCTTTGGAGGTATGTTTCTGATTTATTAATTGGTCTCCACAGAGGAAATATCTCACAATATCCAATTCAACTTTGCAATTCACTTGAGTTTAGAAAATGTTTCGAAGTTGAATTGTTTTTAACTAAAGTGCTGTGAACTCCCCATTATCCCATACTCAAAGCATCTGTAATTCTAACGCAAATGGCAAAAATGCAAAGAAAATTTACCATTTTTATAAAAGCTTTCAAATATGTAAATTTGAGAATTTTATGCATGAAGTTTTGGGCGGCACGGTGGCACAGTGGTTAGCACTGCTGCCTCACAGCTCCAGAGACCCGGGTTCAATTCCCGCCTCAGGCGACTGACTGTGTGGAGTTTGCACGTTCTCCCCGTGTCTGCGTGGGTTTCCTCCGGGTGCTCCGGTTTCCTCCCACAGTCCAAAGATGTGCAGGTCAGGTGAATTGGCCATGCTAAATTGCCCGTAGTGTTCGGTATGGGTGGGTTGCGCTTCGGCGGGGCGGTGTGGACTTGTTGGGCCGAAGGGCCTGTATCCACACTGTAATGTAATGTAATCTAATCTTAAAAAAAAAGTTCAATCACACATGTTCATCTGCCATATGGTAGTTCTTCTAGTGCCCCCCCCACCCCTCAACAATCATGTAAGATGATTCCCAAGCAAGGACTGAAGTGAAGATGCATTGTTTTGACTTCAAAACAAATGGGAATGTAAGAGACTAGAAAAGGGTGCTTATCCTTTTGCAGAAATTCGGTGTCAGTTCATCAATGATCTATGACATTAAAGCGCAAAGGAAGAAGTTTAGAGTTATTTGTGAAAGCAGGCAAATGTATAAAAAATATTATTCAAGAGAGCTCCTCGATCTAAATCCTTAATGCTTCAGCCCTGGACATCAAGATGCAAGTGCTTGTTCTGCTGATGACCCTAATGAAGTACTGAGTTTCCAGAATTCAGTGATTAAGTTGCATGCCATTTTAACATTTTAAATTTAAGATTTTTATTGAAAGAATACTTGAGTGTACTGTATTGGATTTCTTTTCTAAGAATATTTCTCATGCGACCAGCAGATTTGTGTAATTGACATCCGCATATATACCAGCTAATAGGAGTTTACTGTACAGGAGGTCTCTGCATAATGAATGGTTTCATTCTTGAGCATGTTTGTAAGTCTATGCTTACGCGAGTTGGAACAATATAACTTATCCATTCATAAGTACAAGCAAGTGTTCACATGTTGGATCCTTAAAATTAGTAGGGATCCTATTTGTATGTATGAGCGTTCATAAGTCAAACACTCGTAAATCGCAGACTGTCTTTACTGTATTCGTATAATTTTCTTTTAAGGCCAGTTACCAAAAGTAATGCTTTTTGGAACAGCAAGCATCTTTTAATTTTGACTTATTTCCCATATTTCACACTTAAATAGTCTTTTTAAAAACTGCTGTTCATAAAATCCATTATTTTGGTTTCCTTGTGTCATTTTGAAGGAATCTCCCTTATCTATTTTTGACCAGCAATATATTGAATTGTTAGATTTGTACAGTTTTTGATACTTGCAACCTTTCTAGGTTCTGCATGGCTTTCACATGATAGTGGGGGAGATTTAGTGTTGGTCCAGTGCTTATGTACTTTCCTGTTAGTGGTTTATGCCATCACTGCATAAGCAGAATCTTGGAACAGGACAGTAGTCCATTGACCTAGTTGAGAGAGTTTTCTTTTGTCTGAATAATTTTGTCTGCCCTTGTGGAACTTAGCTTAGACACACGTGCAGGTTGCCTGTGATGTGACTCTCATTTTTGCTGAAATGGGTCTTCAAGCTTTTGAAATCACTTTCTTTCAAGTGAATTCCTAAAGTTTACAAAATAAAGTTAGCTTGTTCTGAATAGGGCAGTTTGAAATAGCAAGTGAAATCTGTACTTAAAATCTTAAGTGATGCAGTTTAATTTTGATGTGATGAAACTATAGTTTTGTTTTTACAAAGTTGTCTGGTTTATTGCAAAATTGAGGTTGTAGACATCTCAGGGGAACGTGTTTAAACTTGCTCTGATTTGTTGACGTAGAATAAAAACTTTTTGCAAGGAGGTATCATCCAGGGAACTTGTAGAGTAGACAGATTTTTTTTTAAAAATGCAGTTGGAGACATTTTGAAGTTTGTGATGTATTTACAGTTCAACATTTTCCTGAATCATCTTGCATATTGATGGTTATCTTAAAAATCAGAAGATAACTCAAGTATGATATTGTGAGCTTGTCATTTGTAGATGAAGGCTTTCATACATTATAGTGACCATTTGCTTTACAACTAGCTGGTAAAGAGCATCCACTATTGTTCTTGCATCAAGCCTAGGGTCTTCTCTTAATCTCATCTGCAGTGTTCATAGATATAGAATAAGTTTGAAGCAGTCCTAGAGCAGTGAGGTTACACTTAATTGAACAAATTAAATTTTTGATCAGGAAACCTAACACCAATGTCTGTGACTGTTGCCTGGTTTTGTTTCTGAGAGTTGATCTTAAACCAACTGAAACTCGAAGCTGCTAAGACCATGTCTGCTAAGTGCTTGTAAGGTAACAATGAAGTAAAAATGTCCAGTGGAGTGATAGTACAGCACTGTTTAAAGTGGTGACACAAATATGTGGAAGCACTTGTATCTGGAGGAAATTTTGAGTCATGTGTTTGACTCAGACCATCTGTTTTAGTGTTGGCAAAGCTATAGGAGTGTAATCAGCTATTTTAGCTATCGTGGGGAGTAAATTCGACACTTAGTAAAATGAGATTCAGGCTTGAATGATGTGGTAAATGACGAGAAGCTACTCTTGGCAAGAAGAAATGATCTTGATTATACATATAAATACTAATGATCGTTGGTTCACCTTGAAGTAACCTATTTGAGGCTAGAGAGCTGGATTCATTTTGAGGTATATACTTTTCCTAAAGAAGGGATATTTCAATTGAGATGCGTTACTGATTGCAGTATAAATATAGTATCTTTTTTTCCTCATTTTTCCTTCCATCTCCAGGATACAAGTTAAATATATTAAGAACCTTGGGTATACTGAAAAAGAGCAAAATTTAATTGCCAGGATTATTGTCTGAAGTAGTGAGGTTTTAAATGAGGTTTAAATAATTCGCATCTGAGGCAAATGTACTGTTTTTTATGTCATCCCAAGATTTTCAACATTCTGTACTCTTGTACAGAAGTGTACTTTTCTTGTGTAGAAGAATGAGGTGAGAATCTAGAAAAAGCATAAAATTATGAAGGAAATAGATAAGTTAGAAGTAGAGAGGATGTTTCCACTGGCAGGCGAAACTAGGACAAGAAGGCATAGCCTCAAATTTAGAGCATATTTAGGACTGAATTGAGAAGGAACTTCTTCACCCAGAGGGTTGTGAACCTATGGAATTTCATGCCCAATGAAGTAGTTGAGGCTTCCTTATTGAATGTTTTTAAAACAAAGACTTTTTCAACCAGTAAAGGAATTAAGGGTTATGGTGGCAGGGTGGGCAAGTGGAGCTGAGACCGCGATCTTATTGGCTCTTATTTCTTATGTTGGAAACACATTGAGCTTGGATTTTATTCAGGATATTCACTTAAGCTTCATGAACCCACAGACAGTCGGAAGACTTGCAGCACTTTTGCAAATCTACCCACTTGCCATTCATTCAAACTTTACATAATTCTATTGGATGCCATCATTGGAAACAGTTTCAAGCTTATATTTCACTCAGTGGCTGACCATCACATACCAGTTATCTAGTGAGCAGTCAGAAAAGGAGCAGTGATGTACTAGCATCCTGTCACCTTTTGTGGTCAAATTAACATGCTTGACAATGGGAGATTGATCTTTTCAGACAGCCTTGATGACCTAATATCTGAATCACACGTACCGTTGTGCTCCAATGGCCTGTGGAACAACCAGCAGTCTTGATTCATTGATTAAATACTTACAGGAACAGACCAGTAATTTGAGTGAAGAGTATTCCTACTCCATTTTGTATAATGCTGGAAGGTAATAGTAAATTGTGTTGGGCAGAGAGGAGCTGGATTCTAACAGTATTCTGTCCTGTCAGGTTAAATATCCAAATTTGGTGTCCATGATTGGATTGGTAAGCTTTTGACTTGGCAGACTTGCATTACATTCTTGGGATTCAAGTAAATGAATTAAGTTCAGTAGGTCAGTAATGTACAATTTAAGGAGGTTTCATATCTTCACCTACTCCAATTTTTGCCATTTCTGTTGCACTCATTTTTGAAGACAATTTTTTTCAAATTTGTAGCTTTGTATGAAACATCACTTAGAGATCTGTAGACCATTTCTGAGTGTAGTGTGGATATAAATCCATCATCTTAATTTGATATTAATGATATGTGATGTGCAGATAATACAAAACTTGAAAGTATTGTTCACTGTGAAAGAGAAAAGGGATGGACCTCAAGGGGACAGACTTAATTTGATTAAGTTAGTGGACACATGCTAGAAGAAAGTTTGTTCAGAATAGTATGAAGTGTTGCGTTTTGTCGCATGGATGAGAAGAAACAATATTAAAGGCGATGTAGAGACTTGGGGGTAAATGTGCACAAATGCATGAAAATGGTTTCAAAGGTATACTTAATGCCAGACTTTATGAATACAAGGATGGAGTACAAAAGCAACAACTTTGTGGTGAACCTTGAAAAACCCTGTTCAGCATCAAATGGAACTGTCCGTTCACTTCTGCATGCTTTTCGAAGACTGAAGGCCTTTATAGAGCTGCAAAAAGATGCATGAGACGTTTTGATTAGATTAGATTCCCTACAGTGTGGAAACAGGCCATTCGGCCCATCAAGTCTACATCGACCCTCCGAAAAATGACCCACCCACACCCATTACCCTATCCTGTATCCCTGACTAATGCACCTAAGACTATGGGCAATTTAGTCTGGCCAATTCATCTGGGGGAAACCCATGCAGGCACAGGGAGAAGTGTGCAAACTCCACACAGACTGTCGCCCGAGGTCGGAATCTAACCCGGGTCCCTGGTGCTGTGAGGCAGCAGTGCTAACCACAGAGCCACCATGCAGCCCATAATTCTAGAAATGAAGAACTTTGGTTACATAGATTGGAGGAAAATGGGATTGTTCTTGAAAGGCTGAATTGGGGGGGTGGGGGGGGGGGGGTGGGGGTTGGATTTGACTGAAGTGCTCAACATTATGAATGGTCTGGACAGATTTTGGTAGACAAGTGTTCCCATCGGTGGACATCAGTTAACAAAGGAATCAACCATAAAATGAGGAAAAATATTCTGACACCTCGTAGTTTGGATCAGGAATTAATTGCTGCAGTGTATTGGAGGCAGATAAGATTGTGACTTCAAAAAGGAAATTTGATTTGTACCAAGGGAATTTGCAGATTTAAAAATGTTAAAGATTGCATGAAAGTGAAATTGTCTAAGTTGCTCTTAATGAGACCGCATGGTCACCTCCTGTGCTGCACCTATACAGAGTATGATAAATTGCCTTTGTTTTTGATAAGTCAGTCTTGTATAGCACTAAGGGAGACCCCATAAACCATATGAATCTCAACGTGCGATACCAAATAGATTTGGTATTCGTAGTAAGCAATGTATTTTTTGCTTTCAATGTGCATTTAATGTCCTATAAGAGATTCTCTATTGAATTGCCTTTGACTCTAGGGAGGTTTAATTACTATATTGAGTTGTAGTTGCAATAATATTCTGGGTTTTGAAAGGAAATCTCTGATTCAAGTTTAATTTGTAGACTAAATACAATAATTGAAATGTTTGGTTTGACCATTTGAAAATCTGTACAATGTCAACTCTGTATCTAAAGTCGCATTTTCAGTCTATAGGGAACAGCGTGTGGACATGAGGAGAAGCATGATTGTATTTATGAAGATAACTGAAATTGAAATTGGTTTGGTTGAGATCTGAACTATCTCTTCTGATTAGTTTGGCTAGCATATGCAGTTCCTAGTGATAATCTGGAAATTTACCCGTGCAAATGCTATTGATGAGCATTGTTTTTAATAAAATCATAGTGAGCGCTATTTTGCTGCCGTGGTTATTGCGGTAACTTTTTTTTTATCTTGACACTTGTATTTTTAACTCGTATTAAGAACCGCATTTGTGTATTTTGATGTTTTTTGAGTGCTTTTTGCAGACTCACCAATATGGTGAACATAGTTTGTTCCAATTATTAACTGGTGCGTTGCAGTTAATTCTTTTTGATCTTGGTGTTGAGGTTCTTTTAAGTGGCTTAAAGGTACCATCTAATGAGTGGCATTTTTGTAGAATTTCCATTTGTTCCACTTAGACTTTCCATACTAGCTCTGCGGACGTGCTTTTGAATAGTAATCAGTTATATTTAATTGATAATTGTTAAATTTTATCCACAGTAGTTCCTTGAAATTTGAATACATTTGCCATCAGATTTATTCATAACCTTCGGCTGTTGCCCTTTTTAAGCTGGTGATGAGCTAGTGCTTTGAATTGCTGCAGTCCATTTCCTTTAGGTAGACTGTCAATTGTGTCAGAATGGAATTCCAGGATTTTGACCCGCTGAAGGAATGGTGATGTATTTCCAAGTCCAGGATGGCAAGAACCTTGGAAGGGAACTTGCAGGTGGTGATCTTCCTGCAAGATATGAAGAAGTAATTTGATCTCCCTGCTGCAGCAAAACTTCATTTTTTTTCTAATTTTTGTTAGCATGCATCTGACGTTATTATCATTGTTACTTTAGCAAACTGTTTTCAGGACTTTAGGATGGCTGTCAAATAGGAATAGTCAGGCCTACATTTTAAATAAAGATACAAAAGTTTTGGCAACTGAGTTAAAGGTCTCTAGCATTTTTACTGTACTTCCCAAAGTATTGCACTTTAATAATTTGAGTACAAACTTCAGTTGAAACACACACATTTTAACTATTTTAATATTTCCTATACAGGCTCGCTTGGTTTCTCTGTACTTTGACACTAAGAGGTACCAGGAGGCATTGCAATTAGGTAACTATTGATACTGCCTTTCATCTATTGGGTAGATAGTCTGGGAACTGTAGCAGTATTATGGTGGGGGTGGGTTGCATTTGAAACTTCAATCAAAACTTGCAGGACAATTAGAATGCAAGACTTTCCTCCATTTTGCTTTATTTGGCTTTCTAATTTTTAAAGTGTTGATGGTAATTAATCAGCGCACAGGTTATTTGCCGCTGGTTTAAGTCTGTTCCAAAAAGTGGTGGACTTTGGTATTTGTTTGAAATCTTTAGAGACTGCTTTAAGCTGTTTTGGGATGAATCTTGTGGACTGATACTTAAATGAGACGATTCTTAACCTACCAACTCGGTAGTGGAGTAGCATCTCTGTAATAATGTAATGCTGCTTTCAGCGGAAATTATAATAACATTAGTTAACACTTGAGGCATTCATTTCAAGTGCACTCGCTTTAAATTGTATGATATGTGAATTCAAATCTGATTTGTCAACATAGTGTTAAATATCATGAGACAGATTTTGGGGTAAGCCAGCTAGCTTCCATATTTGTTCTTTGAAAGTTTGGGAAGAATACTCTATTCATATAGGTCTTGTTGCAATATTTTTGTCAAAGAATTTCACAGTAAGCTTGAAGTGTTGTCACCAGGCTTAAAGTGGAAGTATATTTCTGACCCCAGTTTAAAATGAGATCAGTGTGTTTGTTTCAAACCATTTTTTCTTCATTTATGTAATATTCAATGTCTTGTCATATTCTTCACAAACCTTTTTCTTAAGTCAGTGATCCTTTGCAATTTTGGTTCTTATTTTCATGGTTCGTCTCTGTTGAGTTTGCACATCTTTTTGTTATATCTATAACATAGAAGCTCCACTAGAGGGCAGGCCTCTATAAATTTTCATAACTTGCTGTCATTTCAAATCATCATTGATGCATTTGCACTGCCCAGTAGAGGCCAGTACACTATTGGAATGTAATTAGATTTAATTACAGAATTTGAGTTGGTACAGAAGTGCTGGCTTTTCACAAACCATTTTTTTTAATTTCAGTTTTTTTTCATAGCTTTACATAGATGTTTGGGGTAGACATTCCAAACCCTTCCTATTCTGATTATGCATGTGCTGCAAAAGTTTAGTAGTTGGCAGATATTAAATTGTTTTGTTGAGAAGAGAAAGGGAATAAGAAAGCTGACAATTAGAAAAATTTATTAGCACTCAACTCTGCCCATCATACTTAAAGGTAATACATGTTATTTCTGTGTAGACATTTTCCTTCATTTTGTCTACATATTAAACCATTATTAGTCTAACAGGTCTTGATCATGGATTTCCATTTAGTGCATCTGCTTCACACCATTGTTTTCAACCTTGCTTTGCTAGGCAGCCAGCTGTCATTGCTAAAGGAGTAATTTTGTATTTCTGCTTTTTAAAAAAAGAACTAATGACCTCCCAGCTATTTAAAGTTACAGCACAATTTTTATATCGTGACATATTCTTGTCTTCTCCCCTAATAAAAATTTACAGCCATTCTATTAGAAATAAAGCGTGGTTGAAGTGTTGATGTATCAAGAGCAAGTTAGTTAGATATTGATAGTGTGTTCCTCCATTTTCGAGTTGATATCAGTGCAGCCACACTTTTGGCTGAAGAACAGATTGTCCTCCAATATTTTGACCAGAGAAGCATTTTTGGCCTGTATGTTTTTGAAGGTATTCCTATAATAGCTGAGTGGGTTTAATCAATGACCAGCTAAATGTGTGTCCAGAAGAGTGTCTGGCTCAAAGTCTGATCTGTTGACTTGCGTTGTCTCAACAGTTACAATTTCCTTAATGAGCTTGTTTTAGAATTAGAAAAATTCACCAGTGCTCTAATTCTTGACTGTTGCTGGAGGTGTGCGTGTGTACTCATTAGGTGAGAAGAAATCTGGTGGACCGAAAATCTGTTACCCTGTTGAGCTTTTTCTGAAAGAGAAAGCATAGTTAATGTAGGAGATAGTTTTGTTTTAGTACATTGAAATTGATTGTGTCAGATTTTCTTTCTTCCCCTGGAGGTGATTTCGCTAGTAGCTGGAAAGGACTGGGGTAAAGTCTGGACATTGACTGACAATACAGTGATGTAATTTATGTTACTAAACAATTCAGACTTGAAAGACATTGTGGGATCAAATTACTGCAGAAGACATTGTAACAGATTTGGCTCAAAAATTAAAATCCTCATTAGTATGATTGACTGACTGCTTTTTGTGTTCCTTCTAGAGTGTTATACTAGCAGCCATTTTGACAATTTATTTTTCAATTCTGAGATTTCTTGAAAGCTTTAAACAGCAGTACAAAACCCAAGCATCATATCTTCCTTGTCAGTTCAGCATTGTCTCCACCACCTCTCATTGTTCATGGGTTCTCTATCTAATTAAATAGTTACAATGAATTTGGAAATCTGTATCTTAAAATGGCCATTAATGTTTGGTCAGCTGAGATTTTTGAGACACGATTGTACCTTGAGCAAGAATATTAATGGGTGTGGAGTAAAGTTAAGGTACAGATGATGTAAGAGTGAAGCAAACAACATACTATGAACTAGGTGGTCTTTTCTTCCTCCTACATTGCCGTGAATATTTCACAATCGTTTTGATATAGTTTACTCAATTAGAATAAATATCTTGAGGTCTTTGTATCTGAGATGAAGAATCTCTAAGCTCATGATGCTATAATGCTAACTAATTTAGTAATATTTATGTTTTGCTCTTGCAATATATTTTAATCCAGGGATTTGGCATTTTAAGACGAGTAGCCCATAAAGCTACAATCAACACAGTTGTCTAAATTTGCATTTCTGAAGCTATTAATCTTGGAACTTTCTTAGTGACAAGAGTTATAACTTTTAAATATTAATTTTAAAAAGTACTGTTCTGCTTTCTCCAAGCTGTTTTAAAATGAAGTTGTTTACTTTTTGTGATTGGTTGCTTAGTAAATGCAGATTTTTAAGGTTCCTTTTGACTTCTATTCAAAGTTAATGCTCAATTTGAATTTTCTTCCAGTTTCCTGATCTCATTGTATGTATGATTTATTTTTGTGTAAATGGTCCTTAAAAGAATAATAAAGCAGTTGTTTACCCCCACCACAAAAAGGAGTCAGTAGCAAAGCTGCTCTCTGCTCAACTCCTATCTTGATGCCACAGGTGTTACTTGCGTAGTTTATTCTTGCTGCTTGCCTCCATTGCATTATTCTCTCCCCTAGCCCTTGTTCATTTCTGTAAGTATCCTTTTGAAAACTCTACAAATCCATTATTGGAAAAGAGCTAATTTGTTATTGAACCTAAATCAGGGTGCAGCTGTTATTGGGTAACTGTCTTCAATCTGCCAGCTCATCAAGTTTTAAAGAGGCAAACTTGTCAGAAAAAAATTAGCACCTGGAGCACTGGACTTAATAGGATCAATAATCATCCCTGATTATAGTTTTCTGACCACAGTTTAAACTGGTTTTATTTATCATCTTTCCTAACCTTCTCCCACAGAGGCTCAGTGTCTTCCATTTCCACCTGTGAGGCACTGCTGACCTTTTTTTTTCTATGTCATAGGAACTAAATAAATGCAAGTTGTTGATCACCCTGCTCTAATGAGTCATAAACTGTGACAATTGGGCAGATGAGCAGGAAATTGTTTAAAGGTAAAATGTCTTTTTGTATTTAGGTTTAAAATAAAACTTCCCTTAATTCAACTTGTTCACCAGTAGGATTAATATCATTTCAAACCTGCATTAATCCATTTTCAGAAATATTTTTGAGTTATACTGAAATAAAGAATAATAGTTCAGCCATGAGGATCATCAGTAAAATCCTGCCTCGTTACAAACTTAGTTTGTTTATTTGAGTAAAACTAGACTAAATTTTTTAATATTTTTCAGGATCGCAATTGCTTCGTGAGCTGAAGAAGATGGATGATAAGGCACTATTGGTGGAAGTTCAGCTGTTGGAGAGTAAAACATATCATGCTCTGAGTAACTTGCCAAAAGCACGGGCTGCCCTGACCTCTGCACGAACAACTGCAAATGCAATCTATTGCCCACCCAAACTACAGGCTGCACTTGATATGCAGTCAGGTATGGAACAAAAATAAAACTTCTAAATTTTTAGCATTTTCTTTAATGCATTATAGTAGAAATTTTCCTTCTGTTTTTCTGTCTTTTAAGGCTATGATGTCAATGTGGTCATTTCACAATAAGTCCTTGCTCATGAGTGTGTGCGCAGTCTGGAGTCAAGTGCAGAATCCAACAGTTACAAATGCAACCTCTTTTGAGAGAGGTTGGAAGCAGGTCAGAAATAGCCTAGAGAAAGCACACAAAGCAGGGAGTGTGTGTTATGAGCCATTTTGGGGTTGTTGTTACTAACAAACAGTAAGGGCTTCATCCATTTGACAGCATGTTTGCTATTGAGCACAGTTCTTATCAGAGAGCCAGCTTCTCTATTGCTGTGAGATTTTCAGACCAGGATACAGACATAGGAGTGTGAAACCTGAGGAGCATACTCACGGACAGTTGTTACTGCTGCCACATTTGTATACAGCTAAAGGATGAATTTCAGTGATTACAGAATTGTCATGGATGAAATTGAGTGAAAGTAGTTTTATAGGCTATGCTTCTACCTGAAATTTATCGAAGAAAATGCAATGTTACGTGTGGTGTGTAAAGCCATAAAATGTTATGCCACATGTTGCAACGTTATCAATGAATCCTGGAAGTTAGAATAGTTTTAGTAATTTATAGTAACCCTTTAGTTGAGATAACAGGTATATCATTTTGCATTGACACAGTTGATCACTCTTCTTGAGTCAGAAGATCATTGGTTCAGAGATTGTAGAGATTTTACTGTATAACTTAGTTTGACACTTGAGAATACTGAGGAGTGATGCTGTGTTGGAACTGTTTTTCTAATGGGATGGAAAACAAAGATGTTGCCCAGCTTCTCAACATGTGCCACATTTTGTGGCACATCTTTTTCGTTCAAAAAAGGCTGGGAAGTTCTTGCAGATAAATATTTATCCTCAAACCAAGATCACTAAAACCTGGTTGTCATCATGTTGCTATTTGTGGGACTTGCCTGTTCCCAAATTGACTGTATTGTGGTACAGTTAGGGGCCTGAAAGGTGTGTTCAACATGCAAGTCTACCCTCTTAAAGCTTCCTTTTCAGCATTACGATCATCAGTTGTATTCCAAAATGTTGGTGTTGTTTTGTATAAGACAATCTGGCTTGGAAATTCCGTACTGCAGAGAGTCTTAGAGTCATAGTCGTAGAGTCATACAGCATAAAAATCTTTGGCCCAACTAGTCCATGGCAACCATGTTCCCAAACTAAACTAGTCCCACTTGGCTCATATTCCTCCAAAACGTTCCTGTGCATGTACATAGCTAAATGTTTTTGAAATGTTGTAACTGTAGCTGCACTTTCTCTGGCAGTTCACTCCACACATGAGCCATTATGCTTTTTATTTGTTAAAAAAAAAGTTATACTCATTGTCATAGCGATATACAGCATGGAAACAGACCCTTCGGTCCAGTTTGTCCATGCCGACCAGATGTCCCAACCTAATCTCGTCCCATTTGCCACCACTTGGGCCCATATCCCTCTTAAACCCTTCCTTTTCATATACTTATCCAGGTACCTTTTTAATATGTTGTAATTGTACCAGCCTCCACCACTTCCTCTGGCAGCTCATTCCATACATGCACCACCCTCTGCGTGAAAGAATTGCCCCTTAGGTCCCTTTTATATCTTTTCCCCTCTCACCCTGAACCTATGCCCTCTAGTTCTGGACACCCCCACCTCAGGGAAAAGATTTTGTCTATTTCTATCCGTGCCTCTCAGTTTTATAAAACTCAGGTCACCCCTCAGCCTCCGATGCTCCAGGGAAAACAAACGCAGCCTATTCAGCCCCTCCTTATAGCTCAAATCCTTAAACCCTGGCAACAACTTTTTAAATCTTTTCTGAATCCTTTCAAGTTTCACAACATCCTTCCTACAGGAAGGAGAAGAATTGCACGCAATATTCCAAAAGTGCCCTAACCAATGTCCTGTACAGCTGCAACATGACCTCCCAACTCCTGTACCCATGCTCTGACCAATAAAGGAAAGCATACCAAATGCTGCCTTCACTATCCTATCTACCTGGAACTCTACTTTCAAGGAGCTTTGAACCTGCACTCCAAGGTCTCTTTGTTCAGCAACACACCCCAGGATCTTACCATTAAGTGTATAAGTTCTGCTAAGATTTGCTTTCCCAAAATGCAGCGCCTCGCATTTATCTAAATTAAACTCCATCTGCCATTGCTCAGCCCAATGGCCCATCTGATCAAGATCCGGTTGTAATCTGAGGTAACCTTCTTCACTGTCCACCACACCTCCAATTTTGGTGTCATCTGCAAACTGACTTACTATACCTCCTATGTTCATATCCAAATCAATTTATATAAATGACGAAAGGTAGTGGATCCAGCACTAATCCTGGGGCCCCGGGCCTCCAGTCTGAAAAACAACCCTACACCACCACCCTCTTCTACTTTTGAACCAGTTCTGTTTCCAAATGGCTAGTTCTCAATGTATTCCATATTTCTAGCCTTGCTAACCAGTCTCCCATGGGGAACCTTATTGAATGCCTTACTGCAGTCCATATAGATCACATCCACCGCTCTGCCCTCAGCAATCCTCTTTGTTACTTTTTCAAAAAATTCGATCAAGTTCATGAGATATAATTTTCCCCCGCACAAAGCCATGTTGACTATCCCTAATCAGTCCTTACCTTTCCAAATATGTGTAAATTCTGTCCCTGAGGATTCCCTCCAAAACTTTCCCACCACTGACTTCAGGCTCACCGGTCTATAATTCCCTGGCTTGTACTTACCACCCTTCTTAAACAGTGGCACCACATTAGCCAACCTCCAGTCTTCCGGCACCTCTCCTATGACTATCGATGATTCCAATATCTCAGCAAGAGGCCCAGGATCACTTCCCTAGCTTCCCACAGAGTTGTAGGGAGCCCCTGATCAGGTCCTGGGGATTTATCCACTTTTATACATTTCAAGGCATGTAGCACTTCCATCTATTTCCCTATATTCTATATCTTCCATGTCCTTCTCCACAGTAAAGAGTGATGCAAAATAATCATTTAATATCTCTTCTCTCTTTCCTCTTCCGCCCCCCCCCCCACACCACACCAATCTCCTGTGGCTCCTTCTCCTTAACCCAATTTGCCAAAGCTATCCCTTTTTGCTCTCCTGATTTCCCTCTTAAGTATACTCCTACTGCCTTTGTACTCTTCTAAGGATTCCCTCGATCTCTCCTGTCTATATCTGACATATGTTACCTCATTTTTCTTTACCAAACCCTCAATTTCTCTAGTCATGCAGTAATCCCTACACCTATCAACCTTTTCCTTTCACCCTAACAGGAATATACTGTCTCTGGACACTCATTATCTCATTTCTGAAGGCTTCCCATTTTCCAGCGGTCCCTTTGCCTGCGAACACCTGCACCCAATCGGCTTTTGAAAGTTCTTGCCTCAAACTGTCAAAATTAGCCTATCTCCAATTTAGAATTTCAGCTGTTAAATCCGGTCTATCCTTTTCCATCACTGTTTTAAAACTAATAGAATTATGGTCACTGACCCCAAAGTTCCCCCCCACACTGATGCCTCCGTCACCTGCCCTGCCTTATTCCCAAGAGTAGGTCAGGTTTGCCCCTTCTCTTGCAGATACATTCATATACTGTCTCAACTTTCTTGTACACACTTAACAAATTCCTCTCCATCTAAACCCTTAACACTATGGCAGTCCAGTCTATGTTTGGAAAGTTAAAATCTCCTACCATAACCACCCTATTATTCTTACAGATAACGGAAATCTCCTCCTTACAAATTTGTTTCTCAATTTCCTGCTCACTATTAGGCGGCCCATAATACAATCCTAATAAGGTTTCTTATTTCTTAGTTTCACCCAAAAAACACTTCTGGATGTATTTCTGGGAAAATCTTCCCTCGGTACAGCTGTAATGCTATCCCTTATCAAAAGTGCCGCTGCTCCTCCCTGTTTTGCCTCCCTTTCTATCCTTCCTATAGCATTTGTATCCTGCAACTTTAAGCTGCCAGTCCTGTCCATCCCTGAGCCATGATTCTGTAATTGCAACAATGTCCCAGTCCAATTTCCCTAACCATGCCCTGAGTTTAGCTGCCTTCCCTGTTAGACCTCTTGCAGTGCAAGAAATGCATTTTAATTTATTAGTCCTACCTTTGTTCTCTGTTTTGTTCCAGCCTCCCTGACTGTTTGACTCACTACGTCTCTGAACTGCACCAGTCTCAGATTGATCTCTTTCCTCAGCATCTCCTTGGGTCCCACCACCCCTCATTACTAATTTAAGTCCTCCCGAGCAGCTCAAGCAAATCCCCCTGCCAGTATGTTAGTCACCTTCCAAGTCAGCTGCAATTCATCCTTCTTGTACAGGTCACTTTTTATTAGATTACTTTACAGTGTGGAAACAGGCCCTTCGGCCCAACAAGTCCACACCGACCCGCCGAAGCGTAACCCACCCATACCCCTACGTTTACCCCTTACCTAACACTATGGGCAATTTAGCATGGCCAATTCACCTGACCCTGCACATCTTTGGACTGTGGGAGGAAACCGGAGCACCCGGAGGAAACCCACGCAGACACGGGGAGAACGTGCAAACTCCACACAGTCAGTCGCCTGAGGCGGGAATTGAACCTGGGACTCTGGCGCTGCGAGGCAGCAGTGCTAACCACTGTGCCACCGTGCCGCCCAAAACTTCTACCCTCAAAGATTCCATTGATCCAAAAATGTGAATCCCTATCCCATGCACTAGCTTTTCAGTCTCACATCTGCTCTATCCTCCTATTCCTACCCTCACTAGCTCATAGCACCAGGAATAATCCAGATATTACTACCCTCGAGGATCTCCTTTTTAAATTCCTGCCACCTCTTTCTTCTCCCTTTAAAATCGCAACCTTTTCCCTTCCAGTGTCGTTGGTACCGATGTGTACAATGACCTCCTGCTGGTTCCTCTCCCTTTTTGAGAACATTCTGCACCTGCTCTGAGACATCCTTGATCCTGGTACCAGGGAGGCAGCACACCATCCTGATCTTTTTGCTGCTAGCCGCAGAAACGTCTGTCTGTGCCCCTGACTAGAGAGTCCCTTAACACAATCAATTGCTTGGAACTCGATGTACCCCTCATTACGTTAGAGCCAGTCTTGATACTAGAATCTTGGCTGTTCATGCCAAATTCACCTGAAAGTCCATCATTCCCTACGTTCCCCTGTACTTGTTTGAAATGGGAATAGCCACAGAAGTCTCCTGTTCTACCCGCCTGCCTATCCTACCTTTCTTGGAGTTAACCCATCTATCTGACTGTATCTGCAGTTTTTTCACCCTTTCTATAACTGCCATCCATCACACCCCCTAGCTGTTGTAAATTCCTCATTGCCTCTGTCGCTCCAACTGATCCATTTGATATGACAGGATTCACAACCAGCGACATTTATTGCAGATATAATCCTCAGTAACCCTTAAACTCTCCCGAAACTCCCACATCTGACAAGAAGAGCATATCACTACTAAATGCCATTTTGGTCTATCCAATCTACAGAACAAGGAAATAGCACTGTCTTATTGCTTTACAAAGCACTGCTCCAGGCTAACTTAATACTTATGGCTTATATTTTAAAAATTTAACCAAGAGACAGATCCCAATAAAAACATGAGAGAGAACCTACTCTACTCACTATTGTATATTAAAACTCAAACCCCCCCATTCTTAGCAATGTCCTGGTAAATCTAACCCCTCTCCAATTTAATAGTATCCTTTCTACAGGAGGGTGACTAGAACTGCACGCAGTACTCCAGAAGAGGCCTCACCAACGTTCTATACAGCCTCAACATGACTCCTATACTGTATCATTTCCTTTTTTAAAGAGACTATTTGCTTGCCCAGCCTTTTGCCATCAGCATAACTCCCTTTACTTGAAAAGTTGACTCTTTTCTGGAACACCTTTTGTAAAGACAAGATTCTTTCTGGTACTACAACTAAATATTTATCCTTCATGTGAGTCTCAACCATCTACTCTATTGTTTGCATTTCCAGCAGGAGTCATTGATTAGTGACTGAGTGCATGAACTCCAACCAGCTTTTTCTCTCTCATCGAGGAGTATTGTGGTCCGTTGCATAATCTGTCAGCTCCCTTTCCGAAATCTGGTTAGTCGGTACAATTTTGAGATCAAACCTGAAACTCTTATGGCTTACTTGTTCATTGACTTAATCAGTTTACTCATTGGGCAGTCGAAGAATCCAGGTTTTTTGAAGTATTCTTGCTGTAATTGTTTTAACCTTGTAACTGTCCAAATGGAGTTGCCTGTGTGTAATCCTCTGATGGAGGTATACAATGAAGATTTAGTTGCTCTAAGCAAAAAAAAAAAGTAGACAGTCTTCAAACATGGTCACAAATTTAGTTTTGCATTAATCTGATATTTTTGCTTCTAGGTATTATCCATGCTGCTGAAGAAAAGGACTGGAAGACTGCTTACTCCTATTTTTATGAGGCATTTGAAGGATATGATTCTATTGATAGCCCCAAAGCTATCACAGCATTAAAATATATGCTGCTGTGCAAAATTATGTTAAATACGTAAGTTTGAAAGGTTTTTCTCATCTAAATTGCTTATTTGCAACATTCCCTTAATTCATAATGGAATTGAGGGATATGAAGTTAGTACAGAAAGGTGGAGTTCAGGTAGACAACCAACCATGTTCTTAACGACTGTTGACATTATGTTTCATGTAGGAAAAGTGTTGGGCATGTTAAACTAAAACTTTGTAAAGTGAAGGCCCGGAGATAATACTGCTTCGGTGTTGCAATTTACTTGATACTAGTTTCTTGACGTTAGTGAAAATTTTAGTAACGCGTTCTCCTTTTCTCTTACTGTTATTGTTGAAGATCACGAAAACAATCATACTTGTGGTTTTGACCATGCTTGTGGCACTAATGTTGCAGTAGCTTTATTGCTGTTGTTTGCAGTGCTTGAAATATCTGGTAAAGATAGGATGTTCCAGTTTGGCAGTGCTGCCCAACAATGCTCTGCATTATGTTGGAAAGGGCTAAGGCCATTATAAATAATGAAGTTTGCTGTAAGGGTGAGCTTTGGAAAATCATAATTGAAGAAAAATGGTTCATGTAGCAATTTTCAAAATGTGTGTTCTTTTGATCTTCTTTCAGACCAGAAGATGTCCAGGCATTGGTGAGTGGGAAGCTTGCCCTCCGATATGCTGGGCGACAGGTAAAGTACAAAGTCAGTGCTACTTAATTTCAGAAAAGGATGGGGAAGGAAATGAGGGAAAGAATGGATTTTGTCTGTTTAAACTCAGGTTGTTTTAAATACTTCACTCTCCGTTTACCTAGAGTAAGACCTAATTTCCTCATTCCATAGTGAGGAATTGCAGAGCAATCTGTTCATGTATAGACTGGCTGATTGCTTTCAGAAGGTTTTGTCATTCATGCAGTCAGATCCTGGAGGTGACTTGATTTCCGTTTTCTTTACAAGTATAATAGCTGACAGGCCCAAATATTGTCAGGAAATAATTCATTCAATAGACCAGCTTTAATGGGTAACCAAAGACCAGGTTAAGCAAACCAGGTGGAGTTATCTAGAGGCATTTACTGAGCAACCATTTTTGTAAACAATATTAACAGCCTTTGAGAAACAGATGTGGAGAAAGGTCATTGATAGTTCTGCCTTCATTCCAGTGTAGTATCCGAATCCATTTCCTACCTTTTTCTCTTTAAGCTTGGATGTCTGGATTAGTAGTTGAGCCCAAGTTCATTTTTCCACCCACTTTTTCTGTCTCCTAAAGCTGTTCCTAAAAGTAGAAGATCTCTGTATCTCATCCAAAAGGCTTGACTTAGCAAATACTCAACAGTAATGGATGTAAACTTTATACTGTCCATGCACTTCTAATCAGGCTCCAAAAGCCTAGGATTGTCAATTGCAGCAACTGTTGTGCCACGATTAGCTAATTCATCAAAAATTAAGTATCAAATTCACAATTTTTCTTTTGCCATGGTCCCACCACTAATGATGCATTTACCCATGACACTACCAAATGAGCATGTCATTTCAGAAATGATTTATAACATGGAAGAAAGATGGTCTGTGGAGAACTGGGAAAAAGGGTAAAAACAATGACTGCAGATGCTGGAAACCAGATTCTGGATTAGTGGTGCTGGTAGAGCACAGCAGTTTAGGCAGCATCCGAGGAGCAGTAAAATTGAGGTTTCGGGCAAAAGCCCTTCATCAGGAGTAAAGGCAGAGACCTGAAGGGTGGAGAGAGAAGCTAGAGGAGGGTGGGGGTTGGGAGAAAGCAGCATAGAGTATAATAGGTGAGTGGGGGAGGGGATGAAGGTGATAGGTCAAGGAGGAGGGTGGAGTGGATAGGTGGAAAAGAAGATAGGCAGGTAGGACAAGTCATGGGGACAGTGCTGAGCTGGAAGTTTGGAACTAGGGTGAGGTGGGGGAAGGGGAAATGAGGAAACTGTTGAAGTCCACGTTGATGCCCTGGGGTTGAAATGTTCCAAGGTGGAAGATGAGGCGTTCTTCCTCCAGGCGTCTGGTGGTGAGGGAGCGGCGGTGAAGGAGGCCCAGGACCTCCATGTCTTTGGCAGAGTGGGAGGGGGGAGTTGAAATGTTGGGCCTCATGGCGGTGTGGTTGATTGGTGCGGGTGTCCCGGAGATGTTCCCTAAAGCGCTCTGCTAGGAGGCGTCCAGTCTCCCCAATGTAGAGGAGACCGCATCGGGAGCAACGGATACAATAAATGATATTGGTGGGTGTGCAGGTAAAACTTTGGATGTGCAAGGCTCCTTTAGGGCCTTGGATGGAGGTCAGGGAGGAGATGTGGGCGCAGGTTTTGCAATTCCTGCAGTGGCAGAGGAAGGTGGTAGGATGGGAGGTTGGGTTGTAGGGGGGCGTAGACCTGACCAGGTAGTCACGGAGGGAACGGTCTTTGCAGAAGGCGGAAAGGAGTGGGGAGGGAAATATATCCCTGGTGGTGGGGTCTTTTCGGAGGTGGCGGAAATGTTGGCGGCTGATTTGGTTTATGCGAAGGTTGGTAGAGTGGAAGGTGAGCACCAGGGGCGTCCGTCCTTGTTACGGTTGGAGGGGTGGGGTCTGAGGGCGGAGGGGTGGGGTCTGAGGGCGGAGGTGCAGGGATGTGGAGAACTGGGATTTAACCTCAGTATATGGCTGTTTTGATGAGTCTTTCCATAAGCATTTGTTGTGTTCATATATTTTGTATTTAAGTGGACTATAACCCATGCAAATAACCTGGGCCAAGAAGGCAAAAAGTAAGTTCATCAACATAAGAATCAAATTTAGTAATGACTCTCAATGTACTGGAAAATCATAGGAAAACATAAAATAACACTTGGAATAGAAGTTGGTTTGAAATAGCAAGGATAGTAAGTTATCAGCTTGCTGTCTTGTCTTGGTCCTGAAATACGCACTCACATGTGTTACTATCCTTTGGAAGAAATATAGGGTGAAATGTATGTAATTTTTAAGACACAGGTGGGTATGTCATTAAATAGCCTTAAGTTATTCTTTTTTTTGCCTCTGGTATGTTTTAACAACTAGAAATTTCATCTCCACTAACGGTTATCTCTTTAATCTTAAGACTGATTCGCTAAAATGTGTGGCCAAAGCAAGTAAGAATCGATCACTGGCTGATTTTGAAAGAGTAAGTTATCCAAAAAATAATTAGTGTGAAATTTCATTGACAGTGGTTGGTATGCAGGGCCTAGTGTGAGAGAGATGCTGTTTGTTCGGGCTTTACTTCCTAAGTAATAGGATACATTGATATGTTTGCCTTTGCTTTGCACTACAATTATATAGGAGAACTCCAACTATTTGTGGAGGAAACAATTTCAAAGTGAATTTGAAACTTTATTTTACAGTGGTCTGTGGGCCATCCAGTATAGAACATGCCCATGAAAAGTAACTAACAATGTTTTCTCAACTGGACAACTTGTATCTGTAACATTATCCCCACACAGAATAGGAAAGCTTTTTTCTGGATGTATATCCTCTTCCTTGTACTTACAGGTGAACTGCAAATGTACACGATATTTGATGACATTTTGGGGATGGGAGGGTGTGTGTGTTGCCACTGAACATTGCACAAAAGCAGCAGCTTCCTTGTTGATAAAGGAATTACAGCTAGGAGAAGCTGAGCATGTACACCCCCAGTTTCAAATGGAGATCATTGAGCATGGAAGTACATGAATCCTGGATTGTAAAAATGAATAAAAACATAATCAAAAATTCGAAATGTAGGTTCTAATTTGTTTGCTATTTATAACTAAGTACTTGCAATCTGGGTCTGTTATTACCGTGTGCTGGGAATAAATGGTGATGGTACGTTTGTAAACTTGGCAGGTTGAACCAGATTTTGGTCCTCTGTTGTTCAGTGAATGTTGCCAAAGATTATTCTGAATGGTATTTGATTGCATCCATCTGAATTGGAGTTGTTCTTAAAAGGTTGTCTGTCATTAATAATATAGCCAAACTGTTGTTTGTGTGCGTGGCAAGCTTGTTTGTTTGGTTAGAAAATAAAGTAAATGTTGTTTCATTACTATCACAGCTGCCCAAAGCAAAATATTGTATCTGAAAGGCTTGTATCAGAGTGTATTTCTTAGAAATGAGGTCAACTACATTTGCCAGACATTATAAATGAGTCTAACATGGTAAGATCAGAAGAAAACTAGTAATCACGTGACTTTATAGGTTTAAAGTTCCTACTTGGGTGGTTAATGATTAATCTTAGACAATAGACAATAGGTGCAGGAGTAGGCTATTCTGCCCTTCGAGCCTGCACCACCATTCAATATGATCATGGCTGATCATCCTTAATCAGTATCCTGTTCCTGCCTTATCTCCATAACCCTTGATTCCATTATCCTTGAGAGCTCTATCCAACACTTTCTTAAATGAATCCAGAGACTGGGCCTCCACTGCCCTCTGGGGCAGAGCAATCCACACAGCCACCACTTTCTGGGTGAAGAAGTTTTTCCTCATCTCTGTCCTAAATGGTCTACCCTGTATGTTTAAGCTGTGTCCTCTGGTTCGGCACTCACCCATCAGCGGAAACATGTTTCCTGCCTCCAGAGTGTCCAATCCTTTAATAATCTTATATGTCTCAATCAGATCCTCTCTCCGTCTTCTAAACTCAAGGGTATACAAGCCCAGTCGCTCCAGTCTTTCAGCGTAAGGTAGTCCTGCCATTCCAGGAATTGATCTCGTGAACCTACGCTGCACTCCCTCAATAGCCAGAACGTCTTTCCTCAAATTTGGAGACCAGAACTGCACACAGTACTCCCAGGTGTGGTCTCACCAGGGCCCTGTACAGCTGCAGAAGAACCTCTTTGCTTCTATACTCAATCCCTCTTGTTATGAAGGCCAGCATACTATTGGCCTTCTTCACTACCTGCTATACCTGCATGCTTACCTTCATAGTCTGGTGTACAAGAACACCCAGATCTCTTTGTACTGCCCCTTTACCTAAATTGATTCAATTTAGGTAGTAATCTGCCTTCCTGTTCTTGCCACCAAAGTGGATAACCATACATTTATCCACATTAAACTGCATCTGACCACTCACCTAACCTGTCCAGATCACCCTGTAATCTCCTAACATTCTCATCTCATTTCACCCTGCCACCCAGCTTAGTATCATCAGCAAATTTGCTAATGTTATTACTAATACCATCTTCTATATCATTAATATTTGTTGTAAAAAGCTGCGGTCCCAGCACTGATCCCTGCGGTACCCCACTGGTCACTGCCTGCCATTCCGATATGGAGCCGTTTATCACTACTCTTTGTCTCCTATCAGCCAACCAGCTTTCAATCCAAGTTCGTACTTTGCCCTCAATACCACGCGCCCTAATTTTGCTCACTAACCTCCTATGTGGGACTTTATCAAAAGCTTTCTGAAAGTCCAGGTACGCTACATCTACTGGATCTCCCTCGTCCATCTTCAGAGTTACATCCTCAAAAAATTCCAGAAGATTAGTCAAGCATGATTTCCCCTTCATAAATCCATGCTGACTCTGACCTATCCTGTTACTACTATATAGATGTGTTGTAATTTCATCCTTTATAATAGACTCTAGCATCTTTCCCACCACTGAGGTTAGACTAACTGGTCTATAATTTCCTGCTTTCTCTCTCCCACCTTTCTTAAAAAGTGGTACAACATTAGCCACCCTCCAATCTGCAGGAACTGATCCCGAATCTATCGAACTCTGGAAAATAATCACCAAAGCATCCACGATTTCTCGAGCCACCTCCTTCAGTACCCTGGGATGTAGACCATCAGGCCCCGGGGACTGATCAACCTTCAGACCTAACAGTCTCTCCAACACCAATTCCTGGCAAATATAAATTCCCTTCAGTTCAGGTCCTTCAGCCACTGTTACCTCAGGGAGATTGCTTGTGTCTTCCCCAGTGAACACAGATCTGAAGTACCAATTCCATTCTTCTGCCATTTCTTTGTTCCTCGTAATATATTCCCCTGTTTCTGTCTTCAAGGGCCCAATTTTAGTCTTAACCATTTTTTTGCCTTTCACATACCTAAAAAAGCTTTTGCTATCCTCCTTTTATATTTTTGGCCAGTTTACCTTCATACCTCATTTTTTCCTCTGTGTATTTCCTTCTTTGTAATCCTTGGTTGTTCTTTAAAAGCTTCAGTCCTCCATTTTCCCACTTATCTTTGCTGTGTTGTACTTTTTCTCTTTTAACTTGATATGTTTCTTAACTTCCCTCGTCAGCCACGGTCACTCATGCCTCCTCCTAGGATCTTTTGTCCTTTTTGGAATGAACTGATCCTGCATCTTCTGCATTATACACAGAAATATCCGCCATTGTTCCTCCCACTGTCATCCCTGCTAAGCTATTGCACCATTGAACTTTGGCAAGCTCTTCCCTCATAGCTCCATAGTTCCCTTTATTCAACAGAAATATTGTTACTTCCGATTGTACCCTCTCCCTCTCAAATTGAAGCTTATTGTATTATGGTCACTACTTCCCAATGGCTCCTTCACTTCAGGGTCCCTGATCAATTCTGGTTCGTTGCACAATACCAGATCCAGAATTTTCTTCTCCCTGGTCGGCTCCAGCACCAGTTGTTCTAAGAATCCATCTCTGAGGCACTCCACAAAGTCTCTTTCTTGAGGTCCAATACCATCCTGATTCTCCAAGTCTACCTGCATGTTGGAATCCCCCATAACAACTGTAGTAACATCTTTGCGACAAGCCAATTTCAACTCCTGATTTAACTTGCATCTGACATCCAGACTACTGTTTGGGGGCCTGTAGATAACTCCCAAGAGGGTCTTTTTACCCTTAGAATTTCTCAGCTCTATCCACACTGACTCTACATCCCCTGATTCTAGGTCCCCCCACGCAAGGGACTGAATATCATCCCTTACCTTGAGTAATGAGTCTATAAACATAATCGTTTTGAAATGAAGTTGTAAATTCAAACAGCCTGGCACATTATTCAGACTTGGATGATTTTCTGTTAGAGTTTAAATAGCATCTTTCAGGTCTACAGAATGTCCCAAACCACTTGGCAGCTTCCAAAATGCTTTTGCAGTGTGCTCAATCATATAATCTAAAAACACAGTAGCAAATTTGCAATCAAGTTCCCACAAATGGCAGTGTGATGATCAGCCATTTACTTTGTGATAATTGAGATTAAATGTTAGTTCGGGCACCTGAGAAAATACTCTCTTTTTCTTTGCCACACTGCTACCATAATGTCTTTTGATCTACCAGAGAGAGCAAATGGAGCTTCACCTTCTCAAATTTGACAGTGCAGCACTCCTTCAATATTACTGTGGGAGTACCAGTACATATTTTGTCCTCAAGTCTCAGACCAGGGTACCAGATGAACTATGGTTGGCCTTTTTGTGCCTTGAGGCAACAATATAAAAGATATTCACCATTTCAGTGAGTCCTAGTTTGGAAGAACTCCTTAATTAACAACTGACAAAAGTGCAAAATATCTTTTAACCAAGATGGTGTTTCCAGGTGGCAATCTACCTGAAAAGAAATGGGTTAAAGACAAACATTTGTTACTACTTCAAGTGCTTGATTTTAGGCTTATCATTTTTACCCATTACCTGCAGCAGGTTTTGCCTTGTTAAATTTAGCCCTACAAAAAACCCACGTAAGCATGACTTGAATTGATTTAAATCACGGATATGTGAACTTTACTGTTCAGGAAATGTTCTGTTCAGTATCAATTAAAATTCTGCTCTTGCAATTTGCAGGCTTTAACAGATTTCCAAGCAGAGCTACGGGATGATCCGATTATCACCACACATCTGGCAAAGCTGTATGACAACTTATTGGAGCAGAATCTTATCAGAGTGATTGAACCTTTCTCCAGAGTTCAGGTAATTGAAAGTATATGAATGAAATAAATTCCAATAGTATTTGTATTCAATGGATCTTGAATCCATTCTGAAATGTTAACTGTGACCTTAGACAAAAAGGTTTTTTCAATATTACTCGTGCAGTTTGAAAGTTTAAAGTTGCCCCATTTTGTCATTTCTTTTCACATTTGTTCAGTAGGTGGGGCCTGTATTCTTGCTGGGAGCCATGAGGTTTGTTCTGAAGTCATTTTGTGCTAGTATGGCCATGTGAATCCAATCAGAGCCATTTTGGACTGGCCTGTCCTACTACTTAGTATTCATGTTTCTTGTTGACTGTCCTGTTCCGACACTCTGTGCTTACCTCTTCCCTCAGCTGAACCAAGGAGGAGGAAGAGTCCAATAGGGACCAAAAAACGTCTATGCATACAGCCAAGAGGCATGGCTGGGATATTAAATGAATACTTTGTATTTGTCTTTAACTACAAGGTAGAAGCTACCAAGGCTGTGATTAACAGGATAAAACTCAGGAGAAAATTTCCAAGATTTAAAACTGCTGAGAAATTGGAAACTGTTAGTAATTAAAGTTGATAAACTGGGACTGGATGCGATACACCCATGGGCATTGAAGGATGTGAGAGTGGAAGTTGTGGAGTGACTGGCAACAATCTTGCAATTTTTTGCTTGGTATTTAGAGGTAGTGCTGGAGGATTGGGTAATTTTGAAGCATCATTTCCATGTGCCTCAGGGTAACAGCACAAAAGAAATTCACCATTTTGATAGGAGTCATATTTTGGAAGAGCTCCTTCATTCCCAGCTATCTGGGAATTATAGTGCAGACAGGTTTAATTGAGGCATTCAAGAGGGCATTAGCTGATTATTTAAGTGGAAAGTATGCAGGGTTATGGGGCTTTATGCGTGGGAAATCACGTCTCACAAACTTGATTGAGTCTTTTGAAGAAGTAACAAAGAGGATTGATGAGGGTCGAGTGGTAGATGTGATCTATATGGACTTCAGTAAAGTGTTTGACAAGGTTCCCCATGGGAGACTGGTGAGCAAGATTAGATCTCATAGGATACAGGGAGAACTCGCCATTGGATTCAGAACTGGCTCAAAGGTAGAAGACAGAGGGTGGTGGTGGAGGGTTGTTTTCAAAATGGAAGCCTGTGACCAGTGGAGTGCCACAAGGATTGGTACTGGTCCACTACTTTTCATCATTTATATAAATGATTTGGATGTGAGTATAAGAGATATACACCAAAACTGGAGGTATAGTGGATAGTGAAGAAGGTTACCTTAGATTACAACAGAATCTTGATCAGATGGGCCAATGGGCTGAGAAGTGGCAGATGGAGTTTAATTTAGATAAATGGGAGGTGCTGCATTTTTGGAAAGCAAATCTTAGCAGGACCTATACACTTAATGGTAAGGTCCTAGGGAGTGTTGCTGAACAAAGAGACCTTTGGAGTGCAGGTTCATGGCTCCTTGAAAGTGGAGTCACAGGTAGGTAGGATAGTGAAGTGCAATTCTTAGATTAGATTACAGATTAGATTAGATTAGATTACATTACAGTGTGGAAACAGGCCCTTCGGCCCAACAAGTCCACACCGACCCACCGAAGTGTAACACACCCATACCCTTACATTTACCCCTTACCTAACACTATGGGCAATTTATCATGGCCAATTCACCTGACCTGCACATCTTTGGACTGTGGGAGGAAACCGGAGCACCCGGAGGAAACCCACGCAGACACGGGGAGAACGTGCAAACTCCACACAGTCAATCGCCTGAGGTGGGAATTGAACCCGGGTCTCCGGCACTGTGAGGCAGCAGTGCTAGCCACTGTGCCGCCCACTAATTCTGGTCTCCTTCCTATCAGAAAGATGTTGTGAAACTTGAAAAGGTTCAGAAAAGATTTACAAGGATGTTGCCAGGGTTGGAGGGTTTGAGCTATAGGGAGAGGTTGAATAGACTGGGGCTGTTTTCCCTGGAGCATCGGTGGTTAAGGAGTGACCTTATAAAGGTTTGCAAAATTGAGGGGCATGGATAGGATAAATAGACAAAGTCTTTTCCCTGGTGTCAGGGAGTCCAGGACGAGAGGGCATAGGTTTGGGGTTAGAGGGGAAAGATATAAAAGCGACCTTTTCACACAGGGTGGTACATGTATGGAATGAGCTGCCAGACGAAGTGGTGGAGCCTCATACAATTTCAACATTTAAGAGATGTCTGGATGGGTATATGAATAGGAAGGGTTTGGAGGGATGTGGACCAGGTGCTAGCAGGTGGGACTAGATTGGGTTAGGATATCTGTTCGGCATGGACGAGTTGGACCTAAGGGTCTGTTTCCATGTTGTACATCTGATTCTATAAATGGTGTTAAAGTACTCTCTTCAAATGTGGTGGGCTGAGTGGCCTACTTCTGTAGCATAATTCTGTGAGCCTTTGTGGTGAATCAGAGAGCAATAGCAACAGGGCCTTGGCTATGGGACTGCAGTGAGCACATCAATTATAACAAATCGAGCCTAGTGTGTCCACTACATTGCAGAGCTCCAGGTTCCAAGCCTTTAGTCTCACTAAAAGGTCCTCCGTTCAGATATCAGAGAGTTAAGGTTGTAAGTTTGCTCGCTGAGTTGGTAGGTTTGCAGATGTTTCGTCACCATGCTAGGTAGCATCATCAGTGAGCCTCCAGTAATGTGCTGGTGTTCTGTCCCGCTTTCTATTTAGATGTCTTGGTTTGTTAAGGTGGGTCATTTCCGGTTATTTTTGAAAGGTTGGTAAATGGGGTCTAAATCGATGTGTTTATTGATGTCATTCCGATTTAAATGCCAGGCCTCTAGGAATTCCCATTTATGTCTGTTTAGCCAGTCCTTGGATGGATGTGTTGTTCCAGTCAAAGTGTTGTCCTCCTTCGTCTGTGTGTAAGGATACTGGTGATAGCTGGTCATGTTTTTTGGTGGCTGGTTGGTGTTTGTGTATCCTGGTGACTAGTTTCCTGCCTGTCTGTCTGATGTAGTGTTTGTTGCAGTCCTTGCACGGTATTTTGTAAATGACGTTTGATTGATGATGTTCCCTAACATGGTGACAAAATGTCTGAGAACAAACCTACCAGCTCAGCGAGCAAACTTAGACCTGAACCTCAACCTGAGCTTCAAATCTTCACAAAAATCTCTTTCACAGAGTTGTTTGAATCCTGAAGCATATCAAAATTGTGAACGTTAGAAAGCTGAATTATTGAAATAGAAATAGCCAAAACTGAATAGGGAATACGATATGAGGAAGTGTCATTTGGATAGCTGAGGGACTTGGAGACTTTATAGTCTGTACCCAGAAATGGGAACACAGGAGTCGAGGAAGGGAGAAATTGGAGATATACTCACTGTGCAGTACTATCCATAATTTCTCAGATACTGAAACAGTCAATATGCAACCAAAACTGAACATCATTCAGGCTTGGTTAATGTGTGGCTGAATGTGGCTAAATACTCATGTGGGAAGCAATGCCCATCTCCAACAAGATGACTTAGTCCCTCCCCTTGAAATTCAGTGGCATTACCATCACTGAATCTTCCAAGCATGTAACTATTTCTATCTGGCCAAAGTAGCATTGACCAGAAACTGAACTGGACTAGCCATGTAAATACTGCGACAAGAGCAATTCGGTGACTGGGAATTCTGAGGTGTGTAACTTGCTTATTTGCCAATGTTTGTCCACCATATGCAAGGCACAAATCAGGACAGTGATAGATGAGGACAGTTCCAACAATGCTCTGAACTGGACTGCATTCAGGACAAATTACCCTGTTTGATTTGTACCCATCCATAACAGATAAACAGCCCCTAATTCCTCCACCAATACACAGCAGTAACAATGTGTACTGCATACATGCTGCAATGCAATAACTTGCTAAGTTATCTTTGACAGCACATTCCAAACCCATGACTTCTACCACATAGAAGGAAAAGAGCAAAAGATGCTTAAGGTTGACACCATCTGCAAGTTTCACCATCCTGACTTGGAACTATTCTGCCTTCTGACAATGTATATAGGTTAATGTCTACACCTCTCCCCAACAGCATTGTGGGTAAACCTGCAAGCAATGATCATTGCCACCATCTCAAAGGCACTTAAGGATGGAGAGCAAAGATTGGCCTTTCCAAAGGCTTATGATTTTGTAAAATAATTTAAGTAAAATATTATTGAATTTTCACACTACAGGAGGAAGGCTGTTTGGCCCATCCAGTCCATGATGGCTCTTTGTGCAGCAATCTGGTCGGTCCTATTCACCCCGCATCTACCCTTGTAACCCTGCAAATTTATTACTGTCCAGCTTTCTTTTAAAAGTTATTGGTCATCTCAGCTTTTGCCAAACTCATAAGCAGCATTGGCCAGGTCATTGCCTCTGGTTAATGGAAGTTTTTCCTGACATTCCTGCTGAATTTGTTGCCTAAGTTCTAAATCTGTGCCTAGTTACTATTGGGTAAAGGGAAGCTGCTCCCAAAAACCATCTTGTCATTGCCTTATGCATCTCTCAGATCTTCCCTCAATATCCTTCACTCCAAGAAGAGTAACACAATTCTCAAACCTGACCTTGTCGCTAAAATAATTGAGAATTCTTCTAATAAATAGAATTAAAATTTAGGTTGATTGTCACATGTACTGATGTAAATACAATGAACTGTTTATAAATTCGCCACTTATGGCACCATCTTAGATGCAAAGGTACCGAATCTCAAAAATAAATTAGAAAAATAAACATCTAAAAAAGTTCAGCATTAGTCCTTCAAGCAGCCTTCCATCTGCACTGGGGGCCTATCCTTGCCAGTCTTGAGCACTGGAGGCCTTGCCTCTGTTACCCATCGAGTTCCTGCTGTGGGCCTACTTATTCTGTGGGACCAAGCTGAAGCTTTATGTAAGATTAGTATTAGTTATTTGCTTTTGTGTCAAGAATAGGGTGGAAGGGCCTTTGCCCAAAACATTGATTTTTTTTTTTCCCCTGCTCCTCGGATGCTGCCTGACCTGCTGTGCTTTTCCAGCACCACTCTAATCTTGACTCTATCTCCAGCATCTGCAGTACCCACTTCTGCCTATTTGCCTTTGTGCTCAGTTCCTCAGTTTATGCACCTTTTTGCTTTTCTAGCTAACAAAATATTGGTTTATATGGTTGTGATCATTTTCAAACTAACTTGTACAATAAACACTTGCATATTGCACAGTTTTGAACTGATTTTTTTTGTATTGTGTCTATGTTTATAAGTATTTAAAGCACAGTTTTTGGGTGAATTCTTTTGAACAAAAGATACTTGTATTGATGCTTTATCATATTTAACGTATGCTTGCGTGGCATTGTGACACATGACTTGCAACTGTTTATTTTAATTGTCTATTTTTAGTGGTGACTTGGAGAAACAAAATAAAATGTCTTTTTCTTAATTTTACAGATAGAACACATAGCAAGTATTATAAAACTATCCAAGGTAAGTGGTCATCTATATTTAAGTAGATCATGAGGAATTCTGAATTTTGATGTTGAACTGAATCTTAAAGGATGTCACTTTATCTCATGTGATAAGGTTCAACTCAAGATTGAGGGCATTAGACTAAGATTTGAGCATGTAATCTAAGCTGAAACTTCAAGGAAAATGTTCAACTGCAGTTTGCTCTATCATACTAATGTGTTATTCAAACATTGTTGCTTCATTGCAAAATTCATCTTTCAACCAACACACACAGGTGAACTGATCATTTGTGTGAAATGATTGTCTTGTTTTTCTACATATAGCTCTTGTTAAAATGTTGAGAGAAAATTTGAGATAGAAAAAAATGTTGGCCCAATTCAGCAACAGCATTTTAAAAAACCTTTTATTGAATGGTTACTAAAGCTGTATGACTCCAAACTAAAGCATTCTTCAGCTCGCCAGTGCCTGTCTAGATGTAGTAAAAGAGAATTTGAGCCTTTCATAACTAGGAAGATCTCCTATATTCCTCCTCCTTTTACTTGCCAATTTGGCTAAAATCAACTGACTACAATTGGCTTCATTGCCTTGGTTAAGGAGGGGAAATTTGAGCAGCATTTCGTACCATCAGTTTTATCCAGGTACATTTCCCACCACTTAAATTTCTTGTTATCTAGTAGTCTGATGCCAGAAATATTGGACTTCAGAATATTGAAGTCTGGAACTGAATTACCATAGAGATAAGAGAATTTGGAATTTACAAATAGTTTTGCAGTACAGTTCGTACAATTATCTTCTACAGCAATTTACAAATGGATTAACTTGTCACCTTGATGTTTCCCCAAATATTTGAGTTTTATATTCTGTACGTTCTGTAACAGTGAGAATTCTAAGTAATGAATTAAGAGGGTTACTTAATATCTTTGCCTCCCTATTATAATCTGCTTTCTGAATATTTCTGTAGAGATATAGTGTAACTCGGAAAGTTTCAGTCCTTAATTTGGCACTCTTCGCCTTCACGCATGCAGCATCCAAAAATAAAACCGGGTTATCTCTTTGCCCAAGAACTGAAGGTCTTGTTTTTGATTTTTGTTTTCTACAGGAAGACTGCAGATTTATTTTTACTTTTGCAGTATGTCAGTTGGTCTCAAACATACTAAACTATTTCAAAGCGAAACATAGAAAGTCTCCCTTTGCCTTCAAGCATTTTTTACTATTCGATAGTTCCACTGGAGTTGTGTTCTGAGTTAAGAATGAATGGCAAGGCTCTTAAGTGCTAAATAATTTCATTGTAGTTCACTACAATATACATGGTTCTGATTTACCAGCCACATCCAATTCTTTGAAGAATTTGAGTGCTTCAATTAGATTGAAAAAGAATAGCGCACCTTTATTTCTGCTCACTCATGAAATTTAACAAGGGTACAACTTATTTTATGATGTGGTTGAGATCTGGAAATCTATAACCAGGGAATGTTGTGTTTTGAATAACTTAAAGAAAAGTCTATTTTTATCCTTGGGACTGATGGTTCTAAGGAAGTGCCCGAAGTGGAACTGAAATGCTGAAACTTTATCATTACGTTAACTAAGTTGATTGGAGCTTGTTTATCTTGAAATCTTCTCATTTTCTGAATCTGCTGTGTGGCTCCTTGAAAACTTTTTATTGAATTTGAAATGCTATTGACTCTGAATCAGCCAAGAACAAGAAAAATGGAATTTTGCCCTAGATAATTAATCCAAAATGACATTGTCAGTTGGACAGCTGTTAAATGTGACTTGGACCTAACACGATGCTGTTATTCCAGGGTGATGTAGAAAGAAAACTCTCTCAGATGATCTTGGACAAGAAATTTCATGGTAAGTATTGAACAGTTCCTGCATGAAAGTTGAAAAGCAAAGTTAAAATCATACCTAAAATCATACCCAGCTTTGAATACACTATAATTGTCAATGATGTAAACTCTTCCATGTAACCGATTTAAACACAGGCTCCAATCACAATTTGAAATCTTAATGATGCAAAATATTTCAAGGGCTAACTTTTTTTGTCAAGAGTTACCTTTGTCTGTTTTTTTTTAGTTCTCCTTAATAAATCATCTCTCAAGACAGGTATGATTTAAACTTTGATCAAATCTCTTGTTCCAAACAACTTTTCACCTGTTCCAATAGGACTGAAATATTAACTGCATGTGGTATTGTTGTTCCAGTATGCAGTTTCATACAGCATGTCCTTGGGAAAAATTTTTTATTTTGCCTGTAGAGTAAGGAAAACTATGTAGAAATTGAGATAGTTTTGTTAAGGTTTAAAAATGATATCAACTTGTCAGCTTTAACCCTTTGCAGATTAACCAACCTGTGGTTGCTAGTCTGAACAAAACAAAATTGTCTTGTAGGTTTGGTGTTTGTTGTTCCAATCTTATCAGTATTGTGCATCCAGTATCTTTGGTGCTCTCATATTAGATATTGTATATTGATGTACATACTTTCTTAGATTTGAGAAAAATAATTTACAATCTAGCTAGAAACTGGAAATTGTTTCCAACAATTTATGTTTTAGATCTTGTTTGTGTTTGCAGGTATTTTAGACCAAGGCGAAGGAGTCCTGATTGTGTTTGATGAGCCTCCAGTAGACAAAACATATGAAACTGCGCTTGAAACAATCCAGAATATGAGTAAAGTAGTGGACTCTCTCTACAACAAGGCAAAAAAACTAACATAGGTAAGTGTAATGTAATGCAAGGGACAGATCTCTTTTTTTTAAAAACAATATCTGGCATGTAGTGTCCAGCTGATATGTGACTATTCCTACTTGAGGTGATGCATTATTCATAATCAATATGGTATCATTTCTTAAAACTGGACATCTTGCAATATTTTCCTCTCTTCAGTTTGTACAGCTGTCTGGTGAGGCAGAAATCTTTAAAAAGGAACTAGATATGTGAGCCTGTATCCAACATTTTTTTTAATGTAAAGACTAGATTTTGTCAAAAGTTTAGGTCGGTGCCTTTCCCAATTATTTTGAGGATCTACAGTAGAAACAATTTTGTAAAAACCCATCTGGCCTGTAAGTCACTTAAGACCCACACAATGTGGCTGATTCTTAACTGCCCTGTCAGCACCTAAGGATGTCAATAAATGTTGACTTGGTTAGTGGTGCCATGTGAATGAATTTTAAAATAAAAATTAAAAAGATGATTTATTTTACAACATTTTACCTACAGAACAAAGCAACTTACACGTAGAGTGAGATTTGCGCGCTCGCTCTCTTGCACTTGAACTCTTTTCCCTTTCCCAAAAGATTGGGATTGTCATCTGATTAGGTCACTTTGTTGCAGCCAAGTTATCAATACTTAGTCTGTTTGAAAGCTTACTTCGGTTTTCTCAACTTTTCAAAATTTTAAGTTTGTGTCTATGACCTAAAATTAAAATTTGTCAGACTGTGATTATGACTGTCAGCTGGGAGTGATGGTTCACCGGTTGTACACTGTCAAATTGTCCACTGCTTTGCCCAAAGGTAATACATGTTTTTGACTCCCAGTGTGCAACATTGTTAACATTCTTGCAAATATTGCAGAAAAACGCTTCTATAGAAGATTGTTGTGTCTGTATTTATATAAAAATGTGTGTAGAATTGTCATCCTATAATTGCACATTCCTGCATGTGGCAAATGTGTGGCTGCCTTCGTTTGGTGTCTCTTCACCTCTGTGACCAATTCTGGAGAAAAAGATCCTAGTTCACTTGGTACCAAATTATTCCTTCCTAAATTGCACTTAATTCAAGCATCCCCCAGTTATAATGTCAGTGTACTCTGTACTCTGTACTCTAAAAATGAAGCAAGGCTACTAACTGTAGACAAACTAAAGCCTCCACCTCAACCCACTTCATTTGAAGGCAGAATAAAAGCTAAATACGGTGGATGCTAAAATCTGAAGGTAAAGCAGAATCCGGAAATAATTATCTTTGGCACAATCAAAGAAGAGCGGCAAGGGTCAGTTCTGAATATGGCTTCAGAATTAGGGAAAGAAAGGGACCAAGTTTTGAACTATTTAAGAAGAGGATGATAAACAAAAGAGAATACCTGGGGTTGGGTAGAGTAGAGTGAGGGGTTGATTAGGATAGAGATGTAGTGGGAAAATGGACAAATTTGTAATAATGGAAGTAAAGTATTTGTCCAGAGTTGGTGTGAAAGCAGAATAATGACCAGCTCCCTCTATGCAAAAACATGAAAAACAAAAGTCACACCAGCAGATAGCCCCCAAAACAAATCCACATGGATGATGCAGCTCATGGTCTGAAATTATTGAATTTGATATTGTGCCTCAAAGACTCGAAAGTGCCTCATTGAAAGATGAGATGTTCTTTGAACTTGTTTTTTAGCTTCACTGTAGCAGGCTAAGAACTGAAATGTTATGAGAAGTGGAGAGTTAAAATGATAAATGACTAGAAGCTTGGGGTGGGTCTTACAGACTGAACAGGCATTTTGCATGCCGTTTACCCAATCAACATTTGGTCTCCCCAATGTAGATGGGATCATATTGCTGTAAACAGAGTACTAAATTTAAGGACATACAACCAAATCATTGCTTTGACTGGAAGAAATGCCTGTGGCCTCGCAGGTTTTGTATAAGAGCAGGTTTTGCACCTTATGTAATGGCATGTGAAGGTAATAGGAAATTGTCAAGGTGTTGGGGTGATGGATGAGTGGTCAAGATATCTTGGGAGTGGGCAGTCCCTTTAGAATATTAAGGGGAGGAAAGGTGTATTTGGTAGTTTCATCATGCTGGGAGTGATGGAAATATAGAGCGCTATCATTTGTGTGTGGTGGTTGATAGAGCAACGTGAAGCTGAGGGGAGAGATGAAACTGAAGTGTGGGAACCAGCAAGATACCATTGAGGGCCTTGTCAACTACAAAAGAGCAGGTGAATTCCTGGTTAAGAAGAAAGGACAACTTAATAGACGTGTTGTTGTAGAAGGTTTGATCATGATAAGAGGTGAATAGACTGAAAAACTGGGAGAAAAAAATTACTTCTCACAGGAGACTAGGTGAAAGGAAGTATACTCGGGGTGCAGTGGAAATCAGGGGCTTATTATGGATATTACTCGACAATCTATCCCCAGAAATGGAAGCAGAAGTTGAAGAAGGAAATGAAAGATTCTGTGATGTACAGTTCAAAATGAAAAGGGGTGGAAATTGAAGCAGAGTTGAAGTTTTCCAGCACAGGTACAGTCATCATTGTCCCAGAAACTGAGTTTGTGGAGGGTCCAAGTAAAGCTGACACAAAAAGATAAAATACATTTGCTCCTACATGGCAATTACTCCACCTTAGAATGGGAAAACAGATGCAAACGTTTGACTCCTGTCATCTTGCCAATGGTAACTTCAAAAAAACACTGGTACGACAACGATACCTTTTATTTGGAGGAAGTGAGACAAGTTAAAGAAATTGACGGAACGAGTTCATCTAGGCTGAGGGTGTTAGTGGTGGTTGGAGACTGGTCAGGCTGCTTTGCTGGGATGCAGTATTACTACTTGACCAAGAGACCACTTTCATACAGGTGCGAACAAGATTTGAATACTTAAATGTATTGTGGTAAGCTTATTTAGGTTACATTATCCTCTTAGAAGTTAAGATTTCTGGTTCTAATTTTTAAATCAATTGATTACATTAATTTTTTTCATCTTCATAACAATGCTTATTAAAATGGTCTGTAGAATTTCATGAGTAAGGACTCCTCAATTTCCTTTTATATCTTGTTTGAGCTGTCAAAATTAGTTAGCCTCCAGGAGTTGACAAACCAGAAAACACCATCCAAACACACTTATGGATGCCCTGAAGTGCACGTACAATTACTGTTCATTTTAAAGGCTTTGCAATCTGGTAATGTTCAGGATTAGCCCATTCACTGCCTATGTACCTTTATTAATTAGCTAGCTTTTTTGGTATCAAAGTTTCTTTTTGCCTTGTGGTTGTGGATACAAGCCTTGCAACTTTACAGCAGGGAGAGGAAATTAGCCCATGGGTTTTTTTTGAAGTTGCCATTGGTAAGATGACAGGAGTCAAACGTTTGCATCTGTTTTCCCATTCTAAGGTGGAGTAATTGCCATGTAGGAGCAAGTGTTTTCTTATGTTCTGTATGGTGATAAAGTTAGATTGTAATTTTACCAACATTACTGATTGAAATAAAACCAAGAACTGTGAATGCTGAAGATCTGAGAAAAAATGGTTTGCTGGTGAAACTTAGGTTTGGCAGCATCTGTGGAAGAAAGCAGATTTAATGTTTTGAATCTGAAAAGTCAATGGACTGAACATTTAAGTCAGCTTTCTTCTGCCAGGTGCTACCAGAACTGCTGGGTTTTGCCAGCAATTTCTGTATCATTACTGATTTTTGAAATATGGCTTGCATGAGTTGTCATATGGCTAGCAAAGACCAATCAAATTTCAAAACTGAATGAATGATCTTCCACAACTTCATCTTTTGTTTCAATGCCAATGAAGTTAGTTCTGCTGTAAATCTGTTTATTTTCATTTCTGATGTAAATCTTCCACATCTACATGCCTTCCTCCCTGCTCTTGATTCCAGCCAATAAAAAGATGACAGTCTTTTATGGAGTTCCCAGATGGATTGTTCACTACTTTATTCATTGTCTGAAATTTTTCATACTCTAAAATGGCTGTTTTATTCTATCCATCAGTTGTTTAAGACCAGTCTCTCTGCTTTAGGTCTCTGAAGAAATGCTTTCTTTCATTAAGTGAAATCTAATCTTGCAAATATTCAAGCTCCATGTTCCCATAAAGAAAATACTGTCATGTTTTCATTGGTTTTCCATCATTAATTTGTAACAAATTTTGTAATTAAAATTTAATTGCGACATTCTCCTTGAGAATATAATGACAGTCAATATAAAAGAGAACATAAAATTTTGCCAACATGTAAGAGGTTGAATGCATCCTATAAAGGACAGGGATGGATACTTAGAGTTGCAGTGCAAGGCTAGAATACTTAATTGAGGAAATGCAGTTATCAATGTTTGATTGGCAGGAGAAATGTAGTATTGAAAGAAGCAGAGATGGCAGTGTCAAGGTTGAAGAAGTGGTGGTACTCTAAATCCCACCACTTAGAGCAGATAAGCCTCTCTAACTCTAAACCCATCCCCATCTCCTGAATGTAACAGTGAGTTCGATAACAGTTGGCTTAGTGCATGGGAATTAGTGTCTCACCAACTTGATTGGAGCTATTTCAATAAATAACAAGAATGATTGAGGACAGACGGTGAACATGATCTATGTGGGCTTCAGTGAAGCACTCAAAAAGGTTCTTTATGGCAGACTGGTTAGCATGGTTACATCACATGGAATACAGGGAGAACTAGCCTTTTGGATACAAAACTGGCTTGAAGTTAGAAGACATAGGGTGATGGTGGAGGGTTGCTTTTCAGACTGGAGCCTGTGACCAGTGGTGTGTTACAAGATTGGTGCTGGGTCCATTGCTTTTCATAATTTATATAAATGAATTGGATGTGAGCATCGGAGGTATGGATGTAAGTTTTGCAGATGACACCAAAATTGGAGGTGTCATCTGGACAGTGGACGTTGAAGAAAGTTACCTCAGAGTAAAACAGGACAGTAATTAGATGGGCCATGGGCCGAGGAGTGGCAGATGGAGTTTATTTTAGATAAATGTGGGGTGCTGCATTTTGGAAAGGCAAAGCAGGGCAGAACTTACACACTAAATGGTAAGATCCCGGGAAGTGTTGCTGAATAAAGAGACCTTGAGTGCAGGTTCGTAGTCTCTACCTGGAGTCCCAGGTCGACAGGATTGTGAAGAAAGTGTTTGGTGTGCTTTTCTTTGGTCAAAGCTTTGAGTACAGGAGTTGGAAAGTAATGTTGTGGCTGTACAGGATGTTAGATAGGCCACTTTTAGAATACTGTGTGCAATTATGGTCTCCCTGCGAGAGGAAAGTTCTTGTGAAACATGAAAGGGTCCAGAAAAGATTTACATGGATATTGCCAGAGTTTGTGCCATAGGGAGAGACTGAATAAGCTGGGGCTATTTTCCCTGGAGCGCCAGAGGTTAAGGGGTAACCTTATCGAGGTTTATGAAATCATGAGGGTCATGGATAGGATGAATAGTCTTTTCCCCAAGTTGGGCAAGTCAAAAACTAGTAGGCATAGATTTAAAGTGAGAGGGGAATGATTTAAAAGGGACCTAAACGGGGCAATTTTTTCACAGAGGGTGGTGTTTGTATGGAGTGAGCTGCTAGAGGAAGTGGTGGAGGCTGGTACAGTTACAACATGTAAAAGGCATCTGGATGGGTACATGAATGGGAAGGGTTTAGAGGGATATGGACCAAATACTGGCAAATGGGACTAGATTAATTTAGGATAACTGGTCAACATGGACGAATTGGATCAATGGTCTGTTTTCATGCTGTACAGCTCTGACTCTATTACAGTTACTGTCTAATTCCATGACCTAACGTTTGAGCTTAAAGCCTGTATGAAAGTTTTTTGAAGCAGCATGGATTTCCATAGCCTGATGTAATGCAATGTCCTGTGCAGTAGTTGATGGGTCACCTGAACTGACTTAAAGTGCACAAATCACATTTAGTGTTCAGCAGATCCTTGAAAGAAATGAGTTATATATTTCTAGCACAATGCTTAATTTGCTCCTCTTGACAGGTGAGGGAATTCTCTATTGCCTTGGCAGGAGAACATGGCAATGTTACACAAACTGACTTGTGTTAAATTGGATAAATTACTAACATTAAAACAATTGAACATTAATTCGTATGCCAGTTTGGTGCAACACTAAGTGACATCTTTTTATTGTGAGAAAATCAACTATAGTGACATCTTAAAAAGCTGTAAATATATACTTATTGCTTCACTGATAAGTTATTGCAACACTGACCTGCCATTTCATACTCACGAGAAGGACATTTTGTACTTAACTGTCAACCATTTTGATCATGATTCTTGATTTAAAAGTTCTTTCGTTACCCTATAAATAGACTGCATCTTTAAAATCTTCATTTTTTTTGTGACTAATCTCTCTAACAAAAAGGGTCTTTGCCTTAATACAGAACAACCTTGGTTATCTGAACATCAGTTGTCCAAATTTCAGATTATCCGAAAAAGATCTCAAGGTCACTACCTGCAGAAACTCTGTTTCCGAGACAGATTGCCGACCAGTGAGCTCAGCAACTTCTCTCCTGCTCTGTCTCGCTTATTCCTTCCGTTCTCTATCTATCTCTCACATTGTCTCTGACCCCTTTCTCTCTGTCTCCATCTTTCCCTCTTATTCTCTATCTGTCATAAATAGCAGAACGTTTCTGACATCTGTCCTTTCAGGAGGTATATTTATAGACTTACATGCAGCTTTTTTTCCCCTTGTGCTTTAATTACAATCCGAAGTTTGGGTTTGACTATTTCAGACAATCTGTTTTAGACTCTGGTACTTGTTCAATGATTCGAATGAGTGAAAGAGCGCATATCTGAGCAGAGATACTGACAGAAGCCCATGCAGACATGAGGAACCGTGTAAAACTACAGCAAAATAGCCTGCTCCGTCCCAGAGTGTCTTTCAATTTGATTTGATCAGGCTGACTGGTGTAATACACAAGTCGGTGCTTGTGGCTGAGGCTGTGTGTCACAGGGTTCCACTTATACTTCAGAACGCTTCCTTTGTTTATGACCATTTCAGTTAACCGAACAAAACTCCCTGCCCGATTCATTTGGATAATCGAGGCTGTTTTGTACACACATTTGTAAACTGCTGTGAGGCTGTATCCTAGCGCAGTGAAAGGTAAATTTTAAGCATGTGCTTAAAATTTTGAAATCACAAAGATCGGAGGTGACCAGTAAATTTTGATCGAAGTATTTTGTTTAACACACATGCCTTCAATTGAAAAAGAACTGATTGAGTATCCTGTGTCTCTATACATCCAATGACAGAAGAACCCTAACCCTATCGCAATTCAAAGTCAATCCATGCATTTGTGTTGTAGTTAAGTCGAGGTCGCATGTTTTCTTTACACATCAATCTGTTTTGCAACCCGATATAAAAATACCATAGTAGGTTTTTTTTTGCTTTATCCCTTGAAGAATTAAACAATACTCTGCTTTAATTTATTGTTCTATTAATCTGCATTGCTACGTTTAGGAACTTGTGCATCTACTCCTTTTACCTAAAAGGCACTCGTTTTTTAAAGACTACATAACTTCCCAGCACTTCTATGTAAAATATGCTATCTTCTACATATCTGTCTTGAAGTTTATTTACCAATTAATGATCATTCTTCACATTTATTAGCATCTTCCTGCATCCCCACGGTGTTAACTGAATCTCTTGTTTGATGTCATTCGTGAATTTTGAAATTTTGTAAATGGTGAGCAACAATGGTCCCAATTCCAGTCTCTGCGGAATATTTCCTAGCTGTTTTGCAGCCATATTATTCATTCTGTACCTTTTTTATGGTGACATGGTGGCTTAGTAGTTAGCATGACTGCCTCACAGCACCAGGGACCTGGGTTTAGTTCCACCCTCAGGTGACTCTGAAGTTTGCATATTTTTGCCAGTCTCGGTGTTTCCTCCAGGTAGTCCAGTTTCCTTCCACAGTCCAAAGCTGTGCAGATTAGATGTATTGGCTGTGCTAAATTGTCCACAGTGACCAGGGATGTGCAGGCTAAGTGGATTAGCCATGGGAAATGCAGGGTTACGGGGATCGAGTAGGGGAGTGGGTCTGGGTGTGATGTTCTTTGGAGGGTGAGTGTGAACTCTATGGGCTGAATGGCTTGTTTCCACACTAGGGATTCTGTTCTATTCTATGTACCGTGACCATACTTGTGTGTCATTGATGCATCACGTTAAAAGTTTATGGAAGTATATATATTCACCCTTTTCTGTTCTACCTCAAAATTGAATAACATTTCTCAAATGGGATTTCCCTTTTTGGAAACTATCATTATATTTTCTGTCTGTCTAGATATTTTCCTAATCAATCTTTGACCATTGCCTAATTTACCAATTTTGTAATAAATGCCTTCAATTTTCACAGCTTAGGTTATTGCCAGCAAAGACGACTTTTTTTTTTGTCACAATATACAGAACACAGGTAGTTAGCACCCCAGATGACCTGTGTTAATTCTATAATTTGTTATGTCATTAATATTAAAAGTGAGAATACTATATGTAATGTTATGGAATGGAAGACTACTTCCTTTGAGACTTATTCTACTTTGCTGTACTTGGATGGAGTCCCGGCTCTAGATATATACTTGCAGTTTAGCATTCGTGCAAACCCCATATCTCCATGCTGACACTAGTGGTCTGTGATTCTCCACTCTTAGGTGTTTGAATGTTGCTCTCCCTGTCATTTGTGTTTACAAACAAGTAAGACTTCAGGTTTGAAAAACGTAAGAGACACAGTTGCAAACAACTGTGGGTGGCATGGTGGCACAGTGGTTAGCACTGCTGCCTCACAGCGCCAGAGACCGGGGTTCAATTCCCACCTCGGGCGACTCTGTGTGGAGTTTGCACATTCTCCCCGTGTCTGCGTGGGTTTCCTCCAGGTGCTCCGATTTCCTCCCACAATCCAAAAATGTGCAAGTTAGGTGAATTGGCCATGCTGAATTGCCCATTGTGTTAGGTGAAGGGGTAAATGTAGGAGAATGGGTCTGGGTGGGTTACTCTTCAGCGGGTCGGTGTGGACTTGTTGGGCCGAAGGGCCTGTTTCCACACTGTAAGTAATGTAACCTAATCTAAATATTTAATAAATCCGTCTGGGTAGTGTCCCAGACTCAATAATATTCAGCTACTACATCAATGTCCTTTTACTCCATTGTAAGGTGAGAATTGAGGATGCACACAGATGATTGCAAATTGTTTAGCAATATTTGCAACCCTTCAGATACTGAAGGATAAATGCAACAAGATTTGGGCAATTTTCAGGGGTGATGGCATGTGACACTTGTGCCACACAAGTAATCAAAGATGGAGGACGGGAAAAAATTCTGGCTGTAAGAACTCCTTTTTTTTGAGGTATTTTAGGTGTTGGAGGTGATTTCCTCTAATTCTAGGAGCAGCAATTACTGTTTTATATGCTGTTGCATTGTTTTGGAACTTTGGAAAAAAAAGTCAAAACAACAGCAGTTTTAAAAGGGTGAAGAACAGACAAAGGAAGCACATGGTGAGGACAGTGCAGGAGAGAGAGAGAACCTGCACAGTTATTGCCTTTGCTGTTTTTGAATTCATGTGTTGCTGGACATCGGTGTGCATCTGGGAAAATTAACAAACAGTGAATTTCACAACTAATCTTGGAGGAACCAGTTTGGGGGAAGTTCACAACACAGAATCAGATAAATTAATTGTTGTTTTAAGTCTGTCCAAGAAAGAGGCTGTATTAGTGAGTACGTGGGTTCTTGCTTGATTATATGTTTTTGGAGATAAATCTCTTGATTAAACTTAAAATATAAGCCATAGCTATTAATTTAATCTGGTGCAGTGTTTTGTAGAGGAATAAGATGGTGTTATTTTCTGGGTCTGTAGATTGTGAAGGAGCAAAAATGGCCTTTGCAGTGATATGTACTTCTTGTCAGATGTGGGAGTTAAAAGAGAGTTTAAGGGTTACTGCAGATTATATCTGCCAAAAATGCTGTTGGATGTGAATCTTCTCAGACCGAGTGGATCAGTTGGAGAGACTGATAGAAGCGATGAAAAATTTGCAACAGCAACAGTATGTGATGGATGGCAGTTATAGGAAGGGGGGGCAAATCTCAGATACAGTCACATAGATGGGTTAACTCTAGGAAGGGTAAGAGAGGTAGGCACCTAGGGCAGGAGTCTTTTGTGGATATACCCATTTCAAACAGGTATGCTGTTTTGGAAAATGTAGGGGGTGATGGATTCTCAGGAGAACATCGCACGAATACCCAAGTTTCTGGTATTGAGACTGGCTCTAATGCAACAATGGGTATGTCGGCTTCCAAGAGATCAATTGTGTTAGGGGATTCTGTAGTCCGAGGTACAGACAGATGTTTCTGTGGCCAGCAGAGAAAAAGCAGAATGGTGTGTTTCCCTAGTGCCAGGATCAAGTATGTCTCAGAGAGGGTGCAGAATGTTCTCACGGGGGAGAGGGGCCAGCAAGAGGTCATTGTTCACATTGGAACCAACAACATTGGAAGGGAAAAGGTTGAGACTCTGAAGGGAGATTAGAGAGTAGGCAGAAATTTAAAAAGGAAGTCCTCAAGGGTAGTAATATCTGGATTACGCCCAGTGCTACGAGCTAGTGAGGGCAGAAATAGGAGGATAGAGCAAATGAATGCATGGCTGATGAGTTGATTTATGGGAGAAGGACTCACATTTTTGGATCATTGGAATCTCTTTTGGGGTAGAAGTGACCTGTACAAGGAGGACGGATTACACCTAAATTGGAAGGGGACTAATATACTGGCAGGGAAATTTGCTAGAACTGCTTGGGAGGATTTAAACTAGTAAGGTGGTGGGGGGGCATGGGGCATGGGGCCCAGGGAGATAGTGAAGAAAGAGATCAATCTGAGACTGGTACAGTTGAGAACAGAAGTGAGTCAAACAGTCAGGGCAGGCAGGGACAAGGTAGGACTAATAAATGAAACTGCATTTATTTCAATGCAAGGGGCCTAACAGGGAAGGCAGATGAATTCAGGGCATGGTTAGGAACATGGGACTGGGATATCATAGCAGTTACGGAAACATGCCTCCGGGATGGGTAGGACTGGCAGCTTAATGTTCCAGGATACAAATGCTATAGGAAGGGAGGCAAGAGAGGAGGGGGAATGGCATTTTTGATAAGGGATAGCATTACAGCTGTGCTGAGGGAGGATATTCCCAGAAATAAATCCAGAGAAGTTATTTGGGTGGAACTGAGAAATAAGAAAGGGATGAATCACCTTATTGGGATTGTATTATAGATCCCCTAATAGTCAGAGGGAAATTGAGAAACAAACTTGTAAGGAGATCACAGCTATCTGTAAGAATAATAGGGTGGTTACGGTAGGGGATTTTAACTTTCCAAACATCGACTGGGACTGCCATAGTGCTAAGGGTTTAGATGGAGAGGAATTTGTTAAGTGCGTACAAGACAATTTTCTGATTCAGTATGTGGATGTACCTACTCGAGAAGAGGTCATGTTTTGCACCGTCTTGGAAAATAAGGCAGGGCAGGTAACAGAGGTGTCAGTGGGGGACCACTTTGGGGCCAGCAACCATAATTCTATTGGTTTTAAAATAGTGATGGAAAAGGATAGACCAGATCTAAAAGTTGAAATTCTAAGTTGGAGAAAGGCCAATTTTGGCAGTATTAGGCAAGAACTTTCGAAAGCTGATTGGAGGCCGATGTTCGCAGGTAAAGGGACAGCTGGGAAATGGGAAGCCTTCAGAAATGAATAACCAGAATCCAGAGAAAGTGTATTCCTGTCGGGGTGAAAGGGAAGGCTCGTAGGTATAGGGAATGCTAGATGACTCAAGAAATTGAGGGTTTGGTTAAGAAAAAGAAGGAAGCATATGTCAGGTATAGACCGGATAGATCGAGTGAATCCTTAGAGTATAAAGGAAGTAGGAGTATACTTAAGAGGGAAATCAGGAGGGCAAAAAGGGGGCATGAGATAGCTTTGGCAAATAGAATTAAGGAGAATCCAAAGGGTTTTTACAAATATATTAAGGACAAAAGGGTAACTAGGGAGTGACTCGGGGGCCCCTCAAAGATCAGCAAGGCGGCTTTTGTGTGGAGCCCCAGAAAATGGGGGAGATACTAAATGAATATTTTCCATCGGTATTTACTATGGAAAAGAATATGGAAGATATAGACTGTAAGGAAATAGATGGTGACATCTTGCAAAATGTCCATATTAGAGGAGGAAGTGCTGGATGTCTTGAAACGGTTAAAGATGGATAAATCCCCAGGACCTGATCAGAGAACTTTCTGGGAAGCTAGAGAAGTGATTGCTGGGCCTCTTGCTGAGAAATTTGTATCATTGATAGTCACAGGTGAGGTGCCAGAAGAGTGGAGGTTGGCAAACGTGGTGCCACTGTTTTAAGAAGGGCGGTAAAGACAAGCCAGGGAACGATAGACCAGTGAGCCTGACCTCAGTGGTGGGCAAGTTGTTGGAGGGAATCCCGAGGGACAGGATGTACATGTATTTGGAAAGGCAAGGACTGATTAGGGATAGTCAAAATGGCTTTGTGTGTGGGAAATCATGTCTCACAAACTTGATTGAGTTTTTTGAAGAAGTAACAAAGAAGATTGAGGGCAGAGTAGTAGATGTGATCTGTATGGACTTCAGTAAGGCGTTCAACAAGGTTCCCCATGGGAGACTGATTAGCAAGGTTAGATCTCATGGAATACAGGGAGAACTAGCCATTTGGATACAGAACTGGCTCAAAGGTAGAAGACAGAGGGTGGTGGTGGAGGGTTGTTTTTCAGACTGGAGGCCTGTGACCAGTGGAGTGCCACAATTTTTGTCATTTACATAAATGATTTGGATGTGCGCATAAGAGGTACAGTTAGTAAGTTTGCAGATGACACCAAAATTGGAGGTGTAGTGGACAGTGAAGAGGGTTACTTCGGATTACACAGGATCTGGACCAGATGGGCCTATGGGCTGAGAAGTGGCAGATGGAGTTTAATTCAGATAAATGTGGGGTGCTGCATTTTGGGAAAGCAAATCTTAGCAAGACTAAGCAGCGGCACGGTGGCACAGTGGTTAGCACTGCTGCCTCACAGCGCCAGAGACCCGGGTTCAATTCCCGCCTCAGGCGACTGACTGTGTGGAGTTTGCACGTTCTCCCCGTGTCTGCGTGGGTTTCCTCCGGGTGCTCCGGTTTCCTCCCACAGTCCAAAAGATGTGCAGGGTCAGGTGAATTGGCCATGCTAAATTGCCCGTAGTGTTAGGTAAGGGGTAAATGTAGGGGTATGGGTGGGTTTCGCTTCGGCGGGTCGGTGTGGACTTGTTGGGCCGAAGGGCCTGTTTCCATACTGTAATGTAATCTAAAAAAAAAAGACTTATACACTTAATGGTAAGGTCCTAGGGAGTGTTGCTGAACAAAGAGACTTTGGAGTGCAAGTTCATAGCTCCTTGAAAGTGCAGTCGCAGGTAGATAGGATAGTGAAGAAGGCGTTTGGTATGCTTTCCTTTATTGGTCAGAGTATTGAGTACAGGAGTTGGGAGGTCATGTTGCGGCTGTACAGGACATTGGTTAGGCCACTGTTGGAATATTGCATGCAATTCTAGTCTCCTTCCTATCGGAAAGATGTTGTGAAACTTGAAAGGGTTCAGGAAAGATTTACAAGGATGTTGCCAGGGTTGGAGGATTTGAGCTATAAGGAGAGGCTGAACAGGCTGGGGCTGTTTTCCCTGGAGTGTTGGAGGCTGAGGGGTGACCTTATAGAGGTTTACAAAATTATGAGGGGCATGGATAGGATAAATAGACAAAGTCTTTTCACTGGTGTCGGGGAGTCCAGAACCAGAGGGCATAGGTTTGGGGTGAGGGGGGGAAAGATATGAAAGATAAGGGGCAAATTTTTCATACAGGGGGTGGTACGTGTATGGAATGAGCTGCCAGAGGAAGTGGTGGAGGCTGGTACAATTGCAACATTTAAGAGCATTTGGATGGGTATATGAATAGGAAGGGTTTGGAGGGATATGAACCAGGTGCTGGCAGGTGGGACTAGATTGGGTTGGGATATCTGATTGGCATGGCTGGATTGGACCGAAGGGTCTGTTCCCATGCTATACATCTCTATGACTCTAAGTGCCAGGCAGTGACTATCTCCAACAAGACAAACATCTAATTATCGCTCCTTGACATTCAATGGCAATATCATCACTGAGTTACCCCATTGAGCAAAAACTGGACTCTGTAATAGTCGTGTCAATGCAATTGCTACAGGAGCAGATTAGAGGCTAGGAATCCTGCAGTGAGAAACTCCCCTCGTTCCCCCAAAGATTACCCACCACCTCTAAGTCACAAGTTAGGAATGTGATGTAATACACCCAACCTGCCTGGATGAGTGCAGCTCCAAGAAGTTTGTCACCATTCAGGAGAAAGTATCTTGCTTAATTGACATTGCATCAATGTGCATGCACTCTTCAGCAAGACAGTACCTTCCAAACCGACAAGTTCCCTGCCAAGCCACTCACCATTCTGAAATTTATTGCCATTCCTTCAAGTGTCACTTGGTCAAATCTGAAAGCTCCCTCCCGAACAGCATTATGGGTGTACCTAAACCAAATGGACTGCAGCAGTTCAAGCAGGCAACTTGGAATTGACAATAGCTGTTGGCTTAGCCAACAACTCCAATACTGCTTAAAAATAATTCTTTAAAAATCATTTAATATAACCATATATTTTCTATATCCTAAACCTTTTGCAAAAAAAAATTACTTCCATTTTATGAAACAAGATGAAATTTAAATATGTTTAACTTTATTTTTCATGATATTTTGATTCTGTTTTTAAAAGGCATCAATTGTGTTAATCTTCAGATTCTAGTCTTGTAAAGTTTTTGTGTTTATGTTAACTGCCAAAAAAACTTTTTAATGAAACTGCGACGAGCTAAAAAAATCATAGTGGGTCATTCAGGATATAGAGTCTGCTCTGCCATTCAATTTGATCATGCCTGGTTACCTACCTTAAGACCACTTTCCTTGCCATCTCTGTAACCTGATCATAGAAGATCATAGAATCCCTACAGTGTGGAAATAGGCCCTTTGACCCAACAAGTCCATACTGAAGAATAACCCAACCTTATGTTACCACTGTCCGAACATCTTATCGATTTCTATACTGAACATGTTCAATGAGCTTCCACATCCCCCGAGGGAAGAAAATTCTAAATATCCATCAGCTGCTTGGATGAAGAAATTTCTGCTCATCTCAGCCTTGACTGCTGCCTGCATGCTAGTTTTTAGCCACTTATGAACAAGCCCACTCGATCCATTTTAAATGCTAGCAGTTCTAAGTCATTTAAGAATTTTTTTTTTCCTTTTTTTTAACCAAGTGCATAACTTCACGCCAATTCCTATTAAGTTCAATTTGCATATTCTAGCCCATTCAGTTAGCCCATCCAAATCTCCCTGAAGCCTCCTTGTATCCTCCTTACAGCTATGCTTTCATCTCATTTTATAATCAATCAGCAAATTTGGAAATATTGCAATTGCTCACCAAAATCATTTCATAAAGATTGAGACTAGCTGTGGGCTTCACATACATTGTCTGCATCCTGGCTTAATGCTATCTTGCAAGGTCATCAGGAATTTGTCAGATTGGGGAAAAGAAATTAGTACTTTCTTCTGCACAATGAGACCAAAATTCCAACTTTTTAAAAAATGGCCTCAAATTTCACCTGATGTTAAACATTGTCATTGTGAGACCTTGAGTCCCATATATTTTAGGCAAGGGAAAATATCTGACTTGCATCTCAGATGCAAGGTCCAGCCATTGTTAAGCAGACATTGAGAAAGATGGCATGTGTGCAATTGTGAGTACAATTCAAACAATCTTTTCAGCACTTCGACATGAGCAAGCTGGTGAGCATTTTTTTTGTGGAGCAGATTTACAATTACCTAGTTATTTAATATAGTGGAAAAGATATCGGATCAAGAGGGTGGAGTTTATAAAGTTAACATTGTAACAGAATATACCAGCGCTTGCTTAAATTGTTGGGTATGTTCTCCTTGGCACGCAGTTTCCCATGTGATCCAGTTCAGCCACATTGCATTTTGGGCAGCAATTTTCACATAGCACCATTCCTCTATCTCCCTATCAAGATTTAGCTCTGTAGGTGTGAATTTCAATACATTTGATCAAAACTTTAATTTTCAAGGAAGCTGTCAAGGGGTTGGAAATCTCCTTAGCTGTTATTTGGATAGGTAGTAATTTGAAAAAATAAACTTCCTCCTGTATTGATCCTTTGTAAGTATTCCATGAGCAGAAAAACCTGTTCTGATGGTTCATCCCTGGCCTTCAGATTGCAAGAGAACTGTCTCCTTTATGTATCTGACAGTAGTACCTTAAATCCAAGTTTTTTTTCTTGGCTGACCACACTGAATCATGCGATTTTATCAGCGATTCATTCATTTCCAGGGAAGCCTGATCTCAGAAATGTCTTCCTTTATCCTCTTGCCTATTGCATAGGTATAAGGTTAATTAGCAATCCTTCATCCTAATTCTCTTTCGTTTGGAAATAAATCAACTATTCAGAGCGTAAATTTTTATCACCCAGTCTCTGTAGAACTTCTTTGGATTACTATCCTGAGTTTCCTTTAAATTTCTTCTGAGAGTTATCGAGTGATGATGAATTTATAAAAAGCTGAGCATATATTCAGTGTGATTTCACAGCAGCTTTATTATGTGAAATGAAACTCATCTGACTAACTGGCATTGACCAAAGTACTGGAAATAACAATGGCAAAAATAGCTCTGTTGACACTCAATTTTTATTAACGTCAGGGGGCTAGTACCAAAATTAGGAAAACTGTCTCACCGGCTAGTCGAGCAACAGACGAGTCATGCTCTTGGAATCATACATTACAGCCACTGTCTCAAATACGACCATCAACATCCCGAGATACATCCTGTTCCACTGGCAGGGCAGACCCAGTAGAGGTGACAGGGATTATTTGGACGGAGTTGTCCTGGGAGTCCTCCATATTGGCCTTGAACCAGACCATTTGTCATGGTTAAAAATGTGCAATGAAACCGCATGTTGATTTAGCATGTATTGTCCTCCCTCAGCTAAGTCAGTACTTCTCTATGTTGAACCCATTGGATGAAGAAGTGAAGGTGGCAAGGACATGGAATGCACTGTGTGTGGAAGATTTCAGTGTCCACCATTGGCCCGGCAACAGCATTACTGTAGGATGTAAAAACATAGCTGCTAGATTGGGTCTTCAGCAAGGGATGACGGAACTGACCAGAGGAAAAAGCATACTTAAACTCGTCCTCACCATTCTACCTGCCACAAATGCATTTGTTTATGATTGTATCTGTAAGAGTAACCACTGCACAGCCCTTGTGAAGATAAAGTCCCTTCATATTGACAATGCCGACCCCAATCAGCTAGTGTGTCAACAACGCCATGGTAAATGGGACAGTCTCCAAAAAATCCAGCAACTTCAGACAGGGCATCAATGAGATGCTGTGGGCCATCAATAGTACTCCCACAGAAACTGCGACCTAATTGGCCTAGCATATCCCCCATTCAACCATTATCATCAAGCTGGAGGGTCAACCTGGCTCGATGAAGAGTGCAGAAGGGCAAGCCAGAAGCTGCAGCAAGCATACCTAAAAATGAGGTGTTAACCTGATGAAGTGACCAAACAAAGATATATGCATGCCAAATAGCATTGTCACTTGCTGCTTGAGCCAAGTGATCTTGCAGCCAAAGGATCCTATCTAAACTTTGAAGTTATGCCACGTCAAGGTGTGAATGGCGGTGGGCAATTAAACTACTTAATGGAGAAGGAGGCTTCACAAATATTCCCATCTTCCATGATGGAATAGTCCAGTATGAGTGTAAAAAATAAGGCTGAAGCATTTGCGCCAGCCTCCACTAGTTGTCCCCAGCATCACAGATGCCAGTCTTAAGTTAATTTGATTCACGATACCTGATTTCAAGAAATGGTTGGGAGCTACTGGATACTGCAAAGATTATGGGTCCTGACAACATTCCAGGAATATTACTGAAGACTTGGCATCTAGAACTTGATGCACTACTAGCCAAGTACAGCTACAGCTCTGGCATCTTCCTGACAATGTGAAAAATTGCCTAGGTATCTCCTGTACACACAAAGCAGGACCAATCTACTCAGCCAATTACCATTCCATTTATCTGCTTTTGATCATCAGTAAAATGATGGAAGTTGTCATCAACATTGCTTTCAAACAGCACCTGCTTACTAACACCATTTGGTTTTGCCAGGGCCCCTCAGCTCTTGCCCTCATTATAGGCTTGGTTCGTGCATGGATAAACGAGCTAACTTCCAGATGTGGCGGTGAGAGTGACAGCTGTTCATGTCAGGGCTCTATTTGATTGAGTATGGCATCAAGGTATCCAAGCAAAACTTGGATCGATGAAATAAAGGGGCAAACTGGTTAGAGTCACACCCTACATACAAGTAAATGTTTGTGGTTTTTGGAGATCATTCATCTCCATTCCAAGACATCTCTGCAGGAATTCCTCAGGTAGTGTCCTAAGCTCAGCTATCTTCAGCTGCTTCATCAGTGACTTGCCTTCCATTGTAGAGTCATAGTATTGCAGCTTTTCAGCATGGAAACAGACCCTTCAGTCCAAGTCGTCCGTGCCAACCAGAAATCTTCAATTAATTTAGTCCCGTTTGCCAGCACTAGGCCCATATCCCTCTAAACCCTTCCTCTTCATATAACCATCCAGATCCCTTTTTAAATGTTGTAATTGTACCCACCACCACTTCCTCTGGCAGCTTGTTCCATACATGCACCACAGTCTGTGTGAAAATATTGCCGATTAGTTCCCTTTTAAATCTTTCCCCTCTCGCATTAAAACTATGTTGTCTATTCTGGACTCCGCTACCCTGCAGAAAAGATCTTGGCCGTTCACCCTATCCGTGACCCTCTTGATTTTATAAACTGGCAACATGGTGACTTAACGGTTAGTATTGTTGCCTCACAGCGCCAGGGACCCGGGTTCGATTCCAGCTTTGGGCAACTGTCTGCATGGAGTTTGCACATTCTCTGTGCGTCTGTGTGGGTTTCCTCTGGGTGCTCCGGTTTCCTCCCACAATCCAAAGATGTGCAGGTCAGGTGAACTTGCCATGCTAAATTGCCCATCGTGTTAGGTGCATTAGTCAGAGGGAAATGGATATGGGTGGGTTACTCTTCAGAGTATCAGTGTGGACTTGTTGGGCCAAAGGGCCCATTTCCACACTCTGGGGAATCTAATCTAACCCTTTATAAGGTCACTCCGTCAGCCTCTGACACTCCAGGGAAAATAGACCCAGTCTATTCAGCTTCTCCCTATTGCTCAAACTTTCCAGCTCTGGCAACATTCTTGTAAATCTTCTTTGAACTCTTTCAAGTTTCACAAAATCCTTCCTATACCAGGGAAACCAAAAGTGCACACAGTATTCCAAAAGTGGCCTAACCAGTGTCCTGTATAGCCACAACAGGATCTCTTAACTACTATATCCATGTACTGACCAATAAAGGCAAGCGTACCAAAGGCTTTATTCACTATCCTGTCTACCTGTGACTCCCCTTTCAATGAACTATGTACCTGCACTTCAAAGTCTCTTTAGCAACACACCCCAGGCGCTTACCGTTAAGTGTGTAAGTCATGCCGTGATTTGCCCTACCAAAATGTAGCACCCCACATTTACCTAAGTGCCAGAAGTGGGGTGTTCAGTCAACAGTGAACACATGTTCAGCACCATTCATGGTTCCTCAGTTACTGAAGCAATCCATGATCAAATACAACCAGATGCGGATAATATGCAAACTTAGGGTGAAAAATGGTAAAGTAACGTTTGCATCACAGAAATGCCAGGCAGAGCCCATCACCAGTGGGAGACATCTGGCCACTGCCCCATGACATTTAGGGTTAACATCACTGAATCTTCCAAACATTCTGGGGGTTACCATTGAGTGGAAACTGGACTGGCCTTGCCATTGAATCTAGTGGCTGCAAGCACAGGTCAGAGATTGAGTAGCTCGCCACCTGATTCTCTGGAATGTGCCTGCGATCTACATGGTGCAGTTCAGTAGTGTGGATGGGTACAACTCTGATAACACTAGGGACGTTCAATACCATCCAGATGGGGCAGCCTGCTTGATTGGCACTGCACCATGGGCATCTATTCATTCTACTAGTAATGTTCATTCGCAACAGTGTGCTATCTACACAGTGTGCTGTAGGGGTTTGCAGGTGCGCTTTGGATAGCATCTTTCAAGTCCACGCCCGATACCATCCAAAAGGAGATACGTGGGAGCATCACCTGCAGATTTACCTCCAGGCCACTCTACGCTCTTACTTGGAAATACCTGTTGGGTCAGGATCCAGAAATTCACTCCCAAATGGCATTGTAGTGCTATCTATAGTATGTGAACTGTAGAAGTTCAGGAAGATGACACTACCTTCTTAAGGGTGACTAGAAGCAGGCAATAAAAGCTGTCCAATCAGCGATACGTGTCCCATAAGTGAATATTTAAGTGTCTAAGTATTTTTATGTTTTTTGTATTGCTCATTGAGACTGTGCATTTCAAGATGGGTATGTTTCATTGGGGAGAGGAGAGAGAATAATTTGTGATGGGCAAATTGAGGAATAGTATCTGTGTAGTTGTTGGACAATAAATTATAAAAGTCAGTTAACTTTGTACATGTATTGTTGCTCCATCTTATGAATAGATGGTACAGTGAAAGACTCTTCATTAAAATTTGGTGTTTTTTTGGTTGGTTGGAACTTTGTAAAATTTATAAGGTAATATATATTACATTCACATTAAATTTCATTATGCTGGAGAATGTTGTTTTGGGTTCATAAGTTTCCGTTGACTATTTGTTTTTGTTTCAGTACCTCATCAGGGGCTGTTTAACCTGATTGAAGTTTTGCTTTAAGAGTAGCTAAAGGCGAACCTGTAGATGTGATGTCAAGAAGGCATTTAACAAGGTATCGCACACTCCAATAAGAGCTCATTATATTTGGGATAATGTATCAACATGAATTGAGAATTGCTTGGCTGTTTGGAAGCAGAGGCTGGGCGTAAGTGTCAGCAAGTGATTAGGAATGGAAATGGAACGTTATTTGCTGCAAGGGGTATGGAGTAGAAAAGGAATGATACTTTGCTGTGATTGTACAGGACATTAGTGAAATCATGCCTACAGTACTTTGTGTAGTTTTGGTCTCCTTATTTATAGTCATGGTCATACAGACTCTTGGTCCAACCAGTCCATGCTGATCATGTTCCTAAAGTAAACTAGTCCCACCTGCCTGCAGTTGGCCCATATCCCTCCAAACCTTTCCTATTCATGAACTTATCCAAATGTCTTTTAAATGTTGTAATTGTACCCGCAACCACCATTTCCTTTGGCAGTTCATTCCACACACTAACCACTCTCTGGTTTTTTCCTTTTTTAAAAAAAGTTAATTTCCATATCCTTTTTTAATTCTTTTCCTCTCACCTTTCTAAAAAAAAAGCCTCCTAGTTTTGAACTCTCCTCCCTTACAGAAAAGACTTCTGCTATTCACCTTATTGATGTTGCAATCCTCTGGAAGCTCACTCCTCAACCTTTTACCCTTCAGTGAAATGTCCCAGACTATCCAGCCTATTTTTATAACTCAAACCCTTCATTCCCAGCAACATCCTGGCAAATCTTTTCTGAACTCTTTCCAGTTTAATAATATCGTTCCTACAACAGGGCGACCAGAACTGGACACTGTTCTCCAGAAGAGGCCTCACCAACATTATAGAACATTTGGCCCTTGATGTTGCGCCAACCTGTGGAACCCATCTGAAGCCCATCTATCCTACAAGATGTTATTTTGGTCTATTATGTTTATCCAGTGACCAATTAAATGCCCTTAAAGTTGGCAAGTCTACAGCTGTTGCAGGCAGGGCATTCCAACCCCTACTACTGAGTAAAGAAACTACCTCTGACATCTGTCCAATATCTATCACCCCTCAATTAAAGCTATGTACCCTCAAGCTAGCCATCGCCATTCAAGCTCTCACTGTCCATCTTATGTAACCCTCTGACTATCTAATGTCTTAATTAAATCACCTCTCAACCTCCTCTCTAACTAAAATAACCTCCAGTCTCTCAGCCTTTCCTCATAAGACCTTCCCTCCAAACCAGGCAACGTTCTAGTAAATCTCTTAACATTTTCCAAAGCTTCCACATCCTTCCTGTAATATGGTGACCAGAACTGTGCATAATACTCCAATGCGGCTGCACCAGAGTTTTGTACAGCTGCAACATGACCACGTGGCTCCAAAACTCAATCCCTCTACTAATAAAAGCTAACACCTTCTTAACAACCCTATCAACCTGGGTGGCAACTTGCAGGGATCTATGTACATGGACACTGAGATCTCTCTGCTCATCTGCACTACCAAGAATCTTAGCATTAGCCCAGTACTCTGTACTCCTGTTGCTCCTTCCAAAGTGAATCACCTCTCACTTTTCCGCATTAAACAACATTTGCCACCTGTCAGCTCAGCTCTGCAGCTTATCTATGTTCCTCTGTAACCTGTAACATCCTTCCGCACTACCCACAACTCCATCGACCTTAGTGTCATCTGCAGATTTATTAACCTATCCTTATATGCTCTCATCCCGGTCGTTTATAAATCCCCAAGAATCCTAGGATAAATCACATCTGGCTCAGGGGCTTTCCAGAATTGCTAACACCACCACTTTTGTGAACCTTAATCCTGTCTAGACTAGTATCCTGTATCTCAGTATTCTCCTCGACAACATTCTTTTTCCAATGTGAATACTGACGCAACACATTTGTTTAGTGCTTCTCCTATCTCCTCTGACTCCACGAACAACTTCCCACTACTGTACTTGATTGGCCCTAATCTTACTCTAGTCATTCTTTTGTTTTTGATACACCAGTAGAAACCTTCCTTGATCCTACCTGTCAATGACTTCTCATATTCCCTCCTAGTTCCTCTTAGCTCTCTCTTTAGGTCTTTCCTGGCTTACTTGTAACTCTCAAATGCCCGCACTGAGCTTTCACGTCTCATCTTTACATAAGCCGTCGTCTTCCTCTTGACAAGAGATTCAACTTCGTTAGTAAACCACGACTCCCTTGCTCGAACATAGCCTGTCTGCCTGACAGAAATATACTTATCAAGGACATGCAGTAGCTGTTCCTTGAATAAGCTGCACATTTCAATTGTGCCCATCCCCTGCAGTTTCCTTCCTCATTGTCTACATTCTAAATCTTGCCTGATTTGCGTCATAATTGCCTTCCCCCAGTTTTAATTCTTACCCATTATATACAACTGCAAGATAATGTCCCAACTCCTAAACTCGAAGATCTGAGCAATAAGGCAAACACACTAAATACCTTCTTAATCACCATGTGTAACTGTGAATCAAATGCCTAAGAACTGTGTACCTGAAATGGTAGGTCTCTGTTCTGCAACACTACCCAGTTCCCTGCCACTAATTATAAAAGTCCTGTTTTTTTTTACCAAAATGCAATATCTCACATTTATCCAAATTGAACTCCATCTGCCACCACTCAGTCTATTGACCCAGTTGATCACGATCTCTTCATAATCTTTAAAAACCTTCCTCACTGTCCACTGTACCACTAATTTTGGTATTATCTGCAAACTTACTAACCATGCCTTCTGTATTCTCATTCAAATCATTTATAGAAATGACACAAAAGTGGACCCAGGACTGATTTCTATGGAACACTGCTGGTCACAAGCGTCCAATATGAAATCTAACCCTCTACCACCACCCTCTCTCTTACTGTCAAGCCAATTTTGTACCCAATTGGCAAGCTCACCCTGAATCCCATGTGATCTAACTTTACTAATTAGTCTACCGAATGGAACCTTATCAAAAGCTTTACTAAAGTCCAAGTAAACAATGTCTACAGCTCTACCCTCATCGATCTTTTAGTTAATTCCTCAAAAAAAATTGTCAAGTTTGTGAGACTTGATTTCCTGTGCACAAAATCATGCTGACTATCCCTAAACATTCTTTGCCTCTCCAAATCCATGTCAATCCTATCTTTCAGAATCACCTTCAACAACTTACTTGTCCCCAATGTCAGACTCTCAGATCTGTATTTCCAGGCTGCTGCTTACAGCCTTTCTTAATTTAAAAAGCTATGGAAATTACTTTGGAACAATTGAGAGATGGGAAGGTTACCTTATGAGGAAAGGTTGGAGAGGTTGGACCTGTATCCATTGGCTTTTAGAAGAATGAGATAATATTATTGAAATACATAAATTCCTGTGGGAACACGATAGGCTGGATGCTAATGAGATTTCAGTTTGGCATAAAATTCATTTGGGGCCTTTAGGAGAGACTAGAACCTGGGGAGACAGTTTAAAAATATGAGCTCCACAGTTTAAGATAAAGATTAGGAGAATTTATTTTTGAAGATTGAGAGTCTTTGTGGAGGCCTGTTGAATATTTTCAACAGTTAAGCTTTTCAATAACAAGGGATTTGAAGGTTTTGGGGACAGGTTGGAATATGGATTTGAGGTTGCAGTAAGATCAGCCATGATCATATTAAATGGTGGAGCAGGCCTTTTTCTATGAGCTTTAAAGCAGGCTGCAAGTTAGCTATTTTGTTCAAGACCCAATGTTAACTAAGGCAGCACTAAGTGGCTGACATTCAAGGAAAGGAAAATAAAGAATGCAGGTTGCTCACATTATTTTTCTGATATATCCTAACTTGTTGGGCCAAATGGCTGTTTCCACACTGTAGGAATTCTTCTTTTTAAAAAAAGGCTATTTTTCAGTAGAATATTTCATCAGTGGAAATTATTCTTCATTTCAATATACAATAATTTAATGACAGAATTTGGTATGTTTAAGAATTTTTGCTTTTAGTAGCATGAATAATTGATGAACACCATTAAAATTAGGTCTGCAGGTCAAACTACAGATGGAGCATTATGCCAATGTTTCCGTTCCAAGTCACTTTTCATTCAGTCGAATTCGGGTGTTGTTGAAAACTGAAGTGAGACATGTAGCCTGTTGAGCTTATTCTGCAGTTGTTCGATCAAAGCTGACCTGTTTCAGCGTTCCCCCACAAAAACCGTTGCTGAACTAAAATCTGTCAATCCCAAACTTGAAAATTTAAACTGAAATAAAATCCAGGTGCACATGACAGATTTCTACTACCTCTTCATTAGGGATTCTATGATTCTATTCTATAACTCTGAAATAGCCCAAATCCAGGTTTTATGGTTATGCTTTCCTGTTCAGAATTACTCTGCATGCAGAAGTAGTTTCTATACCTCCTCCATTGAATTCATTTATCAATTCTTATCATCCCTCAGACTTCTGAATTCAAAAGGATGCAAGCAAAGCTTGTGATATTTTATAATTTAACCTCTTTAATCCTAGGTATATTTGGTAAACCTACACTTTATCCCTTTCAAGAAGTGTATTTTTTGAGATTCCGAAAGGGTAACGTTGTACAATACTCTGCCAACGTTTACAGAGCAGATCGTCAGTTACATCTGTGGTTCATATGGCTAATGGACCAAATGTCAGCCTCATTCTGTATTCTATCAACGTTGACCATTTTTATGTGGTGGTGAAGATATTTTTTTTTTCTGTTTGAAAGTTGTTCTGTGTTCAAGTAGGTTTGAAGTTGGTATAGTAATTCGTTTAACTTTATCAGGGTGGCTTTATTTCAGCTCTGTTGATGCTTATTTAGCTGTTTTGCTTTTTCTTTCCACAGAGAGAGTCTGTGTTCCAGAGAGTTGGACTGTGTGACAGAAGAGACCAGAGCTTGGAGAAATGCTAGGATTTTTTGTGTGTCCTACTTTCAGTCTGAAAGTTTTTAAATCCCTCGTCAAACTCATTCTGTTCAGAACAAGTTTGTTCCAGTTTGATGTAGCCTTTATCCAGCAGGTTATCAGGGGATGGTATGACATTTTTTTAAAATCCTTTGTCATATTTTGTCCTGCTCTTCATTCTATTGAGGGTTTAACCAAACTCTCGCTTTGTTATATCCAGAGGTTTTTGGTTGACCGTTGACCCATGCTGTCTCTGGACCTGGCTGACATCACACTGCTTTTGACCTGACTTGTTTTCCAACAGTTTCCTACACATGCCGGCGCTGTTTTGGTTCTTGCCATCAATATCAAATGTACAAACGGTTCTCGCTAACCAACAATTATCAGGTATATCTGATGTTCAGATGAGTTCATAAATAAAGAAGAAAACATTTTTTTCAAAGTGTGATGTGTGCTTTTTTTTTTCATTTTTAGATTTATAAATTAGTTTTGGGGGGAAAAAAACAAAACTCTCAAACTGTAGATTGGCTATTGGAACTCAGGATGCAGAAGAACCTAATTTTGACTTTGTTTGAATACTTTAAGTAAAATATTATTGAGCCATCCATAGTGTACATATTTTCTGCTTTTGTGTTTCTTCTGGGGCAAGGGATAGTAGGAAAGCCTTGGAGCTGGATATTCCCCAGGTGAAGCAGACTCAGGACCCCTCTAATGATCTCATTGGGAACTGACACCAGGATTTCTGCCCACTCGCAGTACTCCTGTCCTTTCAAGCTCTTGTCGGGGTGTACAGTCCTAACTCCCCTGTCCTTCAACTTTCATGAAGTTGGACTCTTATCTGTAAGTAACTGTGGTTCATGACCTTTAAGAGGAGATCTGCAAGGGAACCCCAGACTGAGTTGGCGACCAGAAAAAAAAGCCATTCAGCTTTCCCTCTTATTGATGTGTCAATCAATCATGTTAGTGCCAAATGCTTTAATCCATTTAAGACCTCTTAATCGTATGTAAACTGCCAAAGGCTGTGGAAATAAAAGTTCAAAGCAACAGAATATTAAATGGTAAAAGACGCAGCCATCAAACAAAGCTTTCTCTTCCCTCTGCAGCTGCATCAATATGTTGAAATCCAAGTGCATAAGCCATTTTCCGAGCTCAATCAGAGATTTGTAATGAGGCCGTCTGTTTAGCTTATGGTGATGCACTTACAAGATGGTTGCTTGACTGAGTTTCAAGAATGGATAGTTGAATCTCAGCCAGCATTGTTTATATGGCTACAAGATAGAGGGAAAGCTTGCTTGAATTGTGTATCTGTTACCTTATAACAGCTTGCTGTTTCTTTTGAAAGGCATTTCCACCACCACTGTTTGTTTACACAACATTGCGTTCTAAAATGGATAAAAGCTTTTTGACATTGATGCTTTAAATGACTGTGGGGCTGACTGACACATTTAAGAGGTTGTGAGATGAGCAGCATTTTTTTGTTTAGAATGTTCTTTTCAATTTTAATAGTTTCAGGATTATTTTGAAGACTTGTCAGTGGCTGGTTCATTCTGTACATCATGGATACTTGGAGAGTGAACTTGGTGGTGGGAGGGGGGGGCGGAGGTGCTGCTATGAGTGATGGGCGAATTTGGAAAGGGAAAAGAAATTGTGGGATGCTGAGAGTTGGTAGGCCTGGCATCATTACAACTGGATTGATGTTCCAGTAAATGGAGATAATGTTCCTACCAGTCCCACCAGCCTGCCTTTGGAGCTGAGGAGCCTGACCCATTGCCTCCCTAGGGTGAAAATATGGTGGGTGGTGCCACCTCTCTCTTAAATGAGACGGATCTGCCTGGTTGGGAAGTTTCCTGACTTACCTTTTCTGCCTCTTCCATGAAAATCCAGCCTCTTTTTTTCAAAATGCCATTTAATTTGTACTCTATATGCACATGAGGTGTTGTTTGGTAAGACGAAACTGCACAAATTAGTTTAGCATTTTGTTGAAGATTTACTTGAAAGGTTGTTGCAGTGGTCTGTTATGAAATTTCAACAACATCAAATAATGAAATTATAATTGAGAAGGTTATTTTTAGAGTAGGGGTGATCCCCAAGTTAATAATAAAATCTTTAAATATTATAGAGTTCTTGAGCATAGTAGTTGCTTGTCGATTGAGTGCACTAGTTGCTGATCCTTTTCAGAACTAGCTTTTTAAGAACCTGCACATTGCTCCTTTACAACTGGACCTTGCATTTGTAATTATTTATACTGTATAAATATAGTCAATTGCAATTACTTTCCTACATTGATAAATCGCTGCTGGATTGACTCAGAACATGGTGTTTTAAATGCAGTGTGAATGTAAATTTGGAATGCAATGGAATTATATTAAAGTATTAGTTGCTATTGTAGTGTGAGCAGCAATTAGTTTACAACTTAGCTACACCAGATGATTGAAGGTTGCACTGATGTGATCATCAAGCCTATAATTATTTTTCAGCTGTTAGTAGTTAAATATTAGAATAGAGCATGGTGATTGACTTTGCAGGATGATCGATTTTTACTGCTTTAATTCGGAATGGCTGTCTTTAACTGATGACAGTATCATGCTCACCTGACTTTTCAGAGTGCTCTTGAGTGACCATTATTTCAGACTTCCAAAAGATGAACCTCAGTCAGCAAAACCAGCAATAACTCTTAATGGGTAGTTCTTTATAATGTGTAGACAGATTGGTACATAAGGGAATGAAAAGGAAATTGCTTCCATCCTCTATAATAATGGCATTGTTAGGTCTACTATATTTTCATTTGCAGCATGTGTTCTGCTTGCTTGCTTTGGGCACCTTCCCTCAATATCCAGTAGAATGAGTTAGAAAAAACACCAGGTAAACCCGAATTAAACTTTGGCAGATCAATTGGTGAATGTTCAGCTCAGTATCCAATTTAAACCTTACATGAAAAATGGGAATTGTTTAAAATGAGAATGTTAGCAGAGATGAAAGATTAAAATCATAGATATTATTTTGAGCCCAAAGGGAGAGTTGTTTTAAATGGGAAAGTTATTTTACCCAGTTAATTTTGTACTCCAATACTTTGCCAAAAATCTTATTCAGTAGATTAATCAACATGCAATGTTACTTCAATAATCAAGACGAAACTCACTGTTGAAAGAATATTGTCCTGTTGTTGAAATTGCTTTAATGAGTAGTTGCTAACAATGATTGCAATAACTAATAAGTTGGGACAGTACTAGCCCTGTAGTAGGTTACCTTTTTAATTTTAGGGGGTGGGATGGGTGGGTGACGTGGAGCCGAACTGAAGTTTTATTTCATTAGATTGATCCTATGTAGAATGTATGGATGTTGTGCATGGATCTCCTCCATTACCTGCACTTGTGTTTTTATAATATACATTTTATATATATTCATGTCTTTGTCCATATGAAATATTGGATATTGTTTGCATACTTCCACAATGTAAAAACAAACTAAATCTTTGATCTGGTGAATTTTAAGAGTTTTTAATTAAATGCTATAAATGTTTTATGGCTTGTACAGTGTTTGTTCATAGTGTCGGGGGTTTTACTCCACTCACCATGGGACAGTGATATTTTTAAGCTTTATGCTGGAAATGCTCATATCCAGGATTATACATTCAATTAAACATGTCATTAGATTAGATTAGATTACTTAGTGTGGAAACAGGCCCTTCGGCCCAACAAGTCCACACCGCCCCGCCGAAGCGCATCCCACCCATACCCCTGTATTTACCCCTTACCTAACACTACGGGCAATTTAGCATGGCCAATTTACCTGACCTGCACATCTTTGGACTGTGGGAGGAAACCGGAGCACCCGGAGGAAACCCACGCAGACACGGGGAGAACGTGCAAACTCCACACAGTCAGTCGCCTGAGGCGGGAATTGAACCAGAGTCTCTGCCGCTGTGAGGCAGCAGTGCTAATCACTGTGCCACCGTCATCTGTAAGATCATTCTTTTATTCAATCAGCTTTGATGTGTAAATCGGAATCACTACTAAATTTCTACTGGTGGCCTTCACTGTCATTCTGAGTTACACTTTTTTTAAACTGTCGTGACCAGAAAGGAATTTCCTTGCACTCTCCCACACTACCATATGTTCTGATATGTTTAAATACATAGTTCCTGGTCCATTAATGGCTATATTTTCATATGTCCTTGCTACCATCACATGATTTATTACAAACAAATTTTGGAATCCTCCCCTGGTATTATTGGAAGAAATTAGAGCCTGGTACTCTTAAGTAGCCCTCAGCTCAGCATGAGAATCCGGTGTGTTTGCTACATAAATGGCCATAGTCAACATTCATTCACATGACCAGTTAGCATGTGTGAGAGGCTTGCATGTTGGGTGTATAAACTCCCCTCATCCCAAAAATGCTTTTTGGATTAGTTTGAACAAATGGAATCTACGTAAATATTTAATTCCCTCTTTATTGACAAATGTGTTAGAACTGTGTTTCTAATCATTCTCTCATTGTAACCCACTTTGGTTCTAAATTGCTAAGACTTGTTGGGGATGTGAATGAGATTGTAGAGAAATGATACCTTTTTTGATGGGGAGGGGGTGGTGGTGTGCAGAAACAGGAAATTGCATTTGTAATGGGAAGATGCCGTCTGAATTGGGGTGGGGGGGGGGGGGGGGGGGAGAGAGGGAGAGGCTGTTTAAATCTTAGTCTTTAAGCTAAGAGTGCTTACTTTGGTATTGTTAGGATAGTGTTTAATACTTTCCTTAGGACAGGATTTAGCCTACAAGTGTGGACTATTAGGTCCCATTTTCTTTCCCAAAAATGCATAATTTCTCAGCTGTTGGTACTTGGTCAGAGCTCCACAGTGGTATTGTTGCATCAGATCTTTGCTGCCAACCCCACTGGGGCCCATGAATCACAGTTTGGCAAGCCTGGTGTTAGGGCTAAGCTGTCAGCTCAGGGATTTAAGTTTCTGAGGTAATGCCATTGACCTGTTGTTTTCACCTGAAGTGGGAAGTGATGCTACAAGAAGATACCAGGCCTGTAAGTGATGATCCCATCTTCCTGTTGTAGAATGGGAAGTAGAAATTTGTTTTCCATGACATTCCTCAAAATGTTAATTAGACATACGTGGCATGGTACTTATCAAATATACAACCAAACCATGATACATTCTTGCATTACATGACCCTTCATAACTTCATGAACTTCTCTCTGTCCTCATACAAACTTGTAACACAACAATGCTTACTATTAGCTTATATGTCTTTTGTAAGCTAGACTGTAGCATGTTCCACAAGCTTCAGAAGAAAAAAGTACATTTAGCTCTTGTCTTATAAATTGTTTTTGTTGGAATTATGTTAAATGTTTGCTTCTTTAAATTTAAGGAACTAAAAATGTAATTTCCTATCTCAAACATTCTGTCCTTTTGTATTTTCCTTTTTTTTTTCCTCAACTTCTCCATACTTTTTTTTTGAAGAGGTAATGTCAGGCTCGGCAGCAAATTTAAAATGTTTCTCCTTTTATAAGGAATATAGTAATTATTTTATAGTTTGGATGATGTACTAATGACGTGGATTTGGACTGTGCATCAAGGAGTTTAATTAACTTATCAATATTTCTGAAGCAATGATTTATTTTTAAATAAGTATGAGGGAAACCATGTGAATTTGCATTGGGAGACTTTGACTGCAGATTGTAAGCATTGAGGAGCATTAGTTTGCTTCTGTTCAGAAAGATCTGGATTTTCTTTAACTCGTGGTGGGTGGAGGAAGCACGCACAACTTTGACAGCTCTTGTTAGTTCAGATATCCTGGTTGAAGTTAGATGTTTGAAACAGTTTTTCCAAGAGAAAGGAGTTAGTTTAAAAATGTTGAGAAATGGGTTATCTCAGTGTTAGTATTTTAGTTTGGAAGTTCCAGACTAGGAGTGTTTGGTCAGAATGACACATTCATGGTTCTAAGTTGAGAAAGTTTAAGCTTGGTTGTGTGACTGATCATGAAAGAGACTATAAATCTCTCAAGATCAGGAATTTAAATAAACAGTTAAGTTAAACCTATAGATGTGATACAGAAATTAACTTTCTGGGCTTGAGCTCTGTAAAATAATGGTGGTGGGATAGATTGGATTGGAATTTTCCTATGTTTTAAAATCTTACAAATTTATGTTCTATGATTTATTTGGTTTTTACCTTTTGTGTAATAGACTTCTGTTTTATTATTAAAGCCAAATTTACAGCATTGATGTGCTTGTTTAAATGAAAGATTATCTTGTTAAATATTTGTTAAAATTATCAAGCCAGGCATTTTACTTTTCCAGTAATAACATTAGATATGTTGGGCTAATCCAGGATTTGAATTCATTGGGTATGAGAGATCTGTGTGTTAAAGTAATGGGTACATGTTGAATCTGGACATAACAATGTTGCGCTGAAGTTTATTGCATAGAATTTGAAGATGGCTTTGAATGTTGCATTGTGGTTAATCTCTTTCTATACTGGTCATAGATGGCCTGTAGTATGTAGGATACCTTTTGTGTTTATTTGAATAACGTCAGAGACAAAGTAATTCTTATTTTAGCCCAACATAACTATCCGACTGTGCCTGGGCTTGTCTCGCCCCTTTCTGATATATATATACTGTAAACCATCCACTTTTATACTCAATGATCAAGTACACATACGCTGTTTCTATTTCATTCATGTTAATAGATAGAAAGCATCCATTCTAGCTCCTCATCTAATCCTGTTTACAGGCATTTGTTTTTATTCTGTTCTGCTCCTCAACACATTATAAAGTTCCTTTCTAGTCATTTCTGCTGATGGACAATTGGCATGTTCAAGGTTCAGACTGCTAAAGTGGCCTTGTGACATTGGCTCATGTGATGTTGTCTTTCTCTTGTTTTAGCCTCTCTTTACAAACTGTTTAAATTCCAGTACAGTTTACCTCTTTAGCTCTTGGCTAATTTCCGTGATACTGTCCTTTCTTCTTTACTCACTAACATCAATTAATACTGATCAAGTGTAAGTTTTGGGGTTATGAAGAGTCAAACCATCAACTAGTGGACCCTCAGTTTAGGGCCTTGGTCTATTACCCTATTCTAATGCACACGTTCGATTATTAAACTTCTTGATTATATATCGCTGATAACCTACTGAAGCTCTTAGAGCTGTTGTTACTTAAGATTTGGACAGCTGCCAAACATAAAGCAAAGATTCTCAACCAAGGGGTTTGACTGATGACATATATACTAGGCACGTTCTCAAACTTATGCATCTGTTTTTTCCCCAAATCGGTCTATCTGTTTTCACAGTGAAGCTATCCTCTAGGGATGTTGGTTCACCCTTGGCTGGTTAAGAAATGTACAATTACAGCAACAAATTAGGCATGGACTTAAAAGACTTTCCTATGTTCCATTCACCTGTGTTCATCTTGTCGATGTTTCTTAAGTATTTCCCCTCTCAGTCTTTAATTATTTGAGTTAGTTCCTCTATGGATTATGTCAGTACATTGATCAGTGAAACTGATTTCTTTCTCTTCAAGCCATAATGAATGCTTTGTCAAGATATGTATCTGAGACTTGTTCTTCAGTGCATTATCGTTCTGCTTCCTTAGTGACATAGAATCATAGAGATGTACAACACAGAAACAGATCCTTTGGTCCAACTTGTCCATACTGACCAGACATCCTAAACTAATCTAGTCCCATTTGCCAGCACTTGGCCAATATCTCTCTCAATGCTTTCTATTCATATACACATCCAAATATCTTTTAAATGTTGTAACTGTACCAGCCTCCAGCACTTCCTCTGGCAGTTTATTCCATACACGCACTACCCTTTGTGTAGAAAAAGTTGTCTCTTTCATCCCTTTTAAATCTTTCCCTTCTCACCCTGAATCTATGTCCACTAGTTCTGGACATCCTCACCCCAGGGAAAAGAACATGTCTATTTACCGTATCCATGCCCCTCGTGATTTTATAAAATTCTATAAGGTCACCCCTCAGCCTCTGACACTCCAAAGAAAACAGCCCCTGCCAATTCAGCATCTCCCTGTAGCTCAAGCCCTTTACCCCTGGTAATATCCTTGTAAATCTTTTCTGAACTTTTTCATGTTTTACAACATTCTTCCTTTTAGGAGGGAGACCAGAATTGCACACACTATTCTAAAAGTGGCCTAACCAATGTCCTGTACAGCTGCAACATGACCTCCCAACTCCTATACTCAATGCTCTGAAGTAATTAATCATCATTTATATATTCTTATACCAGTATCCCAAGACCATGCCACTTCGCATCTTCCCAGAAACATGTTTTTACTATTGAGTGGTCTGCTGTGATCTGCTCGACTTCAACAGATCTGCTCGACTTCAACAGATCTTCTATCTCCTCTCCGAGAGCAGCATATTAACTCTGCAACACATCAATATACTCGCCCATTTGCAGGGTCATTAAGGAGAGAAACCGGTTAATTTACATTTATTCAAGCAACCTCAGGAACACTGAGCAATGGGGGTGCATAGTGTTTGTTAGCATCATGTTTTACTTTGAAGAAAAATATAAAGTGACTCATGAAGACCATTGCTGAATTATAAATAGATTTTGGGAATAGGCCAGGAAAATGGTTTTGATTCTCCTGATGTTAAAGTGAGGACCGTGTTGCTGATAAACCAACATTGTTACAGACTAAATCTGACTAAATAAAGCTGTCTCATTCTGCCAGACTATGTCACTTCTGGTCTTGAGCTCTCCTTTCAGTATTTTTTTGATACTCGATGGGACTATCCTCAAGGCGGGTTTACTGCTGTAACTGTGGCTGGTAAATAAGATACACTCTCACCCTTTTGCAGGGTCAGCCTGAGGATCTGATATCATTAAATGTCCAAGTTGTAGTTGATCTATTTCTATGTAGCCTACAGGAGGATTCAGGTATGCAGGGTAACTTATTGATTCAAACAACCCCGGAGTGCATCTGTCTTAAGCTGGCTAAACAGGTGTGTAAACAAACCTAAATCTACCATCCTAGCTCTTTCTCTTATCCTGTCTACAGGAATCTTTATACTCTGTGGTGTGCTTTGCAATGTTGGAATGTGCAAGGTTCATAACTGCTAAAATGAGCCTTGGAATACTAGTTTATGAGCTGTTCTCTTGTTCCTGTTGTAACCCCTTTTCCATTGTAGTTGCTAAGTACTTTCTGGAAATGAATGAGGTAACAGTGGAACTTGAAATATTTGTTTAAAGTTAATCCAAGAAGTTTAGCAGAAGTTCAAAGGTAGATGAGAAGAAGGATCTCGTAACAATAAGATGCTTTGAGTGATTATCCAACATTTAAAACTGGAAGAAAGGGAATGTGAAATTGGGATGACAGCTAGCTTTTGTTAACATTTACATTAGAAATGCAAATACCAGAGTTTATAAGAAAACAGGGTAAGAGAAATTGAGAGAGAAAAGCAGAGAAATGGAAAGGGATATTGCATTAAGAAAACTTGAAATGGAGGAACTAGAATTTGAAATTCTAAAATTGACCCTCCAACAATTGGGTGTTTTGAAGCATTTGTTTTTTTTTTAAATGAGAAACGTGATTCTATAAAGTCATTTACATAGACTATTTCAGAATCATAAAGCAATTTGTGGGAGTAGGCCAGGTAACATGGTTTTGGCTCTTCATGATGTTTAATAGGAGGGATGTTACCTTAAGACAACATCTTCACAGACTCAATCCAGAAAGATTCGCCCAGGTGAGGAAAGTGATTAAGTTTAAGAGGGACTGAGTTTAGAAGCTGGAACTAACCATTTTGATGGTGCAAAACTGGACTGGTGTCACAGATTGTGTATTATTACAAAATCAACACGGCCTTGTATTCTTTGCCAAGATTTAGAATTACTGCATTGAATGCATTGGATATGTATGATTTGTAACAAACAAACAACTTGTTAAAAGAAATTTTGACCTTTGTAACACCAAATGGACTTTATCAATGCAATGAATTAAAAACGTACCAACATGTTGCAACAATTAATCGGTAAAGTCATTGAAGGACCATGTAACTGTGTTTACATCAACAAATTGGTTGTTTTTAGCCAAATCTGGGAAGAATGTTTACACTACTTGACTGGTGGTTTGACTACAGAATGTCAGTTTGGTTATAAACCCATTAAAGATTGTATTTGCCAAAGCAAGAAATGACTTATTTGGGCTCTACTGAGGGGGCACAGCCAAATAGCACCTAGGGAAATTTAAATTTCTAGCATGATACCCCAGTGAGTCATGATGATCTTACCTGTCCATCTTCTTTCCCAGCTATCTGCCACACCCTCTACTCTGACCTATCACCATCACCTCTCACCTTCATTTACCTATTGCCTTCCTAGCTACCTTCCATCCCCCTCCCCCATCCCATTTATCTCTCAGCCCCCTTGGATGCCCCACACTCCTGATGAAGAGTTTATGCTCAAAACATCTACTCTCCTGCTCCTCGAATGCTGCCTAACCTGCTATACTTTTCCAGCGCCAAACTTTTTGACATGAAAACAGACTCCTGCAGCTAGAAAAATGTGTGGTGCTGGAAAAACACAGCAGGTCAGGCAGCATCCAAGGAACAGGAGAATCGGTGTTTTGAGCATAAGCCGTTCAGCAGGAGAATTCCTAGCAGAGTACCCCATTGCAGAGTAAGACCAGGGCAAGATTTTCACACTTTGGAAGACTCTGCAAGCCTCTCAAAATGCATGCAGGATCTGAATACAGAAATCCTGTCCCTTTTCTGACATATCCAATTGGTGATATCTGGGGAGAGTGAGAATACTTCACAGCAGCCAAACCTAAATTAAACAGGGCCATTTGAAATCTTTGCTGACTTTAAACAGAAACCACTTTGGTGAAGAACCACTTAACCTATAGAGAGAGAGTTGAGCATTGATCGAGTAAATGATAATGGTCTTTGGTGCCATGAACTGAGGTATAAAGAGTGTAACAGCTTCCGAGTTGAAGCCCCAGTTAACTGTGGCAGACCTTGTAAGTAGCCACCTCAATACTCATGGCCACCTGAGCACTACTTCCCAGGTGACCTTACTTGTCCCCCACCTCCAAACCGCATACGCGTGCATGCACATGCATTGATGCAGATCAAATAATTCTGGAAATTCCCTGACTCTCTCAATCAGTCATAGAAATCTAAGCACTAGGGTAAATATACAGTATTGTGTACAGTTTGGTCTTCCTCTTTATCTGAGGAAGGGTGTTTTAGCCAAGGAGGGAGTGTAACAAAGGCTTACTAGACTCAATCTTGGGATGGCAGAACTGACATTTGAACAGGAACTGGATTGGTTATGACTATGCTCACTGACATACCAACGCTTAAACACTTCTACAAACAGTTTTCTTCCCTGCTGTTGTTAGACTTCTGAATGGACCTCTCATTTCAAATCTAATGTTGGTCTTGCTTTCTATGCACCTTTGCAGCTATACCTGTATGTTCCTGGCTATGTTTGGTCATCCTATAGTCTTTGTGCATTACAGGCAGATAATACCATAAACCAAAGCTTTTCACTGTACTGGGTAAAATGTTACAAAAAATCAAATCAAATCAAATGGATGAATGAGGGGGAATCTCAATGAAACCTATAAAATTTTAAGAGTATGCAGGATAAATGTAGGAAGCATGTTCCCGATGACCAAGGAATCAGAACCAAGAGTCACAGTCGAAGCAGACCGGTAGGCCATTTAGGACTGGTTTAAGGATAAATTTCACTGAGAAAGTGGTGAACCTGTGGACTTCTCCACCACAGAAAGCAATGAAGCTAAAACATTGAATGTTTTCATAGAGTCAGAGATGTACAGCACGGAAACAGACCCTTCGGTCCAGGCCGACCAGATATCCCAACCCAATCTAGTCCCACCTGCCAGCACCTGGTTCATATCACTCCAAACCCTTCCTATTCATATACCCATCCAAATGCCTCTTAAATGTTGCAAATATATCAGTCTCCACCACTTCCTCTGGCAGCTCATTCCAAACACACACCACCCTCTCTGTGAAAAAGTTGCCCCTTAGGTCTCTCTAATATCTTTTCCCTCTCACCCTAAACCTATGTCTTCTAGTTCTAGACTTCCCCACCCCAGGCAAAAGACTTTGTTTATTTATCCAATCCATTTTGTAAACCTCTATAAGGTATAAGCCTCTGATGCTGCAGGGTAAACAACCCCAGCCTGTTCAGCCTCTCCCTATAGCTTAAATCCTCCAACACTGGCAACATCCTTGTAAATCTTTCCTGAACCCTTTCAAGTTTCACAACATCTTTCCGATAGGAAGGCGACCAGAATTGCATGCAATGTTCCAACAGTGGCCTAACCAATGTCCTGTACAGCTGCAATATGACCTCCCCACTCCTGTACTCAATATTGGCCAATAAAGAAAAGCATACCAAATGCCACCTTCATTATCCTATCTACCTGCGACTCCACTTTCAAGGAGCTATGAACCTGCACTCCAAGGTCTCTTTGTTCAGTAACACTCCCTAGGGGACCTTACCATTAAGTGTATAGGTCCTGCTAAGATTTGCTTTCCCAAAATGCAGCACCTCCCATTTGTGAATTAAACTCCATCTGCCACTTCTCAGCCCATTGGCTCATCTGATCAAGATCCTGTTGTAATCTGAGGTAACCTTCTTTGCTGTCCACCACACTGCCAATTTTGGTGTCATCTGGAAACTTGCTAACTACATCTCTTATGCTCACATCCAAATCATTTATATAAATGATGAAATGTAGAGGACCCAGCACCGATCCTTGTGGCACTGCACTGGTCACAGGCCTCCAGTTTGAAAAACAACCCTCCGCCACCACCCTCTGTATTCTACCTTTGAGCCAGTTCTGTATCCAAATGGCTAGTTCTCCCTGTATTCCGTGAGATCTAACCTTGTTAACCAAACTCCCATGGGGAACCTTGTCGAACACTTTACTGAAGTCCAGTTAGATCACATCTACCGCTCTGCCCTCATCAATCCTCTTTGTCTCTCAAGTTTATGAGACATGATTTCCCACGCTCAAAGCCATGTTGATTATCCCTAATCAGTCCTTGCCTTTCCAAATACATGTACATCCTGTCCCTCAGGGTTCCCTCCAACAACTTGCCCATCACTGACGTCAGGCTCACTGGTCTGTAGTTCCCTGGCTTGTCCTTACCACCCTTCTGAAACAGTGGCACCATGTTAGCCAACCTCCAGTCTTCCGGCACCTCACCTGTGATTATCAATGATACACATATCTCAGCAAAAGGCCCAGCAATCACTTCCCACAGAGTTCTAGGGTACACCTGATCAGGTCTTCGGGATTTATCCACTTTTATGCATTTCAAGCACTCCCTCCTCTGTAATATGGACATTTTTCAAGATGTCACCATCTATTTCCCTACATTCTATATCTTCCATGTCCTTTTCCAAATAAATATTGATGCGAAATACTTGTTTAGTATCTTCCCCCATATTCTGCAGCTCCACACCGAGGCTGCCTCGCTGATCTTTGAGGGGCCCTATTCCCTCCCTAGTTACTCTTTTGTCCTTAATATATTTGTAAAAACTCTTTAGGTTCTCCTTAATTCTATTTGCCAAAGCTATCTCATGTCCCTTTTTTGCCCTCCTGATTCCCCTCTTAAGTAAACTCCTACTGCCTTTATACTCTTCTAAGGATTCACTTGATCTATCCTGTCTATACCTGACATATGCTTCTTTCTTTTTCTTAACCAAACTCTAAATTTCTTTAGTCATCCAGCATTCCCTATACCTACCAGCCTTTTCTTACACCCTCAGAGGAATATACTTTTTCTGGATTCTCATTATCTCATTTCCGAAAGCTTACCCATTTTCTAGCTGTCCCTTTACCTGCGAACATTTGCCCCCAGTCAGCCTTTGAAAGTTGTTGTCTAATACTGTCAAAATTAGCCTTTCTTCCATAGGAATCCAAATATAATTCTTGGAGTTAAAGGGATCAAGGGGTATTGGGACAAAGTAGTAACAGGGGTCTAAGTTGGATGTTCAACCATGATTCTCTTGAATAGTGGAGCAGGCTGTTTCATTCATTGCAATGGGGCCCAGCAATGTCTAAGCTGTGACTGTGGCCTTGACCAGGCCTTTTTTAAAAAATGTTTGATGCCATAGAATGAATGCTAAACTTCAGGCTAGAGTCCGGTCCCCACATCTTCTACAAATCGAGCTCTGACCACCAGGATTTCCAACCATTCAGACAGCAAAGTGAGGTCTTCCCCCTAGTGGCTTGAGGCCATTATTTAAGTGAAACGGCCACTCTGGGAGTTTGGTAGGGTGAAGGGTCAAAGAATTTTCAGTCCAACAATATGCAAGAAGGTTTTAGCATATACCATGTGCCTATCTAAATGCAAGTTTAAAACAGAGATACTTGTGCCTGTAGTGCACCTTCTGGTTGGCCAAGTGGCAATGGCAAAAGTGAGGACTGCAGATGCTGGAAACCAGAGTTTAGATCAGAGTGGTGCTGAAAAAGCACAGCGGGTCAGGCAGCATCCGAGGTGCAGGAAAATCGACGTTTCCGGCAGATTCCTGCTGAAGGACTTTTGCCCGAAATGTTGATTTTCCTGCTCCTCAGATGCTGCCTGACCTGCTGTGCTTTTCCAACACCACTCTGATCTAAAGTGGTAATGGTACCTGCAATATACCCCAAGACTGCAATGAATGACTGGTCAGGCTGCTGGCTAGTGAGACTAGTGAGAAATTGATGTTGACTGTAATCCAACCTGAACAGCCTTTTTAAATAAATGGCTAAAATAAGATCTATTGAGAGTAAGTTGAGCGTTATACTGGTCTAGCCATTTGGTTTATAAAAGTTTAAAGTGTATTTGGTGGAGTGGAAACAACAAACTAAATACACGAATAGAATCTAGGTATTGATAGAAAAATGGCGCAATTAAAATAAGTCTGAATTGTCACATTTTTGACTAACTAAAATTTTTCAGATGTGAAATTTAGACAAATTTCAGCTTTCACAATACAAAGATATTAGAACTTAAAAGCTGAATCTTTAAAGATATTACCAGGAAACTATTTCCACTAGTTTAGGACTCTAGAACTAGGGGACATCGTTCACAATGAGGGCCAGACCAGCCAGTAGAACAGTCTACGCATAAGGGGTGGTAGGGTTTTGAAACTCTTCCAGAAGTGGCAGTGGATGCTAGATCAGTTATCAGTTAAATCGGCGATAGATTTTTTTTTGTCAGGCAAAGGTATAAAGGGACATGGGCCAAAGGCGGGTATACGGAATTCGGCCATAGATTTCATTGAATGCCAAAACAGGCTCGAAGATTATTCTTATTTATATAATACCTGTCTCCTGAATCAGAGACATTAACTGCTCTGTGACTCCAGTAGGTTTGTACGGAACACTGGCATGTTTTCATTAAATTGTCGGCTTATCGATTTGAAACATACGTTTTTTTGTTTTGTTTTTGTTTTAGTTTGCTTTTTTTCATGGTAAGGCAATCCCAATCAGAATTGTTAAAATGAGATGTTGAGTAATGTCAGCAATTGTGTGTGTCATTTACAGAAGTGAATCCGGGTGTTATTCCCGAACTGATCAGAAGATGTCGCCCTTGTATGGAATTTGAGTTCCTGAAAGACTAGATATAAACACGTGGAATGGAATAAAACTGGATGGATCACTGCGTAGGATTTAAACCACTATCCGAGAGCCCTGACCATTATAATTTCTCTCCTTTAAATGATCAAAGCGTTTTAAAAATTCATGCACAGTGAACTGAATTGTTATCTACTTGACTCCGCAGATGTAAACATGTAGTAAGGGAGGGAAATATTTTAGGAGAAAATCCATTTCTCCTTTAAATTGAACGGACGTAAAATGTATTCATATTATCCTTAAAATTTATAGGAGAGCGAGCAGAGAACAAGCGACGCTCGGCTACAACCGGGAAATATGCATGACATCAAAGTGTGACATTTTATTTACTTGTTTAATCCAAAAAATGCAAATGCCGTTTTGTTTCCGGAGATCCGGCTGTTGCACTGGATAAATTAAGTCTATGGTTATTGAGAATATTGCATCTCCAGTCTGTCAGGGAGGATGCGCAGAAAATCTGCAATTTCCCGTATTTGTAGTTTCACAACAAGCCGGTCTCCATATTCAACAAGAGAATGTTGACCGGGTGTGAGGTAGGACTAGTGGTTATTCATCACTTCCTATATACAATGCTGTTTGCCCGGGTCGCTTGGCTCAGTTGGTTGCTCGGCCTATTTGCAATGCAGCCTAACGGTAACAGCGTGGGGTCAATTCCCACACAATGGTGACCCTCAAGTTAAATTGTTATCTTTCTCGATTAACAGAGTAGCCCAATGGTCCTATGACAACTTTACCCTTTTATTATTCGATGAAGTTATGCAGCTGAACTGCGCAGGGGAGAGGAAACTAAATCATAAAGTTGGCTAGAATCTGGATTCAGTCTTCACTAACATTGAAAATACACACAGGTAACATACGTACTATAATCACAAGGACGAGAGAGGCTAAAGAAGCTGACACCTGCTTAAGGGCGCTTAAGGTAGACCACCAAATCTTCAGCAGCATTCACATCTCAGACACAAGTACTAAAGATATCCTTTACAGTAATAGAACTAACATCGAGACTTTAATAAACTGACAGGCAAACGTTTTTGAAAGCATCTTTTAAGTGGTTGTTCCTAATTGCTTAACTAAATGTCGCAATTATTTGAGCAGAATGCTCAATTCAGAAGCCACTTGATTGCACAAAGTGATTCAAATCCAACAATTTTTCTTTGTTCTTTCATGCATCATGACATGGACTGCACTTTTTCCCCATCCAAAATTGCTGGTAGTTAACTGGGGACATTTCAGAGGACAATTAATAGTAATTTATATATTACCTTTCATGACCTCCGACCCCGTTAAGAGGAAATGCAGCAGTCAATTTCAGAACAGCAAGATCCCAGAATCAGCAGTGCAAGGATGAGCAGTTAAGGTACTTTAGTGATACTGAGGCACAAATATTGGTCAGAACACTGGAGATTTCCCCTAAATCATGCTGTGAGGGTGTTTTTGCATTGATCCAAGAAACCAGACGGTCTTGGCTTGATGTCTCAATGAAAAAAAACTGCACTAGATTGGTGTGGGACAGCGATCAGCCCTGCTGCCTCACAATACCAGGAACTTGGATTCAAATCCACCCTCGAGTGACTGTCAGTGTTCAGTTTGCACACTCTCCCTGTGTCTGTGTGGATTTCCTCCCACAGTCCAAAGATGTGCAGGTTAGGTGGACTGGCTATGCTAAGTTGCCCATAGTGTGCAGGCAAGGTTCAGGATTGGCCATGTAGATTTTGTACAGAAGCTTCTGGAATGGGACTTAAACCTCAAGTCCTTCTTCATTCAGGCTCAGAAGCAAGTGGCTGACATAAGGAGAATTTAATAAATACCTCTATCACAATAAGGCAGTAATATAATTAAAACTTTTACTCACAATGAACCCCCTGAATAACACTAGAATGATTTATAATGATTTAAACCTGGTACATCACTGCCTTGAAATTACCTGGGTTTGGGTGAGAATTGTTTTTCACTTTATTGTAAACTGGTTTTAGTCAGTTTGTTTTATTCATGTTTATAAGGTCAGCAGCTGACAGCCCTGAGTACCACCATCATCATGTCACTGATGCCATTGGGACTTTTTAAGCAAAAATAGAAATGGGAATGATATCTGTGCTTTTTTTCAATAAACATCAAATTCTGTGGCCAGTATATATTAAGTAGTGGCTAATGACTAACTGGACGAATTACACGACAGTAAGGGATTTGAATGATGTGGCAAGCCACAAAGACAAACTTTACCATATAATCACAGTCTGAGTTCCAGGATTAGAAAATGAGTATTGTCGCTTGCCTGTTATAAACATGGTATACTGATATCAGAGCTTGAAACAGCATCTTCCAAGATCATGCCCAAATTTGCTGCACTTCATAAGCAAGTTCTTACATTTATACAGTACCTTTCATGACTGCGGAACTTCCACACTTCAATGTAGCCACTGCTTTAAGGAAACACAGCAGTGAATTTCACATGACAATCCCTCACAAACAGAAATGGAATAAGATCAGATAATTTCTTATTAACTGCTGTTGGTTGAGGGGTAAATATTGATCCGTACACTAAGAACTCCTCCGAACTTGTTCATGACAGTGCCATGAGATCTTTTATGCTTGTCAGAGAGAGGATAGGGACCTGGTACAACACACCATCCAAAGACAGTACCTTCAGGAATACTCATTCAGCACAACACAGCAATAAAATGTCAGGTTAGACAGTTTTTCTTAAAATGCCAATTTGTTTTTCTGTTTACAAATCAAGTCAATGCTGAATTTTCATCTCAGTTTGTGCAGTGCACAATACATTAATTTAAATGACAATTTTAAAAAGGTGTCACAAATTATGCCATAATCTGTGGACTATAGCCTGTCTCACATGAGGCTTCCCAAAGTCAACAGTTTCATGAACATGTTTGTGAAGATAACTGGAGAAAATCATTTCTTGATCTTACCACAAATATTCCTTAATATTTTTTACTTTTTAATCCACCTCTAAAATGTTGACAGTCTGACTGAGCTTTCCTTTGCCATTAATGTTAGATTCTTGGTTAGCTCAACAGCCATATCTGACGGCAAGCATTGTACCACTGAAGTATTTATAAATTAGACAAAAATGGAAATCAAGCTGCCCCCACATCCAAGTTTAGCAGAATATACTGATTTTGAAACAAATATATCTGACCAAGGACTAGTTCACCTTCTGTGCAATGACTCCTAGAGAAAAATGAAAATCTATTTTCCTTTATCTCTTTCGCTCCCACTCTCTCTGATTCTTTTTGTGTCTGGTGAATCTTGCTGCCCCTCTCTGTACAGTTGTTATAAAATTTCTCTTGATGTCACCTCTTTGTTTGTCCTCAATCATTTGGTTGCTGTTTTACCTCAATGTTGTGTACACTTTTCTTCTTCAGGAAGTTTCTATTTAAGTCGACTCAAAATGCTTACATGTTTATCTGCTGAAATAGACACATGCATCTGTACAGCATGTTTCTAAACCTCGGAATGTACCTTAAATAAAACAAGGAAATGAGGGTACTAGAAATCAGAAACAAAAACTGAAGTGCTGGAGAAACTCAGCAGGTCTGGCAGCATTTGTACAAAAATAAACAGAGTCAACACTTTGTTAGACCTGCTAAGTTTCTCCAGCATGTTCTGTTTTTGAACCAAGGTCTAGTTCATCATCTGTGTAATGACTCCCAGAGAAAAACGAAAATCTCTTTTTCCTTTATCTCTTTCTCAACAGGTCTGGCAGCACCTGTAGAGAAATAAACAGAGTTAACACTTTGTTAGACCTGCTGAGTTCCTCCAGCACGTTCTGTTTTTGAAACAAAGCATATCATAGGCATTGGAAGCATTAGTTTGAAATATGGTCACTGTTGTGTACTGAATTTCTTAGTTGGCTTCATACTCAGAAATATTCAAACAGAGGGATAGAGCAGACGGTAATAAATAATGATGCAGGCCTGATGGAGATAGTAAGATGGAAGATGCGATAGTACTTATGGCAGAAGTGAATACAGTGGTGGGTGGGTTAAACTTTTGGCCAAGGACCAGTGAAGTCAGAAATGAACATGAGCTGGAAATTGATGTGGCTTCAGATGGCCTACTGATACCATTTCAATTCAATGATAACCCTAATATTAGTAAATTTGACCCTGCAACTTAATAACATCTTGTGAATCACTATATCTTAATTGCTACTATTCTCCACAGATGCTCAAAGCCATTTTTATTGCAATTCCTTTCAACTCTTCCAGAACAGATTTGAAGAAAATGTTAGGACCTGGACGGGTCAGATAACACAAATTCTCTGTGCAACAAATGAAAATAATGTTTATTGTAAATGACCAATGGCATAACTCTTTCTTCTAATTTCTGTCAAATATCCTGCACTATCAACATTGAGAAATGTGAACCAGTCCAGAATTCACAGAAAACAATAGCTAGAAAAGGATTTTGAAAGGATCATACTTGCACCTTTATACCAGGAGTTGGTTAACATCAATATTGATTTGCAAATAAGTGATGCCCACAACATGGGTTCAATTCTTGTACCAGATGCAGTTACCACAAAAGAATGTCCTTCTGGACTCCCCCCACCCCCCGACTGACTGTCAGATTAAACCACCATGAGCTGTGTCTCAAATGAGAGTGCAGCCCTAAGATCTGCAAAAACTAGGTTGTAAAAAAAACCAAAGAACTGAGGATGCTGGAAATCAGAAACAAAAACAGAAATTACTTTAAAAACTCAGCAGGCCTGGCAGCATTTGTGGACAGAAAGCACATTTAGTGTTTAGGGTCCAGTGATCCTTCCTCAGAACTGTGGTGAATTTTACCTTCACCTTTCCCAATGTCAGGATGTTACAAAATATTGCGTACATTTGAACGTGTAAAAAAACCCAGCATGCTTGAGAAACCGAGAAGGTCTGTAACACCTGGGGGCAGCGAAACGGAGTTAAGGTTTCGGGTCCAGTATGACTTCTTCAGAACTTACAGGAAATACAAGTCAATTCGCACACAGTAAGCATTGAAGTTTAAACATTTTTTTAAGGTTTGAAATGAGGGGCAAATATTGTTTATGACACCTTCTTTGGAACAGCATTCGGGATAATTTTACACGCAGTCACTGCTCCTGTGGCAGTTAAAGGGTTAAGTGAAATTATAATAAGCCTCCCCAGTTTGGAAAGCGTTGTGTGTTATGACTGGTGCTCCTGGAAGGAGGCGGGGTGTGTCAGAACGCAAGAAAAAACAGTTTCAGCGAGGAAGGCGTAGATGCAGCAAGAGAGATAGAGAGAGGGGAGAAAAACGCCGGTATCCGGTGGAACCGTGAGGCGGTGGGAGTCCTGAAGCCCCTCTCTTTGTGCTCTGAGCCTGACTGAGAGCGAGAGGCTGGCCCCAACTCCCGCAACATGCAGTCTGGAAAACAGCCGCCCGTGTAGAGGGAGAGCGATTGGGGAAACGCTCTCCCAGGACCGGGGCATCCAGACCCTCCCTGGACCAGCAGCAGGAGGAGGAGGACTGGTTCCTATAAACCAGGGGCAAGGGAGAGAGGAGACGGGGCTGGGGGCTTGTACTGAGTCCGCACAGTTCCCAGAAGAAGGAGAAAGGTCCAACTTCGTCGCCTTTTGGACAAACCGGTGAATCTGCCATTTTACTGCAGTGTGTGTGTGTGTGTGAGACACATCGCCATTAATCTCGGTGCTGCAGATTTCCAAAAAGAAAATCAGTGGGAGTGGACACAAATTCGTTGTAAAAACCTGGGCTTTCCAAACGCTGCAGATGATTTGGATTAATCCCCGATTTTTAAAAGAAAAATTGGTCGCACTGGGAAAATAACCAAGAGATTGCACATCTGCAAGGCGGCTCCCCGACGCAGTGAGACCTCAGCAGCATCTGCAGTATCCCCCAGCACCAGAGGCTGAGCAGTGATAGCTCCAGATAGATCCCAGCCCCAGAGGCTGAGCAGTGAAAGCTCCAGATAGCCCCCAGTCCCAGAGGCTGAGCAGTGAAACCCCCTTCCCCGAGCCCACCCCCCCAGGGCAGCCGTGAGTACCAGCACAATGGGTACCGTGCTGTCTCTGTCCCCTAGCTACAGGAAGGCGGCTCTGTTTGAGGATGGCTCGGCCACAGTGGGCCAGTACACGGCCGTGCAGAACAGCAAGAACTGCAAGGAGAAGAACCTCAAGCGGCAGTCCCTCATCTCGGTGCTGCCCTGGAAGCGCATAGTGGCCGCCTCGGCCAAGAAGAAGAGCTCCAAGAAGGTCAACCCCAACAGCTACCAGAGCAACGTGACCCACCTCAACAACGAGAACCTGAAGAAGTCTCTGTCCTGCGCCAACCTGTCCACCTTCGCCCAGCCGCCGCCAGCCCAGCGCCTCAACCAGGGCTCGAAGGTAGCCTCCACCCCCAAGAAGAGCCCCAGACTCGGCTCTGCGACGTCTCCCAAGAGGGTGATAGTACAGGCGTCCACCAGCGAGCTGCTCAAGTGCCTGGGCGAGTTCCTGTGCCGCCGCTGTTACCGCCTGAAGCACCTGTCTCCCAGCGAGCCGGTGCTCTGGCTCAGGAGTGTGGACCGCTCGCTGCTCCTGCAGGGTTGGCAGGACCAAGGGTTCGTGGCTCCGGCCAACGTGGTCTTTGTTTACATGCTGTGCCGAGACGTGATCTCCCCGGAGCTCGCCAGCGAGCACGAACTGCAGGCCAGCCTCCTGACCTGCCTCTACCTGTCCTACTCCTACATGGGCAACGAGATCTCCTACCCGCTCAAGCCCTTCCTGGTGGAGAGCTGCAAGGAGGCTTTCTGGGACCGCTGCCTCAGCATCATCGACGCCATGAGCGCGAAGATGCTGCAAATCAACGCGGATCCCCACTTCTTCACCCAGGTCTTCGCCGACCTCAAAAACGAGTGCAACCAGGACGACAGTGGACGGATGCTCATAGGCTTGGACCGGTGACTGAGGTTCCTCCCCCCCCCCCCTTCTTTCCTTCCCCCCCCCCCCGGCTGCATCACTGTCTCTGAGACACAGACACATAAAATCTCGAGAATCGATTAGAACCTAACCGATACCTCGACTGACTTGAGTGTGCATCATTTTCCTTTACTCTGTATGTATGTGCGTGTGTGTGTGTGTGTCAGGGGGGTTCTAGTCCGAAAGGGATTTATTTCCATGCTGCTAAAAAAAAGTGTTTTAGAACAAATTTAAAACCCGTCCTGGATAAACGGCACGTTTTTTAAAAAATCTTCTTTAAATTGCTACAGTGGTATTGTGCATGTAAAGTATCCCTGTGTCCCTGAGACTGATATTAGAACTGACTGTACAACAATTTAAAAAAAAACACCAAGGAAAACACTTGAGTATTGGGATAGTTCTTTTTTCCATTCAATGTTTTGAAGAAGTATTTATCGACATCAAGACGAGGGGAAATATATATATACTTTTTTTCTGTCGTTTTGGGATGCACGTGACTTCTGTTTCTCTGAAATCAGAACCTACTAAGGATGTGCCATTTTCACACGGAAGTCTGACTGAGAGACTTCAGTTGTACATTTTGAAAGTGCTAATATTATGAAAATGTTTCCCAGTGCAATTTGTTATTTAAGAAAAAAAAATCTCTGTTGACCAAATGGTGTTATTTGTTGTATGTGTGTAGGGTGTATGTATGTGTGTGTCTGGGTGAAATTGAGAATATTGGTGTCACAATGCTGTGAACAGCGGTGGCTGTATTTTATGTTAATTTTTTTTTTAATTTCTATTTATTTTTGTACTGTGATGAATAAATGCACTGATCATTCACGACTGATTGAGCCTGTTTGAGAGTTTTATTTCAGGTAACAAATGTGAAATTTTATCTCAGAATGGAGCTTGACTTGATTAATGGCAGTGGTAAACAGCCCCACTTCCCAGTATATCTTAATTTATAGTTTAGCTCTGCAATAAATTGAAGTATTTTTATTCTAAGGCAATAAAACATCCTCGTCATTTTTGCGGTCACCTAGTTTATTCATCATTAATCCACCCGACACCTGTTGTATACTTACCTGCATGCATATAAAATTTAAATTGTCAGAAGTCTTAAAAAGTCATTTGCAACTTTAATGTGTTTCTTCATATCTGTGCCTGAAATTTTGAATTACTGTTAAATCTCATATTGAACCACTGGCAGGTTTCCTCTACATAGACGTTACACACATGTCCAATTATCTTAGAAATAATGTTGATAGAGAAATGAATATTAAGTTCCCTTTGAATTAATGACTTCTTCATTTTACATGGTCGAACCCCTGCTCCCCCCCCCCCCCCCCCCCACCCCCAACAAATTTCCTGTGATTCCTGTAGTCCTTGACTGTTTCGATTTGATTGGCAATATATGATAACTATAACCTACTAGAGCAGTTTTATGAAAGATCAATCCTATGAGAAGTTTAGGTAGCTTGTGTGTGTTTATGAATTGGTATTAATCTGAACTCATCTTCAACTGCAATTCAGACATTCTGAGAGGTCAGTTCTCTCTATGCAACAGGGAGTCAGAAATCAATCCTAACAAGGTTGCTTTTAAAACAGGCAAATGCACAGAAAATTATGACAAGTACTTGGCAATGCTACAGCATGTTATCAATTCTTCCCACGTCTACTATGACACTTTTGAAATTACCGTTGATTTAACAGAATATTATTTTTCCATTTGCCTATAGCTTGAGAGATAGGAAATTGACAATATGTATTATTTGAATGATCTAAGCTTTTGAAGAACTTGAAATATTTAAATACATGATAACTTACCCATGCCCATTGATAATTTTTTTTGTGTATGGGAGGGAGTGTTGGCTCTATGTAAACACCTAGTGGCAAGAGAATGCAACTACAATGTGACAGGTGGCACATCAGAAATGTTGACCCAATAACATATGTAGTTCTGAAAACATCCTTAGGCTCTTTTCAGGGTCATTACAAAGCAGTATTGGGCATTGCACTTTACAATGTTGCTGTAGAAGGATGAAGAGAGATTCTGACAACACAAATAAGGCATTTCCTTTGACTTTTAGTGTATAGATACACATGAATAGAGTTTATTTGCTTGGTACCTCGAAGACTCAAGAGTTTATATTTGGTCAAAATTAATGGAATGAAAGTGTTTCCTTTGTATGAAATGAACCAACCTTGATTTTTGGGAGGTAATGGATTTCCAGCATCAATATCATCCCCCAGTTTGTAGCTAAATTAGCAGACACAGGATTAATTGGTGTGGAGAATTGGAAAACGTTACAAAGTTACAGCAGAATGGCTCTTATGAGGGTGGGACTAGATATATTATGGCAATAGGGAATGTTGGAATGGGCTTGAAAAGGTAAATTATACTGTTAATGTATTCCAATGAGGACATTCACCTAAAGCCAGTAGTGTATTAGCAAAAGCAGAAATAAAACTAATTAAAAATAAATAAATTGTTTGCTTATTCATTTAAATTTTTATACTGGAAGTTTAAAGAAAATCTTGAATTACTCAGCAGGTCATGCAACATGTGTAGAATAAGAAAGCAGGGACAGAGACTTTAAATGCTCATTGACAATTTAAAGCAGAGTTCTCTCATCAGAGTTTGCAAGTATTTTAGATTTTGCCTTATGAAGTTATAATGACTACATTTCAAAAGTTATTCATTGGCTGTAAAATGCTTTTGAATGAAATGAGAATTAAAAAAACAAGTTTAAAATGCAAGTCCTTTTTCTGTATTAAGGAAAAGAAAGGAGGTGGAAAATATTACCTACTCCTACTCCAATAATCCTTATCCAGTCAAGATTAGATTGGAGTTGAATGTAATATACCTTCCACTTAAAAACTGAATAGATTACAAATCCTGTGACATCATAGAATGCCTACTGTGTGGAAGCAGGCCATTCAGCCCTTCAAGTCTACATCAACCCTCTGAAGAGCATTGCAAACCCACTTCTAATCCTTGTAACCCCACATTTCCCAAGGCTAATCTGCCTAGCCTGCCCATCTTTGGACACTATAGGCAATTTAACATGGCCAATCCACCTAACATTTTTAGACTGTGGGAGGAAACTGGAGCACCTGCAGGAAACCCACACAGTCACCGGGAAAATGTGTAAACTCCACACACCCAAGGTTGAAATTGAACCCGGGTCCCAGTGCTGTGAGACAACAATATTAACTATTGAACCACTGTGCTGGCATTGTCTAGGTGGAATCTTAACCCCAAGCTTGAAACCCCATTTGCCGCAAAGTTGAGGTAAATATGGGCACCTATGACTTAGATAGAAAGGGGAATGAAGTCCTGAAAGCAGATCTGTGCAGAGTAGGAAGGAGATTGAAAAACATAATTTCTAAAGCATTGATCTCAGGTTTATTTGCAGTCACACATATGTAATGAGCATTGAAATGAAAGAATTGAATGATTGAACATGTGGCTAGAGAACTGGTATAGGGACCTGTCTGGAGCAGGTTGGACTTGGACAAGATGGATAGGCTCAATTTAGCCTATCAACAGCTAGCTTCACTAGTGCTGTTGGTGACAGTTTAACCTTGAGTGACAGCGAAATAGAAACCTGAGGACAAGCTCAAATTTGAAGGAAGCAAAACTGGTAAAAGGAAGTAGAAATGTTGAAAGCAAAAATAGGAGGCTGACAAAGTATTTGCAAGGACCAAAAAGAATGTGAATAGAGAATAAGGTTATGAAAGCAGAATTAAAGAGCTCTGTGTGAGTGCATGTAGCATTTGCAAAATGGTTTGAATGCAGAAATGGGTCAGATATAATTACCATTGTATTATACTATTATATCACTATACCATTATTAGAGATGGTGAGGATGTCAAGATTGGGAACTGAATGTACAAGCATGTGAGTGGCATCAGCAAAAAGGAAAAGGAGGTGAGATAGTATTCTTAAAAAGAGAAAAGACCAATAATTTAATAAGAGAGGATCTTAGATTAAAGGATCAACATGTAAATCTTGTCTGGTTGGGGCTAAACATAGCAAGGAAGAGCAAACATGTTTGGAAATTATTTATGCTGAAAAATGTGTTGCTGGAAAAGCGCAGCAAGTCAGGCAGCATCCAAGGAGCCAGAAATGTCAATTCTCCTGCTCCTTGGATGTTGCCTGACCTGCTGCGCTTTTCCAGCAACACATTTTTCAGCTCTGATCTCCAGCATCTGCAGTCCTCACTTTCTCCTTGGAAATTACTTATGGGCTAGCAAACTGTTGTAACGTTGGGCACTGTATAAATTAGGAAATTAGAGATACATGTTTGAGCTATCGGGAGAGGTTCAACAGGCTGGATTAATTTCCCTTGAGTTTCGGAGGCTGATGGGTGACCTTATAGAAGTTTGTAAAATCGTATAAGACGTGGATAGGGTGAATAGTCAAGGTCTTTTCCCCAGTTTAAGGAAGTCCAAAGGCACAGCTTTATGGTGAAAGGGACAAGATATAAAAGGGGCCTAAGGGGCAACATTTTCATGCAGAACGTAGCGCGTGCATGGAATGAATTGCCAGAGGAAGTGTGGAGGCAGGTCTAATTACAACATCTAAAAGGCAGCTAGATGGTTATATGAATAAGAAGGGTTTAAAGGGATACAGGCCGAATGTCAGCAAATGGGACTAAATTGATTTAGGATATCTGGTCAGCATGGATGACTCGGACTGAAGGGTCAGTTTCTGTGCTGTACATCTCTATGACTCTATGTAACATGAGTAATAAAATGATAGTAGGTATTTCAACTTACACATAGTCTGGATTAAACAAATCAGTACTAATTCTGTGGAGGATGATTTCCTACCCTGTTTGTGGGATGGGTTTCTAGAGCAATGTATTGAGAGGCCAACCAGGGACTGGATTGTTTGTGTTAGGGTGGTGTAATGAGAAAGTGCTCATGAGTAATCTTGCCATAAGAGGCCTTCTGGAAATAAGGACCATAAGATGATAGAAATTTACATTTACTTAAATGCAATATAGTTCATTCTGAAGCCGGGGTTTTCAATTTGAGTAAAGGAAATTAAGGTATGGGGTGAAGCTGATATTGATAGATTCGGCAGAGACACAAAAAGATTTAACAGTGGACAGGCAATGGCTGGTATTTAGAGAAACACCATGTTGTCTACCACTGATATAGATTGTTCTAAGTCACATACTCCCAAGGGGAAAGATGAGTTAACCAAGTTGATGAAAGAAGCTAAAGATTGCAGTAAATTAAAGGAAGTGTCTTGTAAGGACAATAATTGACTGTTAAGATTGGAAACTGGAGACACTTGAGAACTCAGTGTTGGAGGATCAAAAAACTGGTTAATAAAAAGGAAGAGAGAATACAAAGGTAAGTTAGTGAAGAACATAAATGTGGCCAGTAAAAGCTTCTTTAGGTTTTTGAAGGAAAGAAATTAGTTCAGACAAATGGGGCCCATTTAAGTTAGAGACAGGTGCATTTATAGTGGAGAATAGGAATTTCTGGAGAAACTGACAGAAGAAGCTGCAGAAAATCTCCTGAAATAGTAGATGACTAAAAGTCTAGTGAAATGGAGGAAATAAAATGATGTAGTATTAGTAAAGAAGACTTACTTAAAAAGTTAATTGTATTGAATTTTGACAAACTCCCTGGACCAGATGAACTTCATCACAGAATGTTGAAACAGGTGGCTAGAGAGATAAAGGATACATTGGTGGTTAGGGGCTGTAATGATATTGGGGTAGATAGTAGTGTAGAGCTGAGGTTACAGTTAGATAAACCATGAACTTATTAAATGACAGAGCAGGTGTGAAGGGCCAAATAGCCTATCCCGCTCCTAACTACAATGTTTGTATCTTTCAAAATGTTATAGATTCTGCAAGGATTCCTGGAGATGGGAAAGCAGCAAATATAACCCCACTAATAGGGAAAATGTAAGAATTTATTATAAAGAATCGGATAGCTCAACATTTAGAAAAGAATTATAAGGTTGGGCTGAGTCAATGAAAAAGAGATCATGTTTGACATTATTTTTTGAGGATTTATTTGTTAATAGAGCACCAGCAAATGTGCACTTTGATTTTTAGAAGGTTTTGGTAAGAACCCACAATGGACGTTAGTAAATAAAAGTTGAGCATGTAGGATTGCAGCAAATGTATTAGATAGAGAATTAGTAAGCAGAGGCAAAAAGCAGAGAACAGGAATAAGTGGATCATTCTCAGGATAACAGGCTGTTACTAGTGGGATACTACAAGATCCACAACTGTTTGCAATCTACATCAATAATTTAGATTGTAAAATTTTAAAATTTGCTGTTGACGCTAAACTATGTGTGAATGTAAAGCGTGAGGTGGGTGCAAGAACATTTTGAGAGGACTTGAACAGGACGAAGTGAGTGAGCTAGAACATGGCAGATAGAATTCAATGGAAATCTGTGTGAAATTATTCACTTTGTTAGAAAAAAATGGAAAGGCAGAATAGTGAGAATTGGAACTGCAGGTGTCAAAGGATGTCTTTGTTTAGAATAAAGAACAAAGAAAATTACAGCACAGGAATAGGCCCTTTGGCCCTTCAAGCCTGCACCATTCCAGATCCTCTATTCAAACCTGTTGCTTATTTTCTAAGAATCTGTTTCCCTTTGCTCCCTACCCATTCATGTATCTGTCTAGATACATCTTAAATGATGCTATTGTGCCCGCCTCTACCACCTCTGCTGGCAACACATTCCAGGCACCGTCTGCGTAAAGAATTTTCCATGCATATCTCCCCTAAGCTATTCCTCTCTCACTTTGAACTTGTGACCCCTAGTAATTGAGTCTCCTACTCTTGGAAAAAGCTTCTTGCTATCCACCCAGTCTATACGTCTCATGATTTTGTAGACCTCAATCTGGTTCCCCCTCCACCTCTGTCTTTCTAATGAAAATAATCCTAATCCACTCAACCTCGCTTCATAGCTAGCGCTCTCCATACCAGGCAACATCCTAGTGAATCTCCTCTGCACCGTCTCCAAAGCATCCACACCCTTTTGGTAATGTAGCGATCAGAACTGTGCACAGTATTCCAAATGTGGCCGAACCAAAGTCTTATACAACTGTAACATGATCTGCCAACGTTTGTACTCAATACCGCGTCCAATGAAGGAAAGCATACTGTATGCCTTCTTGACCACTCTACTGACCTGTGTTGCCATCTTCAGGGAACAATGAACCTGAACACCCAGATCTCACTGTACATCAGTTTTCCCCAGGACTTTTCCATTTACTGTATAGTTCACTCTTGAATTGGACTTTTCAAAACGCATCACCTCACATTTGCCCGGATTGAATTCCATCTGCCTTTTCTCTGCTCAACTCTCCAATCTATTCAGCTGTATTCTCTGACAGTCCCCTTCACTATCTGCTAATCCACCAATCTTAGTGTCATCTGAAAACTTGCTGACCACCTATACCTTCCTCCCAATCATTTATATATATTGCAACAATAATGGTCCCAGCACGGATCCCTGTGGAACACCACTGGTTACAGGTCTCCATTTAGAGAAACTCCCTTCCACTATTACTCTCTGTCTCTGGTTGCCCAGCCAGTTCTTTATCCATTTCTGGAGTGACTAAAAATTAGCAAACAATGAGGAAGGAAAATGATCTTTACTACAAGGCGATTTCAGTACGGGAGTAAAGATGTCGCTGCACAGAGCATTGGTGAGATCGCACTTAGAGTATTCTATATGGTTTTGGACTCCTCATCTAAAGTGGCAGAGAGTACAATGGAGGTTTACCGTTTTAAACTCTGTGATGTTGGAATTGTCTTATGAAGAGACTGGATCTGTATCCCTCCAGAGTTTTGAAAAATGCAGGACAACCTCCTTGAACTGTACAAAATTCTTAGAAAGTGTGACATTTGGCAGTCAATAAGATGGTTGTCCTGGTGGTTGAGTGTAGAACTAAGAGCTATCATGAAAGGACCAGGAGAAGCCCATTTAAGACTGAAATGAGGTGGAATTGCTTCATTCAGGGGCAGGTGAATCTTTGGAGGTCTCAACTCCAGAGTTAAAAATCACACAACACTAGATTATAGTCCAACAGGTTTAATTGGAAGCACACTAGTTTTCAGAGCGTCACTCCTTCATCAGGTGGTAGATCAACTCCAGAGGACTGTATAAAACTCAGTCATTAAGTATGTTACTCTTATTTTAGCTGAATGTCTTAAGATTTTTTTTGGAGGGATTGGAAAATGTGTTTTCTCACCATACCTTACCAAACCTATTTCATTACATCCTTACCCCATCCCTATGGCACCCTTCTCACCCAATTCTAGTCCCATACTTCCATTCAACATTCCCAGAACAATTAGTCACTGCTGGGATATCCCAGTATTGAGTGGCATTCCTGGTACTGATGCCATCTTGTGCACCTGGGTAAGTACGTTCAGTCCAGAGCTGCCCTGCATGGTGACTGGCATTTGCCCCAGACATGGCAGACATAGGGGCTTTGTTTTGTGTGCAGGGACCTGGAAGCCCTACAAGTCCGGACAAGTCAAGGGGACAGTTTTGCTGGAGCTTAGAAACTAGGATGAGGTGGGGGAAGGGGAAATGAGGAAGCTGTTGAAGCAGTTTCATGATGCAGTTGTATAAGACTCTGGTGCGGCCGCATCTGGAATATTGTGTGCAGTTTTGGTCGCCATACTATAGGAAGGATGTGGAGGCACTGGAACGGGTGCAGAGGAGGTTTACCAGGATGTTGCCTGGTATGGAAGGAAGATCGTATGAGGAAAGACTGAGACACTTGGGGCTGTTTTCATTAGAGAAAAGAAGGTTTAGGGGTGACTTGATTGAGGTGTACAAGATGATTAGGGGGTTAGATAGGGTTGACAGTGTGAACCTTTTCCCACGTATGGAGTCGGGTATTACAAGGGGGCATAGCTTTAAATTAAGGGGGGGTAGATATAGGACTGAAGTTAGGGGTAGGTTCTTCACTCAGCGAGTCGTAAGTTCATGGAATGCCCTGCCAGTAGCAGTGGTGGACTCTCCCTCTTTATGGGCATTTAAGCGGGCATTGGATAGGTATATGGAGGATAGTGGGTTAGTATAGGTTAGGTGGGCTTGGATCGGCGCAACATCGAGGGCCAAAGGGCCTGTACTGCGCTGTATTCTTCTATGTTCTATGTAAATGGGGTGATACAGAATGTCCTCTTCATGCAGGACCTGCCAAGGAGGCCATGTTACCAGATTATGCCAATCTGGATCAAGGCTGCTGCCCTGGGATTAGAGAGGTAAAAACAATGACTGCAGATGCTGGAAACCAGATTCTGGATTAGTGGTGCTGGAAGAGCACAGCAATTCAGGCAGCATCCGAGGAGCTTCGAAATCGACGTTTCGGGCAAAAGCCCTTCATCAGGAATAAAGGCAGAGAGCCTGAAGCATGGAGAGATAAGCTAGAGGAGGGTGGGGGTGGGGATAGAGTAGCAAAGAGTACAATAGGTCAGTGGGGGAGGAGATGAAGGTGATAGGTCAGGGAGGAGAGGGTGGAATGGATAGGTGGAAAAGGAGCTGGGCAGGTCGGACAAGTCCGGACAAGTCAAGGGGACAGTTTTGCTGGAGGTTAGAAACTAGGATGAGGTGGGGGAAGGGGAAATGAGGAAGCTGTTGAAGTCCACATTGATGCCCTGGGGATGAATGAAGTGTTCCGAGGCGGAAGATCTCCTCCACCGCCTTTCCCTCACCACCAGACGCATGGAAGAAGAACGCCTCATCTTCCGCCTCGGAACACTTCATCCCCAGGGCATCAATGTGGACTTCAACAGCTTCCTCATTTCCCCTTCCCCCACCTCATCCTAGTTTCTAACCTCCAGCAAAACTGTCCCCTTGACTTGTCCGGACTTGTCCGACCTGCCCAGCTCCTTTTCCACCTATCCATTCCACCCTCTCCTCCCTGACCTATCACCTTCATCTCCTCCCCCACTGACCTATTGTACTCTTTGCTACTCTATCCCCACCCCCACCCTCCTCTAGCTTATCTCTCCATGCTTCAGGCTCTCTGCCTTTATTCCTGATGAAGGGCTTTTGCCCGAAATGTCGATTTCGAAGCTCCTCGGATGCTGCCTGAATTGCTGTGCCCTGGGATTAGTGCAGACCTCTCTCAGTATCGCCTGCAGCATTTTCCTTTGCTGTCTGTCAACCCCAACTCCCAACACAATTAACCCTGCGTGCCTTCTGTGCTGTCTGCTCAGTTGCTTAGCACACTTCCTACTTGCATCAAAAATGCAACCATTTTCATCTCCCTTAAGACCTGCCTCTCTCTCATTCCAGGAGGAAAACAGCTAACATTGGGGAAAAAATAGTTAGGCAAGTGGCAAGACGCCTTGACATTCAGCTCCTGATTTCTTTTCAAGGATCGGGCCCTGATTCTGACTACCTCGAGTGGCTGATTGACTGTGTCCAAGCTCCTGGAATGGTATTGGAGGCTACCCTTGATTTACTGAGCCAGAATATCCTGACTGAAGATTATCTCCATTGACTGGCCTGAGGACTGCTGACAACCATAACAAGCCTCTTGGCTTTTTATGTATTAAACAGCACAGCTTGGCATTTCTGGCTGAGGACCAAAGTGCATAAAGGCAAGGCTTGGCATAGATGCTTTGAGCATCCACGTAAGCTAAGAATGAATGAGAGTGATATGACAGTGAGCAATCAGCTTGGAGATATAGCCTGGTTCAGTCCATGAGCTCGGTGTGTGTACCTCACTTTCTCCTGAATGCACAGTGTCCTTGCTGCAGTATAACAATCAGAGTTACTGCTTCACTCTGTGTTTCTGAAGTGCTGAAACATACTGTAAGTGGATCAGAGATGTACCAAGAGGGTTCTTGGAGGCTGGCACATTCAGGTGCCAATGTCCATGGCATACAGTGCATGTGGCCAGTGCCTATGGAGCGTGCTCCTAGATATTGGTGCCTGGTGTCCAGCAGAAATGTTCTTTGGAGCAAGTAACGAGCTGAAGTCACCAGATAGTGACACTGACCTTCATGTTGAGAAGTTTTGGCATCTAGTAGTGGGTGGTAAGATAGGAAGTTTCATATTAATGAGGCAAGATGTGCAGTTAATAAGATCATTAACAAGCAATAATTCCCTTGAATAGGCAACTCTGCTGTCTTGTGAGAATGGAAATGTGTTGCTGGAAAAGCGCAGCAGGTCAGGCAGCATCCAGGGAACAGGAGAATCGACGTTTCGGGCATAAGCCCTTCTTCAGGAAGGCTTGTCTTGTGAGAATCCCAATTTGACACCCAAAGCCGACCTAAAAGATGCAACGGGTTGACCCTCACATTGAGATTGGCCTCACTGGACTTCTAACAGGTATCTACCACATTTATCATCATAATCCATGCTGTTCAGTCGCCTAAAAGAGCCCACCTCTTGGAGACTAATGATATCAAGGGATGTGGAGTTAACACGTAAAAGTGTAAGGACGTAGAAAATCAGCCGTGGTGGGATTAAAGAGCAGAGCAGGATTGATGGGCTCAATGGTCTACTGTTGTTGTGATCTTCCTTAATCCACAGATTAGAGCAGCAGACATTAAGTGGAGTAAAACAGAGATTGATTTTATTTGTCTTTAGCAAGTCTCACACCGCATCATAGTGACCCTACGCACATTGCATGATTAAAAATATTTTCATGTTAACTGGCTGGTGTGAAAATGAAAGAATACATCCAAAAATATTCTTCTTTCCTGATTCTATTTCAAAGGGGATTGCACCACACAAAGTTTGGAATCTTTCCTGTTGTAATATTTCAGTGTTGTAAATAGAAATATAGAAAATATTTCTATAGAAATATAGAAAATATGCACGGTGGCATAGTGGTTAGCACTGCTGCCTCACAGCGCCAGAGACCCGGGTTCAATTCCCGCCTCAGACGACTGACTGTGTGGAGTTTGCACGTTCTCCCCGTGTCTGCTTGGGTTTCCTCCGGGTGCTCCGGTTTCCTCCCACAGTCCAAAGATGTGCAGGATCAGGTGAATTGGCCATAATATAAATTGCCCGTAGTGTTAGGGGTATGGGTGGGTTGTGCTTCGGCGGGTCGGTGTGGTCTTGTTGGGCCGAAGGGCCTGCTTCCAACTGTAATGTAATCTAATCTTAAAAAAAATAAGTTCATGTACAGGCCATTCAGCCTTTCAAACCTGTTCCATCATTCAATATGATTATGGCTGATCTTTCAACTCCATGTCTGCTTTCTCCCCATGCCTCTTGATCCCTTTAGCCCCAAGAACCAAATCTAATTTATTCTTGAAAACATTCAATGTTTTGTCCTCAAATAGTGGCTGTGTGAGATATTCCACTGGCTCACCAGTCTCCAAGTGAAGAAATGTCTCCTCATCCCAGTCCTAAATGGCTTATCCCATGGCCTTAAACTGTGAACTGATTGGTGTCCTTTGGAAAACTTTTGCTTTTGTGTCAAATTACTAGTTATAAGCAAATGCAAACATAAAATGTTGGAAAGCCACAGCAGATCTGTGCCTGCATTTATAAAGACAAAGTGGTCTTAAGATGGTCTTAACTGACATGACAAAAGGGAGGGAAAACAAGTAGAATTCAGGAGTTTGGAATGCAGGTTAATGGTTAAGTGGCCAATGTTTGGTGAAGATAAAGTAAAGATAATCTTAGCAGGAGAACAAATAAACAGGCTAGAGAATGATGCATAACAAAAACAGGGAAGAGTTGTAAACCTATGCTACATGTCAAATTATTTTATTACATAGAAAGATTAACTTCTTTCGGAAGTAATTTTACATATATAGAATATAGACTGTACTACAAATTTGCACTGTATTTAGAATTCTGCATGTTGAGGCTTTCCTAGTCAGGAGGCTTATGATAGATTGGAGGGATGGGTGAGGGGTGTGTGGGGGTGATGCTGAAGGAGGTTCATTGCGGACTGTCAAAGAGCAAGTAGTAGTTAAGGAGATGCTGAGGTAGCCTATTCCATAGGCAACAATGTGGAGTTGGAGTGAGGGAGTAGAGGGATCATACATATTTCCCAGCATGTCCCAAACAACAGTTGTAAATTGTGTGTCAAGGGAATTGGACAGGTAGCTGAAAGTGTATTGGGAAAGAGAAGGGGAATTAGACAAATTGGATGGATTTTCCAAAAAGCCAGCATATGCATGATTGACTAAATCACTTCATTTTATGATGTGGGATCCTACAGTATGTATTTTGAATAGTAAATTCCCACTACAGTGTTTAACAGATGCTGGTTGTGTCGTAACAATATACTAGTTTGAACAAAAGTTGTGCTTGACATCTACAAATCTTACAATAAACGAATCAAGAATGGGTGACCCAAGGTGGTTGATGGAGCACTACCAAACTGCAGAGTGACAGATGATTGAGAAACCAATTTAATCTCCCTCTATGCTCCTGAATTGCCGATCTCAGCCATACTGCTATTGCTGGCTCCAAGCCCAGATCAGATACGTCACCACTGAGAACGGGAAATATAGATAGGCTGCTCTGCAAGATTGCTTGGAAACCAATGAGAAATGATATTGTCATCAGTCTTGGTTTCTTTAGCTGTACATGGTGTCTGGACAAGGTATAAAAGAAGAATAAAACTCAGTGAAATGATCACCATTTCCCCACTCAATGACTGCTGTGTAGGTGATGTTCCTGTCCATACATGTTTTTGAAAACATTCTATGGGGTTCGTAATACTTAAAGACTTGTAACACAGATTTTGGGCTGATATTAGTAATTTTATACAGACTAGAGCATTGAACCAAATACTTGCATTTCTGTAGCACCAAATTGTAGAGCAAAGTCACAAAGTGCTCAGCAAAATATACATATACTTTTTTAAAAGTGTTATTCAGAAGTGGATAATTACAGCACAACATTTCACACCATTTCATACCATGACATTTCTACTTGGGTTATAAAGTGACCATATTAGTAATCTATATAGATTGTGGTATGATTTCAGAGCTGGTTCAGTGTCAATTACAGTGTGATATTGCTCACCATGTTATTACAATATTCCATTCTGCATCCTTTCCAATACTACAATGTCAGGATTCATTCGAGCTATTGTATGAAATCATTGACAGCTGTTTCTTGTTTACAGCTGGTGTTGTTCCTTGACTGTACCAATATAAGGAAAGGACAGGAACATTGATTTTAATAACTCTATTGTGCTGTTTTGAAGTGTTTTTAGGATTAAATTTAAACCAGGCTAGTTTTCATCTAAGCAAAATGCTGAGTTCAGCATATGTAAAGAATATGCTGTCTTTTTCTCCTTTGTGCAATGCTCTATTGTGATTCTGACAACTCAAAGCAGTATTTCATAAAAAAGAGTAATTCATGTGGAAAGCCAAAAGATATTTAAAGATGAGTTATTGATGCTGTTAAGACTGACAAAAGTTGGTTGTTTCATGATTACCATGTGATAAGCCAGATTGTCTTATGAGCAAAGGCCAGCCAGTTAGATCTGTATACTTTGGAGTTTAAAAGAATCAGAGGTGACTTAATTAAAACATTAAAGATCCTGAGAGGACGTGAAAGGATGGATATCTAAAGGATGTTTCCTTTTGTAGCTGAATCTACAACTAAAGTGGGGGTGCGTGCTGGGGCATCATAGTTTAAAAATAAGAGTGTAACCATTTAAAACCGAGATTAGGAAACATTTTTTCCATCAGAGGGTTATGTGTCATTGGAATTCCCTTCCTCAAAAGGCAATGGATGCAGAATCTGTAACTATTTTTAAGGTAGAGATAGGTAACTTCTAGGTAATCTTGTACAAGGGGACAACATTTACAGTGCAGTACAGGAACTTCAACCCTTGATATTGTGCCAAACTGTGGAACCAACCTGAAGCCCAACTAACCTTCACTATTCCATTATCATCCATATGTCTGTCCAATGACCATTTAAATGCCCTTGAAGTTGGCGAGTCTACTACTGTTGCAGGCAGTATGTTCCACGCCCCTATGACACTCTGAGTAAAGAAACTACCTCTGACATCTGTCCTATATCTACTACC